>NC_135956.1:79101301-79423704 GCF_053455715.1 Rhinoraja longicauda
TGGAGTATTGTGAGGGGAATAGGCAGGGTGAATGCACAGAGTCTTTTACCCATGGACATAAAATGTTGGAATAACTCAGCAGGTCAGGCAGCATCTCAGGAGAACATGGATAGGTGATGTTTCAGGTCGAGAACCGACTTCAAACTGAACCCATGGTAGATTATTTTACCCATGGTAAGGGAATTAAAAACCAGGGGACATATGTTTAAGTTGAGAGGAGAAAAATTTATAAGGAACCCGAGGGTCAACATTTTCTACACACAAGGTACATAGGTCGAGCTGCCAGAGGAGCTGGTGGAGGTAGGGACTGTAACAACATTTAAAAGACAATTGGACAGATACTGGATAGGGAAGGTTTAGATGGATATGGGCCAAATGTGACCAGGTGGGACGAGCATACTCTGGGCATCTTCGTCAGCATTGGAAAATCCTGCCATAGGGTCTGGTTCCGTGTTATATGGCTCTATCACTCTATGATTGTGCGGCCAAAATCAGCTCTATCTCCAACTACAAGTTTGCAAGTGACACCACTGTAGTGCATCAGATCATGAATAATGATAAGACGGAGTACAGAAAGGAGATAGAGAACTTAGTAACATGCTGTCAGGATCTCACTTTCTCCCTTAATGTCAGCAAGATGATAGAGCTCGTTATCAACTTCAGAAACAATGGTGCCCCAATCAGCATCAATGGTGCCAAAGTGGAAATAGTTGAGAGCTTCAAGTTCCTTGGTGTAAATATTACCAACAATCTGTCATGGACCAACCCCATTCAAGAGACAAGCAATAAGGCACACCAACGCCTCTACTTTCTCAGGACACTGAAGAAATTTGGCATGTCTCCACTGATTCTCACAAACTTCTACAGATCCACCATAGATAGCATACTGTTGAAGTTGAATCATAGTTTGGCTTGGGAACAGCTCTGTCCAAAACCACAAGAAATTGCAGAGTTGTGGATATAGTTTAGTCCATCACACAGGCCACCCTCCCCACCAGTGACTCCATCTTCACATCATTTGGCCTTGGGAAAGCAGCCAATGTATTCAAAGGCCTTTCGCACAATGCTGAGAACTATATCCCGCACTCTGTATCTTTTCCCTCACTTATCTATTGTACTTGAGATTGGCTTGATTATATTTATGTATTGTATTATCTGATTTAATACGATAGCATGCAAAACAAAGCTTTTCACTGTATGTGCAGGAGGGAACTGTAGATGCTGGTTTACACCAAAGACAGATACAAAATGTCGGAGTAACTTTTCACTGTATCTTGGCAAAACTAAACCTAATTTCGCTTTGCACCAAGTGCAAACTTGGGGCAGATTACTTTTCTGTGCTTTGCAGTTTTGTCAGTTCAAACTTCTGAGAGATTGCTGAGCTGAAAGGGGGATGTACAATGCAAGATACTTTAGAGTTACTAACTAATGTTACTAATTAATCATTCTTATCTTGGGAATAGCATTTTTACAGCTGCATTATGGTATTTACAATTGTACGGTATTGATACAAGCCTCTCTTCTCTGAAACCATGTTGGAAGTTTCTAATAATGCCAATCTAGATGTAATCGTACATGCTATCTTCTAACTTTTCCAACAACACCTCTGTCAATGAGGTTCCTCCCTCGACTTTGTCCAACACCTGTCTCTATTCCTCCTCCCTCGACTCTGTCCAGGGACCGCGAAAATCCTTTCAGGTTAGGTAGAGGTTTACTTGCACCTCCTCCAACCTCACCTACTGTATCCATTGTTCAAGGTGTGGACTCTTATACATCGGCAAGACCAAATGTTGACTGGCTGATCATTTCACTGAACACCTTCGCTCAGTCCGCCTGGACCTACCTGATCTCCAGGTTGACAAACACTTTAACTCCCCTTCCCATTTCCCCACTGACCTTTTTGTCCTCGGCCTCCTTCATTGTCAGAGTGATGCCAAAAGCAAATTGAAGTAACAGCATTTCATATTTCACTTGGGCAACCTGCAACCCAGTGGTATGAATATTGATTTCTCTAACTTCAAGTAACCCATGCATTCCCTCTCTCTCCATCCCTCCCTCAACCAATTTGTAGCAGCTTCAAAGTCATCTTTTTGAGTCTCATTGTCTGTACTCGTTCTCTAATGGCTTGTTTCCTTTATCGTTGTTACATTTTTGCAAATCTTTCATTCATTTGTTCTATATCTCTCTACATCATCGTCTATATGTCTTGTTTCCCTTTCCCCTGACTCTCTGTCTGAAGAAGGGTCTCGCCCCAAAACGTCACCTATTCCTTCTCTCCAGAGCTGCTGCCTGTCCCGCTGTTACTCCAGCCTTTTGTGTCTATCTTAAGCTAACCTTTTCCAAATTCTTACTTTTTATTTTTTCAAACATTCATAGGAACAGTTTCCAATAATTACAAAACTATCGGCATTGTGAGTTTACATCAGATACCTCTCTAGATCAATGGAATGTCAGCTATCTAACCAATGATCTCTGTGATCAAACTTGTTTTGACCATCTTCAAGAATTAGAGAAGTTTCTCATTATTCTCTTCAATTATCATTTGTTCATTAAAATGTTTGCTTCATGATATAAGTAGGAGGTCAAGGAGAAGTCATAATGCCAATGAACACAACTGTTTTTCCATACTTTTAATGACTGTTTCTTGCAATTGGATACAGGACTCATAGATACATAGAAAATAGGTGCAGGATTTATTCACAAAATGCTGGAGTAACTCAGCAGGTCAGGCAGCATCTCGGGAGAGAAGGAATGGGTGACGTTTCGGGTCGAGACCCTTCTTCAGACTGATGTCGGGGGTGGGACAAAGGAAGGATATAGGTGGAGACAGGAAGATAGAGGGAGATCTGGGAAGGAGGAGGGGAAGGGAGGGACAGAGGAGCTATCTGAAGTTGGAGAAGTCAACGTTCATACCACCGGGCCGCAAACTGCCCAGGCGAAATATGAGGTGCTGCTCCTCCAATTTCCGGCGGGCCTCACTATGGCACTGGAGGAGGCCCATGACAGAGAGGTCAGACTGGGAATGGGAGGGGGAGTTGAAGTGCTGGGCCACCGGGAGATCAGTGGCGTTAATGCGGACCGAGCGCAGGTGTTCAGCGAAGCGATCGCCGAGCCTGCGCTTGGTTTCGCCGATATAGATGAGTTGACATCTAGAGCAGCGGATGCAATAGATGAGGTTGGAGGAGGTGCAGGTGAACCTCTGTCTCACCTGGAAAGAATGTTTGGGTCCTTTGATGGAGTTGAGGGGGGAGGTAAAGGGACAGGTGTTGCATCTCGTGCGGTTGCAAGGGAAAGTGCCCGGGGTTAGGGTGGTTTGGGTAGGAAGGGACGAGTGGACCAGGGAGTTGCGGAGGGAACGGTCTCTGCGGAATGCAGAGAGGGGAGGGGATGGGAAGATATGGCCAGTGGTGGGGTCCTGTTGTAGGTGACGGAAATGTTGGTGGATGATATGTTGGATCCGCTGGCTGGTGGGGTGGAAGGTGAGAACGAGGGGGATCCTGTCCTTGTTGCGAGTGGGGGGATGGGGAGCAAGAGCGGAGCTGCGGGATGTAGAAGAGACCCTAGTGAGAGCCTCATCTATAATGGAGGAGGGGAAGCCCCGTTTTCTGAAAAACGAGGACATCTCGGAAGCCCTAGTCTGAAACACCTCATCCCGGGCACAGATGCGGCGTAGACGGAGGAATTGGGAGTAGGGGATAGACTTTTTGCAGGGGACCGGGTGGGAAGAAGTGTAGTCCAGATAGCTGTGCGAGTCGGTGGGCTTGTAATAAATGTCCGTCACTAATTTTTCTCCTGTGATGGAGATGGTGAGGTCCAGAAACGGGAGGGAGATGTCAGAGATAGTCCAGGTATATTTAAGGGCAGGATGGAAATTGGAGGTGAAGTGTATAAAGTCAGTGAGTTCTGCATGGGTGCAAGAGGTAGCAGGAGGCCATTCAGCCTTTAAATAGGTGCAGGAGGCCATTCAGCCTTTCGAGCCAGCACCGCCATTCATTGTGATCATCCACAATCAATAACCCATGCCTGCCTTCTCCCCATATCCCTTTATTCCACTAGCCCCTTGAGCTCTATCTAACTCTCTCTTAAATCCATCCAGTGATTTGGCTGTCACTGCCCTCTGTGGCAGAGAATTCCACAAATTCACAACTCTCTGGGTGAAAACGTTTCTTCTCACCTCAGTTTTAAATGACCTCCCCTGGTTCTGGACTCGCCCAACATTGGGAACATTTTTCCTGCAACTAGCTTGTCCAGTCCTTTTATAATTTTATGTTTCTATAAGATCCCCTCTCATCCTTCTAAACTCCAGTGAATACAAGCCTAGTCTTTTCAATCTTTCCTCATATGACAGTCCCGCCATCCCAGGGATCAATCTCGTGAACTACGGTGCACTGCCTCAATTACAAGGATGTCCTTCCTCAAATGAGGAGACCAAAACTGCACACAATATTCCAGATGTGGTCTTACCAGGGCCCTATAAAACTGCAGAAGAACCTCTTTACTCCTATACTGAAATCCTCTTGTTACGAAGGCCAACATGCCTCGATTTCAGCATTAAAAATGGAAGTACACTGAGCTTCTACTTCATCCTACCGATTCCTCAACAAGCAACCCTACTCGCAGATAGACACAAAAAGCTGGAGTAACAGCATCTCTGGAGAGAAGGAATGAGTGTCCGATAGAGGTATGGAACTTTACTCTGATTGTGTTCATTTTAAATTATATAAATCTCTTCATTTTTGGTTGATGCTGTATTTATTTAAAAGCCCCCCACAGGAAACCCATCACCAGCCCATGATGAGAAAAGCAGTATTGTCAGCTGTTCCTAAGAAATCCTTGGTCAATTAAACAGTTTTACAAATCCCAAAATGAATTTTTTAAAGTATAGGAATACGGTCCCCACAGTAATGCTGTAAAATTTGATTTTTTTTTCCACCACAGAGACTGAAGAACTCAAAACCAGAATAGAATCAAGTTATTTTCAACCCTTACGCATATCATACATATTGGAATGTATTTTGAGATAAATAGAATAAGTATCTTGAACTTCTAAATCCAGTGGAAGTTTAAATTTGGTTTTTTTAATAAGCATTTCGGTTGGACCAAATCAACAAATTTAGGAAATAGTTAAAAATAGATTAAATCCAATATAATGCAGGAGTTAAAAATTACATTGATTAAGATTAATTGCAGCCATTGCAGGAGAGAGTTCAACAACTTGTACTCACTTCCCTCAGCAAGCTACAATCATATATTTTGTTACTTGTTTTAATTACTCAACCCTCTTCTTCATGTAAATCTGACCCAAATAATCATAAAAATGTTACTGCAAAGGCCATGTGGAAAATTGACATTCTTTTAGCAATCTTTATCCTTCAACTCAATTCTTCACAGATCACTGGTTCTTCATCTCAAACATGTTTAATCCCAACCACTTGCAATGTAATGTGCCTTAATTTAAAATGCCTATGATATATTGATGCTATATATTTCAAATTATGCTAGCCTTGCTAGTCAACTGGTCAATAAGTAACTGATTACATTGAATCCCAGTGTGCAACCCAAACAGTTTCAGCAGGTAACAGAACAGTAATTTTAAATACAATAGTCGTTACCCTTTCTTCTTTTATTTAAACTGGAAGATGGCCAGATACATAAAGCATGAAATAAAAAGACATAAAGTACTGAAGTACTCAATGGGTCAGGCAGCATCCCTGAAAAACATGGATAAGCAACTTTTTGGGGTGGGACCCTTCTTCAGACTGGGGGCCGGGGAAGAAAGCTAGAGTGGGGGAGGGGAGAAAGAAAGCGAGAGTGGAGGAAGGGCAGGACAAAGCGTGGCAAGCAATGGGAATATAGGCGAGGGGAGTTTATGATAGGCAGAATCTTGATGGAACAAGCGCTAGTGCTCGGCAAAACAGTCGGCAAGTCTATGCTTCTTCTCACTAATGTACAGGAGGCCACATCGGGAACACCGGATGCAGCGGACAGGGTTACAGGAGGTGCATGTGAACCACTGTCTCACCTGGAAGGCCTGCTGGGGTTACTGGATGGAGGCAAGGGAGGTGTAGGGACAGGTCTTACATCTCCTGCGGTTGAGAGGGATCACATTGGGGACGATGGAAATGTGCTGGATGCGGTGAAAGGTGAGGGCCAGGAAAACTTTATCTCTGTTCGGTCTGGGAGGGGGAGTGAGAGCACGTCTGCAGGACACAGAGTAGATGCGTGTGAGGGATCAATCCATGACAGCAGGGGATACACCACATTTACTAAAGAAAGAGAACATCTCGGATGTTCTAGAGTGGAAAGCTCATTTTGGGAACAGATGTGCAGAGACATAGAAATTGAGAGTAGGGGACAGCGTCTTTTCAAGAGGCAGGGTGGAAGTATAGTCCAAATAACTCAGGGAGTCAGTAGGTTTGTAGTAGACATCAGTTGCTAGTCTGTCCCTTGTGACGGAGGCAGAGAGATAAAGAAAGGGAAGAGGTTTCAGAGATAGACCAGGTGAATTTGTGGGCTCTCCGTCCTTCCCCCACCCTAGTTCTCCAACGTTTCACTGTCCTCATTAATTTTACTGATTGTATGCCTCGTTGTCACCTTCCCCAGCTAATAAACCATTCTACATTTCCTCCAGCATTGTCTGCTTGGATCTGTTGTTTTAACACCTTACCCTTCCTTATCTCCAGTCTCCCTTTCCCCTCTCAGTCTGAAGAAGGGTCTCAACCCAAAATTTCACCCACAGATGCTGCCTTGTTCCGCTGAGTTACTCCAGCATTTTATCTTATGTGGAGATGGGTTCAGTGGGACAGGAGCAGCGGGAAACAATGGGTCTCCTGTCTGTGGATTTTGGGGAGGAGATCGAAGCGAGCAATGTGGGGCTTGGTAACGAAAAGATTGGAGGCTATGGAGGAGTGATCACCCAGAGATCATGAGATTAGAAACAGCCTGAGATATGATGGTGTAGTATTCTTCTGTGGGGTCATGGGCAAGGGGTAGGTATGAGGATGTGTCCAAGAGCATAGTAGAGGCCAGCCTGCCAGACAATAACAGCACCTCCCTTGTCGGCAGTTTTAATAACAATGCTGGGATTGTTGCTGACTGAGTAGAGGACAGTACATTCAGATTGGAGTGGGTAAAGGGAACAGAGAGGTCTAGACAGTTGATGTTGTGCTGGCAATTGGAAAATGGTCTAGAGAAGGTAGAAGAAAGGCAGAGTTCACGAGGAGGGGGAATGTAGGAGACAGGAGAAGGGGTCATCACTGGGCGCTGATGACTTCTTACTATAAAGGCCCAGAGGCAAAGACGATTGAAGAAGAGTTCTACATCATGGAGGTCGGAACTGGTTGAGGTGTGGGCATGGGGGTACAAAGGTAAGGACTCTGTTGAGGTCTGACCTTTCTGCATCTGGAAGAGAGGTCTGACGTGTGATGACATGTGAATAATGATGTGAATAATGACGTGATGTTTTAACCATACATACCTGGGAGTTTTTAAGTTTAATGCCCGCTGTTTCAAGCTAATACTGTATTCCCCAGCTTGGCTTGAGGAAGGGGAAAGCTAATGTAAATTTTACAATTCCTAGAGCTGTGCAATGAATCTTTGCTGAAAAGTGCATGCATGGCTTAGAGGGAATAGAGCGAGGAAGTAATTAGTGTGAAGAAAAAACACCAGCACAAACCTGTTTGAGTAATCAGCTGTAAATTAAGGCCAATATCAGTCACCACGTTATTTAATCACTGTAAAGAGGGTGGCCACTTGGGAATATTTAGGTTAACGCCCTTCCGTTGGGCAAGTCATTGGTCCTGACCTCTGAGGAAGCAAATGTTAAGAGTTCACGCCAGTTACAACAGAGAACTGGCGGTATCTACTTCACCATTCTCCCCACTTACTTTGGCAGCCGTTCGGCCTCGGGTACTTCATCGTGTCTGTATGATCTCCTGTCGCTGTCCCGCACTAACTTGGTTTTGTGTCTGGATGAAGACAGAAACCCTGTCTCGGAGCCGGAGTACAGGGGTGAAAGGGAGGCAGTCTGACCCCCAACTTTATAAAAACGATGGGATGCAGCGGCTGGACCGCGTCGCCATAATTCAGAGACCTCTTCCAGGAGTTGGTAGTCATCATCCTCTTCGTCGTCGTCTTCCACCTCCAGCCACGACATTGAGTGTCCTCATTTACGCGGAACGACCAACAAACGGACGGCGGGGCGGGCGGGCGCGCGCACGCGGCCTGCTCGGGCCCATTGTGCTCCGCGAGCCCAGCCGTTACAACCCCCCGCCGCCCCCCTCACCTCAGTCCCCGGCCGTCTCCCGGCAACGGCCCGGCAGGTGTTCCAGCCTAGGCGAGGACACAAAAGCTTTGCTCCTCAACTCAACCACCTCGGAGCGCTGGTTTGCTCCATTTTCTTCACCATGCGATGCAAACCAGTTAGAATTGGCGGAGGAGGCCAGCTCTTTACGGTGCTCATTACTTCGAAATCAAAGACACTCTTATAGTCAGTTCAAAGTAATTTAACTATTTTTTTCCCCATTGACGAGTGCTCGATTCGATACGAATAAACTTCTCGATGTCAGTACACTGACGGCAGTTACGCCACACATATTTTACAGCCGTCATCCGAACACAGATACCGTGACGATCTTTTTGCAACAAAACTTCAGTTCAAATTGGTCACTAAATATAGCAAAAGTAAAAGCTTTATTCAGATCAAAAATACATTCGTAGACAAAAAATATTATTTTTGGCTAAGAATTGGGGAACACAAGTTATCTGTGATTGCGTGTAATGTTGAAATTGTTTCCAGCGATTGAAACAAGGCAATCGAATAACTTCATTCGGCACACTGGATCATAAGTTTAAATTATGGTTGCAGATTTTTTTTTTGGTACTTGGTAGAAACCATGAGGTACATAAAAAATTATGTTCAGAAATTTGTGCAACCAGAAAAAGACAACGAAAGCAATGCTATCAAATAAAAGTTTTAGTTAAAGCCAGCGACTGCAGTTGTTAGGGAAATGAAAAGCATATACGCCTCATTCTGTGCTGTCCAAATCCAAGACTTAATCATATGGTTTGTTTTCTAAAAAATGGTGTAAAATCAACTCATGGAGTTAATATTAAACTTCAACATCTCATTCAAGCTTTACCTTTGGCATTCAACAATTCCGGTTACAGTCTGAAGAAGGGTCTCGACCGGAAACGTCACCTATTCCTTTTCCTAGATGCTGCCTGACCTGCTGAGGTACTCCAGCATTTTGTGATACCTTCTGATGATTCAGGTTTATTAGGTCAATTACCTAGTTAACTACCTAGAAATTCCCAAAGACTAGATATTTTTGGCTAGTATTGATCAGATTATTGGAGTGGAAATTGTCTTTTACCATTAGTTGGAGTTTTCAAATAGTTCAATGGTTATTTTATTATCATGTGTACCGGCAGTGAATTTCTTTTTTTTGCTACAGATCAGTAAGATTATTGCCATACACAAGTACAACCTCTGATTAAGTGCCAAATGCATAGAAACATCCCACTGAGTCTATATGCAAAATTTGACAGGGTTTTGGCACCATTTTTAAAGTCCTAGCTGTAGATGGCACTAAAAGCCTCTTGCCCCCATCTGGACTGCTAGCAAACCATTGTCCTTCTCCTCGCCCAGCCTTCAGCATTGGTGCTGGGGGGGCACTTTCCGCCGCTAACCTTGAGGGCGCAGAAGGCAAGACACCCACTTCTCCCTGTCAAACGGCCATTGCTGACTCCAAGAGATAAGTCTTGGACCCACTCCAAAAGGGCACCCTGGTTGTTCTCGACAGATGAGTCAAGACTGCTGCCGGGATATGGCAGCGGCGTGCACCGCATCGGGAGCTTTCCCTTTTAAAGCTCTGTAAAATCAAACTGCGTCTCTATTGACCAAAGCATTTTTAAACATTCCCATTAACTTGGTTTATTCAAACCTATTACTATTATTTACAATTTATCGTTAACGACAAATTTATGAAAAAGCAAGCTTTCATTTGCAAGCTGCTTCTCCATGCATTACAAATCTTGAGTGATGACAACGCTTTGAAAAGACTAGTTCTCTATCTCAAAGATCTGACCAACCTTTAAGTTGTACAAACCAATAAGCAGGAAGACAAGCTGAAAATGTCTGCTTTGTCATTTAAAAATATTTAAATTACTGCAGTATATAACCTAGTACCATCACTTTCGCAGTGATTTCATTTCAAGCGTGTGGTCAATTTTTGACTTAGTTCATGAATCTACAAATGTATGTAGAACTTGAGCCTATTCCAAAGTCTCAATCCGTCATCCTTTATAATTTAAATAAGTTTGTTATCTGGTTGGGTATCGCGCAAAGCAAGCTCCTAAAATAATTCAAACTAAATATTCAAAAATTCACTGCATTTATAAAGAAGAATCTAGGACAAAAGATCACTGCAAATATTTTTTTTATTTAACAGACATGGTAGAAATTTGACGTGCGGCATACCTAGAAGAGAAAAGAAGCAAAAATTAGAAAATTCACATTAAATAAATTGCCCAATTAAGCAACAGTATTTCCTGGACTTTAGAGAGAAAATGGGCAACATTCCATCTGGCAAAGATCGAGAAAAACTCCACCAGAAAGTCCACGTTCAGTCAAGCTATTAGATATAAGGTACACACCACTACTTTCATATAATTTCCTTATTTTCCTCCAGACTCTAACTTGCCTTGAAGACAACACACCTAACTGCAACAAGTTACCAAACCCCTTCTGGATGTCATTAAATATCAAATATGCCCCCCATCTCTATCCTACAATAAAATATAAATTTATTTAATGCTTTATTTTAACCTGCAGAGGAAGTCAATTGAGCCAAAAGCACCATGAATGTATTAATCCCTGACACACTACAATGTTATATTTTTTAATGCACAGCTAATCATAATCATACTTTATTAGCCAAGTATGTTTTGCAACAAACAAAAAGTATCTATACACTTATTTTAAGATAAATCCTAGTATCAAAATATTTTAGTTGTATTAGCTTTATTAACTGAAAAAATCTAAGCACAATAAGCTCATTTATATTTAAATTACTAATTGATAAAAAACATTTAAAGAATTGTTAGCTTCAAAAAGAACATCCTAATAAAACTAATTCAAACATGAATTAATTCATAGGTGGTGCAAATACCATTTTGTTGCCATAATTTTTGTTGAATAAGTTAAAGTATTGTGCCAGATGTTATTTTGTAATGTAACAGGATCAGAAACATTGTTCAGTGGTTATGGAAACTGTAGAATATACTCCACATTACCAAGATAAGTCAATCAAAAATAATTTTGGAAGAATGTTTTTAAAATGCAACCGCCTAACCTGACTAATAATTCTGAAAGGCAGGTGGTGGGAAGACACAATGGGGATAAATCCAAGTATATCGCTGCCTGTGCAAAAACTAGTATTTTGGACACTTCAAATGAAATGAAAGTATAAAAATGGGATATTAACCTCACCTGCCCAGTTAAATGTGCAGCCAGGCAAAGTTATTCTTTTCATTCTCCGCCTTAACAGCTTATTACACAAAGGTTAGCTTTCAGTTTATTTAATCACAAAACTATTGGTTACTTTGATGACTTTTTTAAGTCAAACTAGAAGAGTGAATTGTTGTTCAGTCTTCTATATATTCTAACCAAGCTTTTCAGGTTTTACTGTAAGCTCTGAGCTTAAGTATTTTTAAGCTATATTTATTAGGGTGCCAAGAAATTTAAAATCCTCTCAATTAATCATGTAATAATCATAAATATGTAACCGAAATAGAAAAACCAACAAAATGATGCAAGTCAACATTGCCTTATGCCCAGGTTGAGCTGTGAACTCAGAACAAATATCGTTTCCTAACATTCTTGTGTCGAGCGAATTGTTCCAAAACTGTGCAGCCCAAGCCAGTGGCTGGAAAACAGATAGTGAATGAAGCAAGAGCCAATGCTTCCAATTAAAGGAATTCAATTGGAAGATTACAAACCAGGAGGTATCCAGCCTTTGTTGCACCTCCTACTACCCTTTCTCTCCAATGTCTTTCATGCGGGTGTTTCTGCATGAGAACTCAGGGTTGTGTGCAACAAATCAAACGAGTGCACTGACTAGAAATAGGTTATGGAATAAACTGCACTTCAATTTTGTAAACATTATTGGGATATAATTAATACATTATGAATTAAAGGCATTAATTTGTAATTGATTAATTTCCATCAAAATGGAGGCTTTTAATATGGTAATGGTAACTATTTAGGCATCAAATTCCTGTCCTTTTTGCTCAGATTTCAAGAGCACTGCTATCTAATTGATTATGTTCTTGACAGATGTTGATAGAGAGTAAACCAACTTAATAAAGGTGTAACCATTGAGTTTACAACTAAAAATAATTAACCCTTTCAAAATAGGTATCTATTGCTTCAAGACATTCCATAAAGTTTTACTATGGCAATAGAGCTATAACATTTTATTTATAAGGTACATAAAATGTTGTTATATTTATGTGTTAAATGCATCAATTGCAAGATATATTTATACTTGAAATCAAATGTTTCTATTATCACCCATTCACCTAGCTCTAAACCCAATAATGCTATTAAATATCCACAAAAAACACAGCATACCTTAGTTCATACACCTAATCATTCTGTTGATTTGGTCTTCTCTGTTACCAGCATCACCGCCCTCAACAAAGTGTGTTGTCTTTTTGTTCATGCCACCACGTGGTGAAGACAATTTAAAGGGCCACAAGTAATTGTTGGCCATCTTGAAGTTCTTCCCTACTGTGTAGACCTCATGAATCAGATCTTCAATACAAATGATGCCAATCCTTCCTGGAATGTAAATAATTAATTAGCAACAACTTATTTTGAAATATACCAACTTCAAAATTAAGAGTCTTCCAGCACACACTTCTTGCACAATGTCATAAAATCATATAAACACACTTGGGTAAAGAATATAATAAAAAGGAACTGCAGATGTTGCTTTATACCAAAGACAGACAAAATGCTGGAGTAACTCAGTGGGTTAGGCAGCATCTCTGAAGAAAATGAATAGGCGACATTTCTTCAGACTATAATCAGTCTGAAGAAATCCCAACCCGAAGCGTCACCTATTTTCTCCAGAGATGCTGCCTGACCCACTGAGTTACTCCAGCATTGCGTGTATCACTTGGCTAAAGTATACTTTGTTGTCATTCTGATGGTTGGGACTCCACCTAGTGTGCATCACAAGTACAAATGTCCCACACTTTCCCAGCACTGACACTGTGCTGAACCCGATAGACCTGATACAATTGAATGAGTTAGTACAAAACCATGGATTTCTACACTTAAAATGCATTTAAATATATTAATATTTCATGTTTTGGCTTTAGTTTTACATAGCTTTTTAAAAGTGTCAATTAACATTGTTAATATTGCAATTAATTTTTAAATCATTGAATTATTTTTTGGTGCTTCTGAAACATTCGGCTTCTTGTTGTTTTTCCAATCACCAATGTTGAAACATGGTCTAGTAATAAGAGTTACAGATTTTATTGGAATCACTGCCATTCTCTGTAAATTGTACAAACAGGACTTTATGATAGAAAACAGTGACTACAATGTAGAACTATTACGTTTTTTTAAATTCAGTCAAAACAGTTAAGGTTTGACCTGATCAGATAGACTACATGTCTCAAATATTAGACAATACTTCTTACAACCTCCCCTGCAACCACAGGAAATGTAATACCTATCCCTATACCTTCTTCCTCACATCCATCCAGCGACCCCAACAGTCCTTCTAGATTATAGAGGTCCAGCTGCATCTCTCTAACTTCATCTACTGCATTCTGTGTTCCTAATGTGGTCTCCTTTAAATTGGCAGGACCAAGCATAGACTAGGTGATCTTTGTGCCGAACACTTGCACACTATCTGCCAAGGCTTGTTGGATCGCCCAGTTGCTAACCATTGTAACTCCTTTTCCCATGTGGACCTTTCTGTCCTGGGCCACTTCCATTGTAAGTGTGATTAATTTTTTTAAGAGATACAGCACGGAAACAGGCCCTTCGGCCCACCGAATCCGCGCCGCTCAGCGATCCCCGCACATTAACACTATCCTCCACACACTAGGGACAATTTTCACATTTACCCAGTCAATTAACCTACATACCTGTACGTCTTTGGAGTGTGGGAGGAAACCGAAGATCTCGGAGAAAACCCACAGGTCACAGGGAGAACATACAAACTCCGTACAGACGGCGCCCGTAGTCAGGATCGAACCTGAGTCTCCGGCGCTGCATTCGCTGTAAGGCAGCAACTCTACCGCTGCGCCACCGTGCAAGCAAATTGGAGGAATAGTGTCTCATATTCCGCTTTGGCAGCTTGCAACCCAACAGTATGAACATTGAATTTTCCAATTTCAGGTAACTAGCCTACTAACAACCTACCCCCTCCACCCCCTTCCCTATGGCCCATCTGGATTTGCACCTACTTCTCCCCTTCCCCGGATGCTTTCCACATTCCTTCTTCTGGCTTCACAATTCGCAGCTCTTCCATCCTTTCTCACACTTATCGTTTCTCCATCTCTGGCCTATGTCCAACTATCTACCTATTAAAACCCCCTCCTCACCTGCATCCAGCTATCACTGAGGCTTAGTCCTAACCCCAACCTCTTTCCCAGCATTCTCCCACCAGTCAGCCTGAAGAGTTGTAACCCAAAACGTCACCTATCCATATTCTCCAAAGATACTACGTGACCCACTAAGTTACACCAGCACTTTGCCTTTTTTTGTAAAGCAGCATCTACAGTACCATGTGTCCCCAGACAGTACTGGTGAATATTCATGAACAATGCAGAGGATGATCAAAATATAATCAATTTCTCAATGCATTCAAATTAATCCCCCATTAGAACTCCTATGAGGGAAATGTGACATAACATATTACCAACTGATAATCTGTTCAAAATCTGCGGAATGGAGAACGGTTACGAGGTTGAGTAACACCAAAGGGCAACGGTGACGGGCTGATTATCACAGGCAACAAGCTAAAAAAGAGCAATCTCAAAAAACAACACACCTCTACCAGATGAGGTCAAAGATTTTTACGTCCATTACAAGCAAATAAAAGTTCTACCAAATCACACCCTCCCCCTCCCCCCATCCTTCAATAAGTCAGTCTTATGTATCTCGGTGGCAGAAATTATATATGTTTTCACACGGGTAACTCTTTGAGAGCTTCCAGCCTGGGCGGAGTCCAAGGATGAGGTCCGAAATCTCATGCCAATCAACTGGCCACTCTTTGCCACACATTCAACCTCAGTTCAAACAGCCAACTATCCAATCTGCTGCAATAAAAACCTTCCATATTCCAGTCCCCAAGAAAAGGAGTTATCTGTCTCAGTGACTACTGTCCAGTAGTTTGAACATCAACCATTATGACCTAATTTGAAATATATGTTTTGGCCTTTCACCCACACCTTTGACTACACCGGCTCCCACCCAGTCTCTTGCAAAGATGCCATCCTTTACTCTCAATTTCATAGTCTCCATCACATCTGCTCCCAAGACAAGGTCTTACACTCTAGGCAATCTGAAATGTCATCTTTCTATAGTAGATGTGGCTTTCCCTCTTTGGATGGAACCCTCACCCATTTCTCCTCTTCCTCACAGATCTGCTTCCGCTTCTCCTCTCTGCAGATGGAACATGGGGCCCCCAGTCCTCACATTTCACACCACGGCCCAATCGCATCCAATAAACTATCCCCAAATATTACCGCAACCTTTAATGGGATCCCACCCCCAAACACACCGTCCCTTTTCATACCCTTCTGCAGAGAACACTCTTGGTTCGCTCATCCCTCCACACCCAATTCACCCCCTCCCCAAGTACTTTCTACTGCAACACTTCTCTCACTTTTATCCAGGGACCACAACAGCCTTTTCAAGTGAAATGAAGATTCACTTGCATCTTTTCAATCTCGAGTAATAACTACCAACGCCATTTTCTCATTTTCCTGCTCACCCCCCCTCCTCCATCCCTTTCTCCTTCTTATGCTCATCCCCGAGTCCCCTTTATCCCCTCTTTCTACTCCCGCACCCCTTTCCACCCGCACCCCCCGTTTCAGCATCTACATTCTCCCCCCTCCTCCTTTCTTATCTGACACCCCTCCATCTCCTTTTCACCTCAAATCTTTGTCACTATCCCCAACCCCCCCCACCTGTATTTACTTATTATTTGTGAGGTCTTGCAACAACCATCTCTCTTTTCAAACTTTCTTCCTCCAATTCCATCAGTTTGAAGAAAGCTCCTGGCCTGAAACATTGTTTGCCCATTTTCCTCCACAGATTCTGCCTGACACCACAGAATTCATCCAGCACTTTGTTTTAAGCAAGGGGTGAAGTAAAGGTAAACTAGGCACTTAATAGTCACTTCCTTACCCAGAGTCTCGTAAGAGAGTGAGAGAGTACACACAAATATAAAAATTAGCAAAGCCAACTGGCTTTGTTGCTTTACAGAAGAAAAATCACCATAAAGAGGGGAGGGGGCGGAAGAATGTAACAGAAATATATCCTGATGGGGTTACAGGAGGAAGCACAGGAGCAAACTCACACAAACCATATACAATTGCAGAGACCAACCAAACCAAATGTTGCAAAAGATCTTTGATATCACAGCATATATCACAGAAAAGTAAAGCATATAATTGGGCCCTTACAGGTCACCTTGTCCATACCGACCACGATGGCTATGGATGTAAATCCCATTTGCTCATATCCTTCCCTTTCCCTTCCTATCCAAATATCTTTTCAATGTATGTTCTACTTTGGCCATTCATTTCAAATATTCACCGCCTTGTGTAGAAAAAAATAACTTGCAGACCTCCTCTCTCAGTCTAGACTTCTCTGCCATGGGGCAAAAATGTTTCTATTCTATCAATCATAATTATGTAAACCAGTATAAGGTCATCCTTGGCCTACTCCAATCCAGTGGAATAAATCAACCCTATCTAATTTTCTCCTGAAACTACAGCCCCCCATTCCAGGCAACATTCTGGTGAATCTCTTCCTGTACTGTGACAATCAGAAGAGTTCACTAAACTCTGAGTACAGTCTAACTGATGTTTTATACAACTGCAACACATCCCATCTCTTATAGGCGATACCTCTGCCTATGAAGGCAAGAATACTATTTTTTTCTCACTAAACTACTTTCTGGTGTCACCACCTTCAGGGAACTATGGACCGCAACTCCAAGATCTCTCTATTTATTCTGTACCAGAATTTGACCAGCCAATGTGCATTGCTTCACATTTGCAGAGTGATCTACTGTACTCTCGGACTGGCTCTGACCACTATTAAGATCATGCCACTGGGCTTACTAGCTGTTAATTTAGTCAGTGTTATCAAGACTATTTGATAAACATCCAGTAACACATGGAAGGACACAAAGTGCTGGAGTAACAGTGGACCAGGCAGCATCACTGGAGATCATGGATAGGTAATGTTTCAGGCCGTATCCATCTGAGACTGAGGAAGAGTCCTGACCCGAAACATCACCCTTCAATGTTCTCCAAAGATGCTCCATGACCCGCTGAGTTACTCCAGCAGTTTGTGTCCTTGTGTAATTCAGCATCTGTAGTTCCTTGTTTCAAGACACTAATACCTAGAGCTTTTTTAAAAAAAATGAAATCATCCTTTTAAACATACAATACATTAAGCTCTCATTGAACAACTAAAACATCAAAAATAATCTAAAATAGTTTTTTTTGCCTGTCTCCTGGCCGTTTATGTCGCCATTTTTAATGGAGGTTACAGTGATTCTGCCTGATTTGACACAAAAGGCAGAAGTATTCTCACAAAAGGCACCATTATTTTGAACCCATATCAGCATCAGAAATCAGGTGTACCAAACACTTAATTACAGGTTATTCTATTTCTGTTGTGTAAATTATATGTATTTGTAATTCTTCTGTAGCAATCATTGGCAACCTAGCACTTACAAAAAAACTTTCAATGTTTACAAACCATAGGAGAGCTGGATAAATTACATTATGTTTTTTTTTCAATTATGTTATTACAAGCTGGCCCATTTTCTGTTATATTATTCATGTACAAAAGCATTTATGGTGGGCAGCATGTGTTAATGTAGAATCATAAGAAACTCACAAGTCTCGGTCTAAACATGGACAAGGGATCTGATGCACAAACATAATTTGCAAGCTTTGATAATTAAATTAGCATTCAATTAATGGTAAAGTTAATATCAAAGAGAATTTGGAACAAAATCCAAATTGTAAAGGTGATTCTGGTTGAACAACTCTCACTCAGGATATTTCTGTAGCACTCTTAGTAATATCGAAAATAGATGAATGAATGCAGTAGATAGCCTGTGCTATATCAAAGAAATGTATGACGTGCAATTACACATGGCAAAATCCATCCTTAACAAGAACATGTCTGTCCATCCTTTTCCTTGAACTGCACTACCAAGAACATTCTACATTAACACATGCCGCCCACCATAAATGTTAGCTTGAGTAGAGTTGGAGAGATGGTAGCCATTACAGTGTCGATCATTATTTTTCATCAAACGGGTTCCACTTTTTGCAAGCCATATTATAAATTTGATGGAACACACTATCTCCTGAAAGAACGTGGCTACTTTTACATCAAAGTAGTTCAAGGCTATCAACGACAAAGCACCTTCATTGATTAGCACCCCATCTTCAAGTATTCATTCTGTCCACCACTGCCACAATGTGTATTTGCAAATTAATACTGTCTTTTTGGCAGCATTTTTCTAATCTGCTCCTATTACCGAGAAAGAGAATGGCAAAAACACCACTCCAAGTCAAAGCAGGTAGAGATTATTTTAATTGGACATAATGTTCAGCACCAACATTCTGTGCCAAAGGGCCCGTTTCTATGCTGCTCAATGTTCTAAACAACATCGTATTTGAACATATATCAACGTTCCTTCATCCATCAGGACTATATGAACTCCCTACATTACCACATCAATGATCAGTGGTTTGTGCAGCACCATGTCAGCATCTCTGAAACAATAAATCTTGGCTTCTAGCAATGTCCCTAAGACATGTATGAATAAACAAAAATTCTATTCACTCAATAAAAGGTGAAATGTGCTTGAGTTGCTCAACAAATCAGGTAGCATCTCTGGACATCATGGATAGGTGACATTTCATGCCAGGACCCGAAACGCCACCCATCCATGTTCTCTGGGGATGCTGCCTGGCCCACTGAGGTATTCCAGAACTTTGTAACTTTTTTTAAAGCAGCATCTGGAATTCCTTGTTTCTCCATTCACTCAATAGTTGTGACAGCAGCTTTGGTAATAATCTTTTTACCTACACCCTGTTTGGAAAAAATGGGTAGTAGTCAGGCGATAAAAATAACAAAAAAGATTAAGTATATAACAAGTAATATTTGCTCTACTTTGTATGATTGGAAGATAACATGCACCCAGTGTCTGTTAAAAGAACAAACTTACCAAGCTGCTTTTCGATCAAAGAATTGTCAGTGAGTGCAATGCGCTGATGCCTGATCTTGCCAAAGCCACGTTTGTAGATCAATTCACGGACAGACTTCAGATTTGGGTAGCTAGGAAATTAATAGAGCAAGAACCATTGTGCTGGAAGAAAGTCACTGATTCATAAAATACATAAATGTAATTGCACAAACACTACTCCAAAGGCAGACAATCTTACAGTTAAAATCTGGTAATACTAAGTTAACCACTCCTCCGCACATAATGCCGAGGCAGCTTGGACCCAAGGCTGCAAGTTGTACAACTATAATAAATTTTCTATTATGCAACATATACCAAAGTTCTAGGAATCAATTGTTTGAAGCCCAGCAACACATGTAGACATCTCAACAGTCTCCAACTTAAACCAAATCATTGGAAGGAACTTGACACAAAATCCCCTGACGAGGAAGTTTGTTTTTAACATACATTCAATTGTTGACATCAAAAAAGATTTTCCAGTAATGAACAAAATCAATGAAAAAAGTTTCATTCATATTTATCATTGCAAACTATTTTCCAATCACTTACCCCCATGCAATGTATGGCTCTGCAATACGGAGCATATTGATTGAAGCTTTATTCAATTTCACAAACACTCCATTGAAGATCTGACGCAGTCGAAGAAGCTGAAGCACCTTCCGCACCTTTGGGCTAACACCATTGATGCTGTAAAGCCACAAACAGAAATTAACACCAAGAAACATATCATTTGTTTTCTGTTGGTAAAGTTCTTAAAAATACAAATTAGCATTTTCATTGAATAGGCTAAAATGTATTCACCGGCGCCCAGAGCCAATAATTGACTACTAATACTTACCCCCTAATACGGATCACAAATGCCAGCCTGGGTTCAGCAGGGACATAGAAATTGTTGGCTTTGCGTGCCATTCTGGAAAGACGGATCTCACTTCGGTACATTTGCTTGTATTCCTTGTGATAACTCTCAGCTCTTTTGTAGATTAGTTTCCTCTTCTGTCTTCTCAACTGGAGACCAAGATAGCAAGTAGTAAATTTACATTTTTGACATTGCACTCAACTTGGAATAGTAAATTAAGAATGCAAATAAGCTGCCTGAGCAAACAATTATAGTAAACAAAACACAAAATGCTGGAGATATTCTGAGGGTCAGACAGAATCTGGGGTTGGAATGGCAGGAGACGTTTTGGATCAACACTTTTCTTTGCCAGTTTTCCTATTTGTATTCCCCATTCCTATCAGACTAACAAAAGGGCCCTGACCCGAAACTTTGCCTGTCCATTCCCTCCCCACAAACTGCATGACCCACTGACCTCACAGACACCAAACCAGGGAACGAAATACATTGTTTTTAAGGAACATTAAATACATACTGAAATATAACAAGGTCAAGATGGAATCAAATAAAAAATGTCACTGAAATCCATAGTTTGAGGGGGGTGATGGAGTTGATAGAACATACAAAAAACAGCCACAGGTTTAAAGTAATGGTGGAAGGATTTGAAGACATCTAGAGTAGGCTCGTGTCACTTCAGTATACGCGAGATTAAAACACAAAAAGTAGACCTGCACGGCAATCGACTTCATATACCTTCTTCTCTGCCAACAAATGCTTGGTCCGTTTGGCCTTCATGGCTGCAAACGCCTGGCGTTTTTTCAAAAGACTTTCCGGGACAGGTGGTACCTTCTTTTCTCTGATCGGTAAAAAAAACAAAAACAAACACGCATGGAGCAATTAGAATTGTTATCACACATACAACGCTGAACCCCCAAAAGGCATTAATACGTTGAAGACCACGACAGCCGAAAGTAGACTGAATCAGACTCATTTTAATGTTACATCGACTAGACCCCAGTCTGATGGCGAAGACGATGAACAAGAAACTATATATAACACGCTTACCCGCAAATATAAATTTTGTTGACAAGTATACATTTTAATTATTATTATTCAGCCCATAACGCGAGTGCTTTTAGTGAATGGACGCAACACCACACAAGGCGGCCTCACATCAAGCAAAGGGAACTGGGGTGTTGCATCGCCAGCAAATTACACCCCATATAACAATTAAAATGTTTTAAAAAATATATATATAATGCACGATGGTTGATCGCTTGAGGATATCCTGCATTGGAAGGACGCGATGGTTGGGATTAATGGGCGGATGGGCTCGGATTGGAACCGCACTCACTTGGTGTCCGCCATCGTCGCCAACGCCGCCGGGGGAGAGAGGGGGAAGAGCGCATGCGCCGGGCGCTTGAAGCCCGCACCCGGTAACCTGTCTGTTTCATTGCCTGAACCGATTTGGGGGGGGGGAGATAGAGACGTTTAATAATTTTTAACGCGTTTTATTAAACCAACGTAAATAATAATTCAAGTGGAGACAGATGTGAGGGAATGCGGCGCCAGTCGACCAAACTGAATTGGTCAGTCTGAAGAAGGGTTTCGACCCGAAACGTCGCCCATTCTTTTTTTTTCCCTCTCCAGCCTGTCCCGCTGAGTTACTCCACCATTTTGTGTCCGTCTTCGGGTGTGAACCCGCGTCTGCAGTTCCTTCCCACACGGGAGTGGGCGCCTTGTATGTTGTTGGCGGGGTCCTGGGCGCCGGCCATGCAGGCTCCATATTTAAAGGGTGAGGCGGAGCTGAAGATGTTCAGAGTGGCAGCGGTCGGGGGAGGAGGGAAGAGAGTGAGAGTGTGTGCAGCGCTCTCGGCCCACGGCTCTGACAGGCAGCCGGCTCCCGCATCCCCTCCCGCTCCCACTCTCACTTGGCCGCTTCTCCCGGGGTAAGAGCCCGCTTTCCCTCCGGACGGACGCCAGCCATGAATATCGTAGCCGAGTTTTTCCTTGTCACCCTCAAAGTGCTGTGGGCTTTCGTGCTGGCCGCGGTGCGATGGGTGATCAAGCCCAAGGAGAAGAGCGTTTGCGATCAGGTGTGCCTGATCACGGGGGCGGGCGGCGGGCTCGGCAGGCTCTTCGCCCTGGAGTTCGCCCGGAGGAAAGCCATCCTGGTGCTGTGGGACATCAACCAGGAAAGCAACGAGGAGACGGCCGACAAGGTCCGGCAGCTGGGCGTCCGGGTCCACACTTACACTTGCGACGTGAGCAAAAGGAGCAGCGTGTACAGGACGGCCGAGCTGGTGCGGAGAGAGATCGGCGAGGTGACGGTGCTGGTCAATAACGCAGGTGTAGTGTCCGGGCACCATCTTCTCGAATGTCCCGATGAACTTATCGAGAGGACCATGATGGTCAACTGCCACGCACACTTTTGGGTAAGTTTGAGGCTGAGGATTACGAGGTTTGTATTTGATTGAGGGGGGAAATTGCTTAACGATTAGTTCTGTCCAGATTTTTATTTTATTGAAAAATACTTTTTCTTTCTTCTCTTAAGTTCTAACTATCAGTAATTGACACAGCCACTGTCGATTATTAGTTGCGTTCTTTCTGATGAACATATTAGTAGCACCCACAATCACTACGGATTGTGTTTTGAAGTAATGGGTAATACAGGTATATTCTGAATTTCAATAGCTTTTATAGTTTTGTTAGAATGCTATGTTTTGTAAATACTGTCACTGATTCGTTGGAACAGTTATTTCGTAAAATGCATAAGAGATTACAAAATAAATCACTGCATTGCAGTAATAACCCACTCCAGAAGCTTGGATTCAATTCGAAGGAAAATAAATCTGAAACAGATCAGTCTTATATAAAACGAGTGTACGCTTTCCTAACAGTGATTCAACGCTGACTTTCCTGCTAAAGTTATGTTACTGTGCAGTTTTCATTATTTCGGTATCGTATTTGCTGTAATAAATCGGTTTAGTGTTATTTCCCATTGTTATTGTTATGTATGAATCCTAGCGGTTTCCTTATCTTTAGTGAATGGCCTCTGGTGTTGAAATGTTGCGGAACCCATCGTAAACGAACGCAAGCCTTCGCATCGCTGATAACGTTTTATGACGAACGGCCACATGTGCTTACAAACATGTTCGTTACGGTGATGTCTGAAAACAAATTGGTTAATAGCATTTTAATATTTTGAAAGAAATGTTACATTACTTCAGGCAAAATTTACAAATCCAGGTTTAAAGGTGGTGAGGTACTTGGTGGTTGCGACTATTTGCTGAACATTGGATGGCTATTCATATTTGTAAACATAATTTGGATTCTGTAAGCCCTGAAATTTGTCTGCTTGATTTTTAAACGTGCTGAGCTACTAAGTAACCTGTCAATATAACTTTATATTAATTGATCTTTATATATCGGACGGTTAACGTTTTTATTGCATTACGTTGGATTCTGTTGTGTTCCAAGGCAAACTCATCATCCACTTAATCCTTGAACAATCTGAGCTTTTTACTTTAGCCTTTTAAATGATTGTAGAACCAAAATTAGTTGAGATGGGTTACTTTATATTTAACAACTTGAAATACTTAATCACTTATTATAAGATACACATATTGTGGATATTTTGCACCACGATTTTCACTTCAATAAAGCTTCTAGTGATCACCATGAAGGAGCAAGTTGTTTCTCCCTTTCTGGTAACTCATGTGAACAATCTCAGTCCTTTCATTTGTGTTTAACTTTATGCTAATAATACATTTGGAGAAGAAAACATCTTAATTTTGACCAGTCTGAAGAAGGGTCCCGACCCGAGACATCACGCACCCTTTTTCTCTAGAGATGTTGCCTGACCTGCTGAGTTACTCCAGCACTTTGTGTCTATCTTCCTTATTTTTATATCCTATTCCAGTCAGTAGATGGGTTTTGACATTTTCTTGCCATGAGCTTTCTTGTGTGGTGATAACATGAAAATGGTCCCTTTTGTTGAAGTCCCTTCACCTCCTATCTTGAATTAGTTGTTCCATATAATTTGCATGTAGTTGAATGACAGTTAGAAAATTGTAATTCGAATTAGTGCCTCTATTCTTGCACAATGGGTTGGATTCTGCCTTGTCAATTTGTTTCTTTGAAAAAAATCTTGTGTAATAGTGTTGTCAGGACAACACCGGGGCTGAGAAAATTGGTGGTGCCTTGACTTGTTGCATGTCTGTTTTATGAGTGATTTAATTCTTTTAAGTTGAAGACAATTAAATAACCTGCAGCTAGAATAACCATATTCCAACTATTCTGTCAGTTAAATTTTCCCAGTATGTCTTAAATTTAAAATGGATAATTTTAGCTCTGTACTAGCCTTTGTTAATTTCATTTATAATGAAATGATATTTGTTTTTAATACTACATGATCAGGAATGTTTCATTATTTCTTCAAGGGAATAATTTCATTACTAGTCATCCTCTGCAGTTATGAACTAAAGAACCGCATATGATGACAAGTTTCTATGGATTATTAAGACATTGCACCTGTAGATGGTGTAAGCATCTTGCAGAACTAATAATAGAAGAACATCTGTATTATGTAATGACATCAATATGAACAAAGATATTCAAGTATTAAATTTCACTTTTAAATGCGATTTGCAATGTGGGACAATTTAGTGTGAAATTAATGACTGATTATTTAAAACTAACATTTAATAAATCCACCCAGCAATTTAATAAACAACTGGGAAGTACTGGTGATTGGGACAGCTAACAAATGTTAGATTGTAAAGATAATGGCATTGAAGCAGAAGAATATTATATTGGAAAATTAAAGTAGGAGAGACTGAAAATCTGGCACTAAAAGGAGGGGGGGGAAATGGAAGCATTCAGCAGATCAGGCAGCTTCAGTGGAAAGAGAAAACAGTTACATTTCAGGTCAAAGGCACCTTCATGTGACCAACAATCTGTGAAAGGTCTTCAATCTGAAATGTTGTATCTACTTTTAACAGATGCTGCCTGGTCAGTGTGTTTCCAACCCTGTATTGCATCGGTATTAAGGGATGAGAATAACTTACGAAATAATTCACTGGTATCCTGACCATGTAGCAAATTGGAATACTTTTGGGAAAAGTGAAAATTACAGAACAGTTTCAGTGCTAATATAATTATTTCGAACTTGTTACACCATGCTGTTGACATACAGCACCATCTCAGTAATTGCCTCTCATCTCTGTTATTGGTTGTAACACCCTTGATTGTGTAGAATGCATTTGGAACTAGGAAATGGCTAAGCCCTAGATAGGCACAAAAAAGCTGGAGTAACTCAGCGGGGCAGGCAGCATCTCTGGAGAGAAGGAATGGGTGACGATTCGGGTCAAGACCTTTCTTCAGACACTGCTCTGAAATGTGACCCATCTCATCTAAGAGAATGAGCATATAGAAAGACTGAAGAGTGTCCTGACTCAAAACATTGTCCACGTATTTTTTTGCACGTGGAAAGAGTGCTGACTTTACAGCACCTGTTGCATAGGTGGTGCTGTTATAACTGAGGAGTTGAATACCTCAGTTTAATTGTATAGGTATATACAACTACATGTCCTCGCCACTGAGTGGCAGTGTTGCAATTTTTCCCTTTGCAGAAAAACTCAAACTCCCAACTCTGAAACGTGAGGCAATAGACAATAGGTGCAGGAGGAGGCCATTCGGCCCTTCGAGGCAAACTATTACACTTCTGGATATTTCCAATATCTCCCCCCCCCCCCCCCGCTTCAATCCCCAATCTCTGCTTTAAGAAGCATCAGCCTTGTTCCTGCATGATCTGGATGCTGCATCTTTCTAAAAATGTTTTTTAATGATTCCACGGGCAGTTGAATTCAGCAGTGGAATGAACTGACAAGTTTATGCATCTTCAGAAACCCCAATTGTTTATGGTTGTGCTGGTGACTTTCTGCCATTATCTACTGCATCATTTCCTGTTCTTCAGGATGTTTTTCTTTCACGCTTTCTAATGTGCACCTGTAGAAGTTCATAATCGACACACCAAATCTCCTCCTCCAAGGAAGTAGAGGTGCTGTTGGGCATTCTTTGAATTCACCAATGTGCTGGGCCCAGGACAGATCTTCAAAGATTTGCACGTCCAGGAACATGTAATTGTTGACCCTCTCTGCCACCAAGCCATCGAAGAAGATGAAGTGAAGATCAGTGAAGGCCAACAGAAAGTTTATCTTCCTATTTGCTGCAGTTTTACGTTGGTTTCAGTTAAGTGTACAAGGAGATTGAAGCCCCTTTTTGTGTATGAGCATTTGAATAACTAATACTATTTAAATAATTCTCTAACTTAAAGTTTTTATAGGTTTGGTATATTTATCCAAGGTTCATTGCTCCTGCAATGTATAGAAACATAGAAAATAGGTGCAGGAGTAGGCCATTGGGCCCTTCGAGCCTGCACCGCCATTCAATATGATCATGGCTGATCATCCAGTTCAGTAACCCGTACCTGCCTTCTCTCCATACCCCCTGATCCCTTTAGCAAAAAGGGCCCCATCTAACTCCCTCTTAAATATAGCCAATGAACTGGCCTCAACTACCTTCTGTGGCAGAGAATTCCACAGACTCACCACTCTCTGTGTGAAGAAATGTTTTCTCATCTCGGTCCTAAAAGACTTCCCCCTTATCCTTAAGCTGTGACCCCTGGTTCTGGACTCCCCCAACATCGGGAACAATCTTCCCGCATCTAGCCTCTCCAACCCCTTAAGAATTTTATATGTTTCTATAAGATCCCCCCTCAGTCTTCTAAATTCCAGCGAGTACAAGCCTAGTCTATCCAGTCTTTCTTCATATGAAAGTCCCGCCATCCCAGGGATCAATCTAGTGAACCTTCTCTGTACTCCCTCTAAGGCAAGAACGTCTTTCCTCAGATTAGGAGACCAAAACTGCACACAATACTCCAGGTGCGGTCTCACCAAGGCCCTGTACAACTGCAGTAGAACCTCCCTGCTCCTAAACTCAAATCCTCCTAAACTCAAATCCTCTGTCTAACCACCTTGAAGCCTAAGGTTAATTGGCTTGGTACAAGTGTAAATTATCCCTAGTGAGTGCAGGACAGTGTTAATGTGTGGGGATCGCTGGTCGGTGGGCCGTAGGGCCTGTTTCCGTGCTGTATCTTTAAATTAAACTAAATATCTAGGCCTACTGGATCTCCCAGTTGATAACTCTTTTAACTTTCCCTCTCCTTCCAACACTGACCCTTTTGTTCTGGGCCTCCTCCATTTCCCGAGTGTGGCCACGTGCAAACTGGAGGAACAGCACCTTGGGTAGCTTACAACCCAATCATATGAACATTGAATTCTCCAACTTTGTAACCTCTCACAACCACTCCTCCTTGGACTCCCACCAATTCTCCTATTCTCCAGCATTTTGTATCTGTTTCCATTCCATTAAGTGGCTTGCAATAAATTATTTGCTTTGTATAGACTCCTGTGTGCAGATTTTTCCTTAACACATCCTGTTCAGATGCTTTGGATTGTTATCAGTACTTGAGCATCTAAAGTGATAAAACAACTCTTTAATAGTATTCACTTCAGTCCTATTATATTTTGAAAATATAAGAAATGTTTTCTTATTTGAAAGTGTGCCTTCATATCCCATTAAAGTTTTTAATATCTTGTCCATTGCATATTCAGATTTTTGCAGGGTGTTTAAATGTTGCCACCTCTTCAGGTATCTTCTCTTGTCTTTTTTTAATTGCTTTCTTTGACCTGTGCTCAATTCAATATTTTTCAGTTTTCTGCAAACCTTGTTAAACTCTCTTACCTCTTTAAAACTATAATGTTAACTGTGGTTACTTCCTGTATTCTTGGTCTATCACTGATTTAAACTGCAAGCAACATTCATTCCACCTGTCCACTTGGGTTGGATCCTTAGTTCCTTAAGAAAGTGTCTTTTCACGCACCAGATTCTTTGACTTTTGTTTTGCTGCATTATTTCTCACCTTTTTACCCAACTTCCCAGCAAATGTCTACTCTTCAATCTGGAATGGTAATCCATTTCTTATCAAATCAAAGCTTTTATGCACTTGTATGTCTGATAAAGCTGGTTTGGCTGTTTGTGATCAATTTTGGCTGTGCCACCTTGAAGTTATCAATTTTTTGTTAGCCAGTTAGATCATCTGTTTGCAGACTTGCTATGCAATGATTGTTCATAACTTTTTCTTCATTTCCTCAAATTCTTTACATTTCAACCATTGTCATTTCTAGCACCCAGCCCACCCGTTTCTTGCCTTCACCCTCTCCACCCCAGAAAAGAAATCTTGATTCCGAAATTTCCTTCTGCTCTTAATTTTTGTTTTGCTGGAAGAGCAGCAGTCTTGGCAGTTTGGTATGATATCTTGCTATAATGGAAATTAGATTAATAATATAAACCAACATGGAAGAATGTATTTTACAATACAGGGAACATTGTTTGATCAGTCTTTGGAAATTGATCTGGAGGTACCTTTCTCTGCATATTGTTTAAAGCCAAGGGCACATTCAACTTGAGGACCAATGGAAATTAAGATTCTTGGCTTGTGTTTTCACATATGGGAGCGGGGTGGGAGAAGAAAACACATCAATCTACTGTAATTTAAATTCTTGTATGCATTCTCTTGATCTTGGATAGTAAGTTACTTGCTGTAGGGCTTATGGAGAAGTGTTGATAGATGTGAATTTTTCAGTATCAGAAATGGAACGTGGACATTCCAGCGTGTTTTACTAATAGAAACCAACATCAAAAATCTGCCTGGAGAATAATAGTGTGGTTGAAAAAATAACAAAGACCCTTTATGTTCAACTAAATAATAGTTAATTCCTTCAGAGTATACAGGATTTAAATGTTTGATTTACAATAACATTTTTCAGAATTACATTTTTAAGCAATAAACATTCTAAATAAAAAGAACAATTATACTCTTTGATGCCAACTTGGCACAGAAGATTGGAAGCAGAGCTAGTAAGGCAGTTTCTGTGGAAAGAGAAACAAATATTTTGAATTTGAAGATCTTTCATCATAAGCAAGATGTGTCGGTGGTGGACTCTTATTGAAGGTGGAGAAATTGCAAAAGATGGTCTGCTGAATAGAAGATGTTAGGGTGAACACCAGCAGTTCCTCTGAGGAGAGACCGGGTGAGAGCAGAGGAAATGGATGAGATGTGGTCAAGGGATCTGAATGATGATTGAATGGAAGGCATGGAAGATGTCCAGTCCCTGCAGGAAGCAAGATAGGAAGATATATAGCTGAGATTACTTCAGTAGTTGAGTTTGCCATTGAACTATCTCCTGAGGTGATAGAGGGATTGAGAAAAGGAAGAGATTAGTCAGATTAGTGAGAATAGGGTGAAACTTGGCAGCCAACGTAATCAAATTTTGGTTGACCGCAGGAAGGATCACCACAGTCAATGTACTCTGGGTAGGGAAGTCCTGTTCAGGACTAAATTAGAACTATTTCACCTACCCTGTAAAAAGATGATTTTCATTTGGAACCCATGCAAATTCCCAACCTTTTTGATCTGGAGAGAATTTTCAAAGTGTGGCTGTTCCCTGTTTTTCCAAATTTGACTAGTCATTTCAAGTGAAGCATGATTTCCTTGCACATTTACTGATCTGGTCTATTCCATTTGATGCTTGCAATGCGATCTACTTTATATTGGGGAAACCAAACATGGGTGCCTGCTTTGTGGAGTATTTGCATTCAATAACTAAGGATCCGGGGGGGGGGGGGGGGGGAATCCTGCAAATATAATTTGAGATGCACAAGGTGGTGCTGTACATTCTCCAAATTAAATCTAAATTTATATGTGAGCTCTGAATTGGCTCATCCTGTTTGGGATTATAATTGTTCTGCTGATAGGCAATGCACGTTAGAACAAACGAGGTTTCTGATTCTTAACGTTCTCGTACGGGGCACTACCTCACGACATCCCATGTCCCAAATCCACAAGGATTATGGGTCTTAGTGGATAAGGATTGTCCACTAAATATCCAGCAAGATTTGTTTAAATTCCAAAGTTTGCTCTATCCAGTGTAGTTAACTTTAACTGAAGCATTCAATCTTCACTTAATATTTGAACTAAAGGTCTTGATTGTCTGTGAGCAAATAAATATCATATGTTTTGGTGTATTCAAGGTTTTCTTACAATCACTTTTTGTTATCATGCCCAGTCTTGAAAGGTGTGGAGAAAGTAGTCCCAAGGAGGATTTTAAAATTCAAACCGGTTACAAGTAATTTGCCATAAGTCTCTTTGGAAATCATCACTCTACAAGCATCACACACTGGTTATTCAAACCACGGAATAACTTTTGTGGCTAAATATTTGTTATAAAATGCTTAATGATAAAGGCAAAATTCTGAGGCAAGTGTTATTCTTAGTCTCTGTACAATTGAGTGATTTGGATAAAAGCCATCTGTTGTTATTGTACTAATAAAAATGGACAGAAAGAAGCTGGAAAAGGGAAATCTGGTTGGAGAGCTTCAAACAAAATCTGTTTAGCATTCTGCTTTAATGGTGATTGTGTAAATCTGTGCAATAATCCATCCTTTTGAAAGTTACAATAAACAGACTGAAATCTGCAGCCAGAATTTCAAATAGTCTCTTTATTACAAAAGATTAAGAGGATTATCCAATGTCACAGTTCTCTTGATCATTCTCCCATCTCGAAGCAGACCAAAAGATCTCGAAGCTAATCAGACTTGGAAATTTTGTTGTATTCATTTATAGAATTCCTTTAATTTCAGCTTTTCAGAAAATGTCAAATATTTGGTAAGTAATTATCCGGTACACGATGTTAAATTTTACAGGGATCTATATGGCTTTTAAAAAAAATATGCTAAACTTGTTAAAATATGGAATTGTTGGTTTTCTGTGATTTGTGTTGATTTCTAATTATCTTGTCTTGCCACTATGCCTATTAACTTTGACTCTAAAATCTTGCATACTTCAATAAAATTATTATTGCTTGGATAGCTTGGGATTTAAAGAATCTGTCCGGCACTTTTTAAAAATAAAAGCAGAAAGCTTGAGCTGGCAGAATTGGCTGATGCCAGCTTTAAAGCTTGAGTAACTGGTCCTGTACCCTGACCCAACAAGTGTTTCTCACAAAACAAGGACATTGTGTAATGGAATTGTGCTTGTGGGCCAAAATTGTCATGTTCAAGATGGGTTAAAACAAAAATATTCATGTTTGCAACTAAAAAAAGCTAGTTTCTAAATTCTCCGTATAGGGCTGAGTTAATAGATGAAGAGATTTTGTTGAAAAGACAAGTGAAAGGAGAAAATATCAATGGTGTTATTTTTGAGTAAATTCTAAAATAAAAGTAGGCTGTGGGCCCTAAAGCCATATCAATATTCATGTGAAGCCTTAAGGAATGTATACATCCTAAACCATTTGTATAAGCATAGCAACTTGAGGGAGGTGGTGGCCCTTCACGGGCTCAAATGGACACAAGGTATAAACCGTGTTTATTTTTGGCTGAATATATTGCCTGAGAAATTTTACTTTCTTCTCCCTACCAACGTCCCACTTCCACTTTTCTCCACTCCCTCCACCTCAAATTACATGAATAGGTGGATTCAATCTTTTTTTTCCCCCCATTTCTTTAAGTGTACCTTTGGATTTGTGCCATCTTGATGACCAAACACAATTTGGTTTGAACTTGATCAACTCTGATAATGATAGTATTTCAGGCCAAATTACTTACATGTTTTTCTTTGATTTAGAAGGATTTTCCTTTGATATTTAAAATTTTAATTAGAGTATTCAATTGAAAAAGTTAAGACTGCGAATATCAGAATTAATAAGTATAAATTCTTCATGGCATATCTGACAGTTTCTTCCACATCAAGCTGCAATTAATTCACTTGTCTGTGTTTGAATTAAAGCATTTAATACACTCTGAATTTTATGTAATATCTTTTGAAAACACCAAGTACAACATTTAAATGCAGCTCACTTTGAGTAAGATTCAATTACGTTGACTTTTAACTTTGATCATTTTAAGCTATTCTTGTATAAACTAGTTTAAAGAAAAAATAAAAACCAACAGTTACATTTTATAGAACGTTGTGTACAGACAGGGATCTTATCAACAGTTTGGTTATGATTCTAAATAAAAATTAAAGACTAAACAACATGTTCTTGGATGCATTGATTGAACAATGTGGTTCCAAATCTATAGGTATGAGATTTGTTGCATTCTCTGGTCTTCTTTTGAAATATTAAATGGTTCATAACCCCATACCACCGTAATAAATATGTAATCTGTTAAAATTCATTTGTATGATGCTGAAAACTAGGGTGGCTTGCTGCTGAATTCCTGATGTCTTTCATGTCAGCTTGAAGAAGATGGCCGACTACCTCCCAACGTATGTCAGACTTTCTAACAAGTGATCAAATCGTTTGCACTCTGCTTCCGCGCTTTGCCCCAACTGTTAATGTGGGTTTTATTTTTGCCTGTCAGGATATTGATTTTAATGGCAATTTCCTGTTAGCTTGTGTAAACACCAGTGTAGGAGTATTTGGAGATTCTTTTTGGACTGTTTATCTTTTCTACAAAACTCTTGACTTTTTAAATAATGTTATGTGGGGAATTCCCAAATGTTTTGTGAAGCACTAGCCAAACAGAATAAACACTAATTTTCTTTACCCTGGTTGAATTTTTATGCAAATAGTGTTTTTAAAAAGCTCTAAATTGTCAGAATGCAATGAACATTCTAAATTATTTACAATGCAATAAAATCCAGCTATTCACGCACACCAAAACTATGTTTATATTACTTGCAATGGAGCAAGAGTCTTCTAACCACCACAGTTGGGTTTGATTTGCTTCTTTCCAGGTAAATACTTCCTGCTATGGTATGGCATCAGTAACCTGCAAACAATTGGCTTAAAACCTTCATGAGAGTTGTACATCACAGACACCTGCAGGAATTCCATTCTATGTCCTGCTCATTTAAGTACCCGTTCAGGTGCCTTTGACAGCTGATTCCAGATACTAGCAACATTGTGTGAGAGAAATATTTGCCCCTCATATTTCTTTATACCTCCCTCATCTTAAACTTGTAACTCTTTCATGCTGACCAAGATGCCTACCTGAGCTAGTTCCATTTTCCCCATACCCCTCAAACCTTTATTATCCACCTCTAAAGGTCTATTTTTTAAAAGCTATTTGAAATGCTGTAATTATTGCCACACCAAGTTAATCATTTCCCCCACGTAAGGAGAGGAAAGACAGCATTCATCCTATCTATGCCTAATGGTTTTTTTTATACACCTTCAAAGATCACAATGAAAAATTTCACCAACAATTTGTCCTGGACCAAGCCGATGTGGCCAAGAAAGCACACCAAGGCCTCTACTTCGTTAGAAGGCTTGGGAAGTTTGGCATGTCCTCAACAACCCTCACCAACTTCTACAGATATGCTGCAGGAAGCGTTTTATTGGGATGCATCACAGCTGGTTTGGGAACAGTTCCAAGACTGCAAGAAATTGCAGAGAATTGTGGACATAACCCAGACCATCACACAAAACAGCCTGCCTGCCATTGACTCCATCTACACTTCGTCCTGCCTCAGCAAGGCTGCCAGCATAATCAAGGACAAGTCTCACCTGGTCACTCCCTCTTCTATCCTCTCCCATCAGTCAAGAGATATAACATTTGAAAACTCGTACCTCCATATTCAGAGACTGTTTCTTCCCAGCTGTTATCAGGCAACTGAATGGCGCTCTCATCAGCTAGAATGCAGCCCATCTACCTCTTTGGAGACCTTTGCACTTTCTTTAATCAGACTTCAATATTATGTCTTGCACTGTGTATTCTTTATCTGTGCATTGAGGATGGCTTGATTGTATACATGTATAGTCTTTGACTGGATAGCACACAAACCAGCTTTTCGTGAAACCTCAGTACATGTGACAATAATAAATTAAACTAAAACCTCTTGCCTGTCTGCTCTAAGGCTTAAAGCTCCCCAACTTCTCCCTACAACTCAGACCCTCTAGTCCTGACACCATCTTCGCAAATCTTCCTCAGTACTCTTTCTAGCTTAATGGCACCTTTTCTATAGCTGTGACCAGAACTGAACAGAATATTGAGTGTGACCTCACCAACAACTTGTACTACTGCCATAACATCTCAATGTCGAAACTCAATTTTCTGATCGTCAGCATGCCAAAATCTTTAATCTCCCTGCAATACCACTTTTGGGGAACTATGTACTTGTATTTCTAGATCCCTCTGCTTTAACCACACTCCCCAGAGCCCTGCTATTCAGAATGAAGATGCTGCCCTGGTTTGACTTCCCAAATTGCAACTCCTCATACTTAACTGAATTAAACTCCATTAGCCCAGCTGATCAAGACCCCAATGTAATTCATGATAACTATCTACAAATTGGACTATTTTAGTGTCATCTCCAAACTTGTTAATCATGCCTTGTATGTCCTCATCCAATTTGTTGATTAACGGTGACAAACGGCTATGGGGCCCAACACTGATCCCTGAGGCACACCACTAATTACAGGCTTCAGGTTTGAGGAACAACCCTCCACCATCATTCTCTGCTTCCTACCATGAAGCCAATTTTGTATCCAGTTAGCTGGTTCTCCCAAGATCCCATGTTATTCAAGCTTCCAGAGCAGCCTACCACGTGGAACCTTATCAAAGGCCTTGAAGGTCATATTGACCACATCTATGCCCTTGGCTTCTTTGTTACTTCTTAAAATGTTCATCAAATTCATGAAACATGATTTCCCACACAAAACCATGCTGATCTTTTCTAATCAATCCTTGTCTTTCCAAATGCCTGTATCTCTTATCCCGCACAATCCTCTCCAATAACTATCCTATCACAAGTGTTCCGCTTACTAGTCTATGGTTCCCAAGTGTTTCTTTGCAGCCCTTCTTAATATAGAAGTCCAACATTAGCCAGTCTTCTGGTACATCGCCTGTGTCTAACACTGAATTGTACATTAGTCAGAATTTCTGCAACTTCTCCATTAGCTTCCCACATTATCATTGGATATATCTGATCGGGCCTGGGAGATCTATCTACTTTGATTATGCATCCTTTTTTTCTTACTGGAGCCTCTATCAATTGTCAACTTTGAGTTCTCTAATCTTGTCAACCTTGCTCTACAGTCTATCAGAAACATGTTGTCCATGATTTCTCCTCTCCCTTTATAAAAACCCCTACCATTTCTCAGGCAATTCTTCAACCTGCTAATGGCCTTGCCCAATCAACCTTTGCTAGTTCTTGTGTAATGCTACCAAAATTGGCCTTGTCCCAATGAGGACTTTCATTTGTGGACCAGTCCTATCTTTTTCATTTTTAAAACTGAAAAATATGGTCACTGGTCACAATAGGCCCCTCATTGAGAGTTCAGTACTTGCTCAAACTCATTTTGCAATGAGTTGTCCACTCTAGCCATTTACATATTGTGTGAGAACTTCCAGTGCAGAAGAATGACATCAACCTGAACTGTTGTCTGTCCATTCCCTTCACCACCCTGTCCCCCCATGTGAATCCTTTAGCTAGTTTTGCACGATCAATCAATATGCCCCATTTGCTTGCCTAAGACCAAACTCTCAAAAAATGCAAAATGCCTATTTTATCAGAGTAAGCAGCTTCCTGGAGAAGAAAATGTGGGGCCTTTTGAAAGTCTAATTGGATGAGTAGAAAATCTGTCGTATGGGCATTCCTGACGCAAATTTTAAACTGCCAGTGGAATATTCCTGGAGCACATTTTCTCACACAGGTGCATGTGGTGGTTAAGCACGAATAGGAGGAGCACATGACAATCCAGACAACCCACCCCTTGGAAAATTTCCTCATCATCTGATCTTGCATGAGACTGGTTATATGGCCTCGGATGCTTACTGAGATCACCCGTGACTCCCAAAGGATAGCCATGAGTATTTATTTGAAAGTTGGCTTTAAAATATGTATTTGTAAACTCTGAAATAGTTTGGTTAGATATTTTAATGCTTTTAATTTCCCAGTTCTTGATACTGAGGAGCAGACCCACGTCATTTTTCTGCTGTAGTTATGAATAACAACGTGCTTTCAAATGAAGTTTTGCAATAGCAGTGGAAACAGAATTTGGGCCAATAACTTTTTTTTGGTTTACTTTTATCCTTGTACAAAGATATGAAAACATCTGTTACATTTGTCTTTGACTTTAATGTGCCTCTGTTTAAAATTATAAACTGCATATCTTGGGCAAAGGATAAATATTTTTAGTTTTACTTCATTGTATTTGGGTGGTATTGAATAGAAATGCAGGAAATAAAAGTACAGTAAACCCTCATTATAATGGAACATGGGAGGGGAATGTTGTCCGTTATTGCCAATTGTCTGTTATAACCAAGTAAGATTTATCATTGTAAGTAGCTGAAACAAAGGACTGCAGATGCTGGTTAAATCACAAAATGTTGAAGTAACTCAGCAGGTCAGGCAGCATCTCTGGAGAACATGGAAAGGTAATGTTGGGACCCTTCAGATTGATTCAGTTTGCTGAGTTACTCCAGCACTTTGGGTGAGGGAATTGGACAGATTGGTTAATGGGGGGGGGGGGGGGGGGGTGGGAGGAGGAAAAAGAAAGGAATAGACAGGCATGTGAAGTTTCCGCGGATTTTCGTGTTTTTAAAATCCACTTTCTGCGTTTTTGCATGATTTCTGCATTTTTCACTTTGCCAAAATTGCGTTTACCAATGGAGAAATCGGATCGAAAAAAAAAGAGAGGAAAAAAAGAAAATAAACGATGGATAGACTTGTAAGGACCGTTTTCTTACGACTCTTTCTCTTGCAATGAATAACCTATCAAACGCACTAGACAAAGCAAGTTTAAAACTGCTGGTAAACGAGTCTAGTCATACGTTTGCTCTAGACTCGGAGAACGTACGCTTCATCAAAAAGTATTGCTTTCCGCATTGCAGCCCTGTATTCGTTTTGTGCTGTAAATTATGATTCAGAAGTATTAAAGACTCGTGCGTGCGAGACTATCAAATCATGTGCTCAATCGGTGCAGTTACGAGTGTGGTTACAAGTGTGTTTCGCCGCGTGTATCATGCATCATCGTCTTCGCATAGCGGCATCTGCAGTGCAGTGTTTCGCGTGCAGAGTTTCTCAAAATTTCACCTGTGTGTTTGTGCGTGCTAGCTTTGCTTAGATTCTTAAGTCCTGATAGATTATGGCTGCCAGGGATTGTAATTGTGTAGAGAGAGGCCCAAGTTTAGACAAGGAATCAATCCATGCAGACAGAAGTGACCCACCCGTGAAAAACATTGCAACACTTTTTGCAACTACTAGGGCTAGTTACCAATGTGTTTGCTAATGAAGACCGGGTCACAGAATATGAACAGGAGGTTTGCAAGTTCCAATTTCAAACTCGCCTCATTCCAAAGGAGGAAGTTAGGGTAGATACATTCTGGGCAAATATTAGTAAAACGAGGGACTATCCTAACCTCAGCAAGATGGCACTGTCTTTACTTTCCTGTTTACTTGCCCAGAAGTTGAAAGTTCATTTAGTATCATGGGAGGTATTTCGGACGAAACAAAAGGATAGATGCAAATCTCAACATTCTCATCCGTACAAATCATGTATCATCTGAAGAGTGAAAAGAAAACTGCCTGTCAGTACTTTGCACGGAAAGATTTCTTTCATGACCCAGTAGATCAAAGACATTGTAGGAACATGAAACGGGCATACAAAGAATACCAAGCAGAGAAGGAAAAGGAAAAAGCTGTAGTAGAGAAAAAAAGAAAAGTTATTAGGATTACAAAGCTCCCAAATTCAGCCCCCACCTCCAAAGCCCAATCCAAGAAGGACTTGTTATCAGCAGCAACCAAAGCAAAACACAAACACACCATGAAGGTAACAAAAAGGCATGGAGAAGGAAAAGAATAAATTGACAAATCACTAAGTATATACATTTTCAAAGTAAAAAAAATAAATGTTATTAGTATACCGTGACATATTCACATTATTTTATAATGTCCCGTTTTTACTTTGAAATGCACCAAAAGAGGCTTGAAACTGGTAATTTTGTGTGTAAATTTTCCAAATTTTTTGAGCCCCCGCTGTACGCCTCACGCAAGCGCTCGGCTCTTTTCCTCTTTTTGACCTCACTCGCATGCCTGAACAGAGATCTGGGTCATGATTAGTGGAAGCAAACAGCAGATAATGGAAACTGATAGGGAAAGTTGTGCGAGATCAAATGGGGATTGATGGGGCCTGATGGGAGGAGTGCGTGAGCGATGAGGAAGAAGACTGCTGCAGAGCACCTGTGCTATGGCCTCCCGGAACTTTTGGTAGCCATTTCAATTCCCATTCCTACTAAGTGTGTGTCCTTGGCCTCCTTCACTGCCAGGATGAGGTCAAATGCAAAATAGAGTAAGAGCACTTCATTTACTCACATGGTAGTTTACATTCTGACAGCATAAACATTTGAATTCTCTAATTTTGGATAATCTGATCCACATTGGCTTCTCTTTCCATCCACATCTTCCCTTTTACCCAGCTTCTTTCCCATCTGACTACATCCATCAATCTGCCCCCACTTATATGTATCCTATTATTTGCCAGGTTTTTTCCACCCCCGCACCCCTACACTAGCTATCTCCCCTCCACTCTTTCAGTCCAGAGGACGGATCCCTACCAAAAACGTTGACTGTTCATTGCCCTCCACAGTTGCAGCAGGACCTGCTTAAATCGTCCATCAGTTTGTTTTCTGGCTCAAAATTCCAGTATCTGTAGAGGTTTTAATGTGTACATTGTATATATACTATTGTGGTTGCAGGAACAAATTTTATATATTTTTCCACACGATACTACTTTCAGCTTATTGTATGAAAATTTTCCCTGATTAACGTATTAACTAAATTGACTTCATCGTGTTGAATGTTTTTTTTTGGAACTAGCTATTAATTGACGATTGAATTATTTCCAGAAAGCATTACATTTGCAAGGCAATGCCCATAAATTGTACATTAATTGGAGCAGGTATCTCTTGGTACTGCTTTGAAGGGGTTGGCATGATCTCTGATGCTTTTTCCCCCATAAAAACCATTTAAAAGCACTGCCTGCAAGAAATTAAACATTTTATTCAGTTTGTTTAGTTGGTGGAAGATTAAAATGGTAAACATCTATAATTTTCTGGAAGTGTACTGATCAGCAATGTAATATACTTTTCTTCTTGTACTTTGTTACTTTCAGAATTTTTTGATTAGAATATTACACACCAGATTCCATCAAATACAGTGGTGAAATGTAGCTGCAACATGAACATATAGTTTAGATTTCTTTTTTAAAAACTTTGATCCAATTGTAATGCAGAATTTTGATTGTTGTTGGACTTAATCCAATGATAATCTGTTTTAGTGAATGCTGAGGCTGGCACGGGATGAATTAGTCTGCAGAAAAGTGTTTAGAACTTTTATGCTTTTAATACCTGGGCCATATTACTCAGTTTAAATGTGTATTTTTAGGACTGATGTAGAAGTAGCTTTTTGCAATTCAGAATTGCCAGCTTGTGTATAAACAACAAGGAACACTTGGCACAGAGCCTTCATTTTTTAGATGAAAGCCGATGGATAAAGTACAGTAATCCTGGAGGTGGAGAGATCGGCTTAGCTGACCCAGTTATCTTACAATTGGTTATTTGTTTTGGGAAGCCATTTGACAAGATGCCATATGACAGGGAGAAAATGCCATGCTGATGGCACAGCACTCGGTGTTCTTGTGAGTAATTCAGTTTGCCAGTCTGATATTGGTTTTGAATGATTAGCACACATTCAGTTGTCAATATGTTCAATAATTCTCCATATATCATGCAGGGCAATATGCCCCCTGTTTAGAACAATGCAATGACCACAAAGACCCTCTTCTGATCACCACGAACGGTTGTTAACTTTGTTTAAAATTATTATTACATCACAAATTTTAACGCGTCTACAAACATTCTCCGTTTCTGTTGTAAATTGTAATACTAGATGTGGCAGCACAAGTTACAAGTAGATTATCTCTTAATATTGTCCTGCTGTCAGATCACCTTTTATTGGCATCGGCTTGAGTTCCTGAACTATGAAGTTGGCAAACCTATACTTCAAAGATAACCACGTCAATACAAAGCATTGTGGGATCAAATACAGATCATGCTTGTTAAGGTAATAATTAATTATCTTATTTTTTATTAAATAAGAAACTTGGAGGAATCTGAATTCCATTAGAACTGTCCATGTGTTTCATGCAGCATCTACTCACTGGGTTTGAGGCACATTTGGGTTTGACCGTGCTTCACATAATTCTACTTTGACAGCACAAATGCAGCTTTGTGTGTTGGCAAACAAAGAAATTCAAGCAATTGGAATTAGTTTGAATCGAAATACAATTGGCTTGTTAGTATTGCAGGGAGTACTAATCAAACTCAAAGTGGAGGAAAGCACGGAGATTTGATACTTGATTTCCAGACTCCCTGAGCTAGCCACTTAAGTGCTACCTTCTTTCCTAAAGGAATATAATCACTTCACTCCTTTGAGGGCCTGAATGCAGCAGTCCTGGTGAATCTGTCCATGGGCATAAAATCAAAGCAGCAGCTCCAGTCTTGTTGAATGGAGGAAAAGTGGCTGTAAAGGAGCAAGGTACATGTTGGGTAACGTGGTCATAATCTATGTAGTCATACAGCACAATTGGGCCCTTTTGACCCTTGGCCTATACTGATGAAGCACACTAATTCCAATTGTATTTTCCGCATTCTCGTCAACTATCTGCATATTCCATCACTGACAATTTAGTCGTTATTTAACCTGCACATCTTCGATGTGAGGAAACCGAAATGGTCACATGGAGAATGTGCAAACTCAAAATGGCCCATAGGTGAGACTTGAGGGCAGAATTGAACCTGGATCTCTGGAACTGGGTTGGTGGTTATATTAGCTGTGCCAACATTGTTCATCAAAATGCAATGGGCTTTATCTGTGATTTTCCTCTCCTGTTGCAAATTTCTACGTAGGATGCTGAATTTAAGTGACAGCTTGGGATCACTTCTATAGACCGAACATGGCTCTCTGTAAGGTGATCACCAAATGTGCATTTTGGTTACCCCAGTATAAGGGAGGCTACATTGAACTAGATTAGAAGTGCATGTGAATCACTGCTTCACCTAAAAGAACTGTTTAGACCCGTGAATGGTCGGAAGTGAATGGATGGAAGATCAAACGTTGCACCCCTTGTGATTGCATGGAGAAAGTGCCATAAGATGAGTGCTCTGAAGGGATAAGAGTAGACAAACAGAATAATTACCAAAAATATTTAAACATAGAAAATAGGTGCAGGAGTAGGCCATTCGGCCCTTAAAGGGGAGGGAAATGTCTGGTGGTGGAATCTCATTGGAACTGGCAGGAATTGCAAAAGACCTATTAAGTGAAATCTAGTGCATTAGAAGGCAAGCACTAGAAGAACTATTGTGCTCCCTGTGAGAAGGGATAGGAATGAAAGTGTGTAGAAATGGATAAGATGTGCTCAAGGGATCTGTTGACTATGGCAGAGGGCAACCCACAATTCAGAAAAGAGGACATTTTGGAGCCAATGTCTTGCATAAGCATATGTGACAGAGATAACTGGAAGAATGGATGGTGCACTTACAAGAAGCGATGAGAGGATGTATAATCAGTATACAATGCCCTCCATAATGTTTGGGACAAAGACCCATCATTTATTTATTTGCCTCTGTACTCCACAATTTGAGATTTGTAATAAAAAAAATCACATGTGGTTAAAGTGCACTTGTCAGATTTTAATAAAGGCCATTTTTATACATTTTGGTTTCTCCATGTAGAAATTAAAGCAGTGTTTATACATAGTCCCCCCCATTTCAGGGCACCATAATGTTTGGGACACAGCAATGTCATGTAAATGAAAGTAGTCATGTTTAGTATTTTATTGCATATCCTTTGCATGCAATGACTGCTTGAAGTCTATGATTCAGGGACATCACCAGTTGCTGGGTGTTTTCACTGGTGATGTTCTGCCAGGCCTGTATGACAGCCATCTTTAGCTTATGCTTGTTTTGGGGGCTGGTCCCCTTCAGTTTTCTCTTCAGCATATAAAAGGCATGCTCAATTGGGTTAAGATCAGGTGATTGACGGCCATTCAAGAATTGACCATTTTTTATCTTTGAAAAACTCCTGTGATGCTTTAGCAGTATGGTTGGGATCATTGTCTTGCTGCAGAATGAACTGCCAGCCAATGGGTTTTGAGGCATTTGTTTGAACTTGAGAAGTTAGGATGTGTCTATACACTTCAGAATTCATTAGCATGCAGCAGTTGTATCATCATTGAAGATAAGTGAGCCAGTACCTTCAGCGGGCCATAACACCCCCACCACTGTGTTTCACAGATGAGGTGGTATGCTTTGGATCTTGGGCAGTTCATTCTCTCCTCCATACTTTGCTCTTGTCATCACTCTGATATAAGTTAATCTTCATCTCATCTGTCCACAAGACCTTTTTCCAGAACTGTGGTTGTTCTTTTAAATACTTTTTGGCAAACTGTAACTGTTTGCATCTGGCAGTGTAGCCTCTGTATAGTGAAGCTCTGTTCATGAAGTCTTCTGTGAACAGTGGTCATTGACAAATCCACACCTGACTCCTGAAGAGTGTTTCTGATGTCGGACAGGTGTTTGGGGATTTTTCTTTATTGTAGAGAGAATTTTTTCTGTCATCAGCTGTGGAGGTCTTCCTTTGCCTGCCAGTCCTTTTGCAATTAGTAAGCTCACCAGTGCTCTCTTTCTTCTTAATGATGTTCCAAACAGTTGATTTTGTTAAATCTCAGGTTTGGCTGATGTCTCTAACAGTTTTATTCTTGTTTCTCCATCTCATAATGGCTCCTTTGACTTTCATTGGCACAACTTTGGTCCTCATGTTGATAAACAGCAATAAAAGTTTCCAAAGGTGATGGAAAGACCAGGTGCTGAGAGCTCTCTTATACCTGCATTAATGAGGCAATAAAACACACCTGAGCAATTACAAACGCCTGTGAAGCCATGTGTCCCAAACATTATGGTGCCCTGAAATGTGGGGACTATGTATAAACACAGCTGTAATTTCTACATGGTGAAACCAAAATGTATAAAAATGGCCTTTAATAGACAATAGACAATAGGTGCAGGAGGAGGCCATTCAATGTGATTATGGCTGATCATTCTCAATCAGTACCCCGTTCCTGCCTTCTCTCCATACCCCCTGACTCCGCTATCCTTAAGAGCTCTATCTAGCTCTCACTTGAATGCATTCAGAGAATTGGCCTCCACTGCCTTCTGAGGCAGAGAATAAAATCTGACAATGTGCACTATTTTCTATTACAAATCTCAAATTGTGGAGTACAGAGGCAAATAAATAAATGATGGGTCTTTGTGCCAAACATCATGGAGGGCACTGTAGCTGTGTGCTTGCAATGTCTGTTGCTAGCTTATTCTTAATGAGGGTGGAAAGATCCAGAAAGGGAAAGAGAGAGTTGTATGGAACAATTTCTTTGAATTCTACATTATCAAAGGTGAGTTTTTGCATAGCTGCACCTGTCTTTTTGTGGTTTGCACGGCATAGTCTTTGTTTCAGTCCTACTCGCACTTGTTTTGCTTTGACTAGAATGGTATGTGGGTGGTTTCAAGAAAACATGGCTCTTGTTTCTGTGGATTACCCGAGTTTTTTTTACCCCACATTACATCACTTGTATTTCTAAAAACAGCCACTTGAGTTTTGGGATTCTAATAATCATGTGTTCCTAGACCACCTGTGATCTATCATATGAAACCTATGGTTCCATGGGTGTTTTTTTAATCATGACTGCCTTTCCTCTGTCTGCTAAGCTCCAGTGAATTCTTTGATTCTGACTGTCCCATTTGGTATGTGGCTAGTTTGTGGGTAATTTAAGAAGAGGGCAAAGTTTTCTTTATCACGTGCACTTTGCATTAGTGTAGAAAACTTGTTCTTGATAATCCTATGTAATGAACCTGATTTGTGTAGGAAGGAATTGCAGATGCTGGTTTACACTGAAGATAGACACAATGCTGGAGTAATTCAGTGGGACAGGCAGCATCTCTGGAGGGAAGGAATGGATGACATTTTGGGTGAAATGAAGATTTGACATTTCTGGGGACAATGTCAATAAGTTTACTTAAAACAAAGTCCTTTGGCCACTTAAATGTTTTGTGCTTTTACAAATTAAAACAACTACGTATTCTAATGTCGCTGCTGTCTTTGCATCATTAATGTTCAAACGAGCCAAGGTAGTTAAGGAAAGGCCAGATTCTTAAGATAACTATATACAAGTAATTGTATAAAGGTGTTCTTGCATGAACTTTGAGGACTTCTGGTTTACATAGCTACCTTGTTCATTTCGCAAAACCTAATGAGATTTACAATCCTCCAGAATGTGACTGATGAACTGGAGTGTTGCTATCTGAAGCAAATCTCAAACTAATAATAAATCCGGATAACACGGTCATTAATAAATGCATTTGCTGTGTTTGTTTGGGTAAAAGTGACATTTTCAAAAGTAAAACAGAAAGGCAATCTATTATTGCTTCTAATTGATTGCTTTAATGACGGTCGCAAGGTTCACGAAATACAGGATGCAAAGCCATAAGAAAGAGTAGGCTAGGTGACTACATAAATATACTCTGCTATTAAATAACACGTTGCTGATTTATTTTTCCTCTTGTTCTACCCAATCCTTATAATGCTAACATTTTTTTCTTGGTAGTTCAAGAACTGTTTTCCATGTATTTAATCATGGCAACAATAAGTGCAGAACTACAAAAAATAATATCCCTCATTTGTAATTTTGAAAGCGACTAATGTCCTGCTTTACCTAGGTCCTTAATGCTTGACTCCCTACCAGGAGAAACAACTATGTTCAGAATTATGTTTTAATGATTTCTCCTAATTTGAATTTTAATTCAGTTCCTTTTTTCTTGAACAACCCGCTCATCCCAATGATTTTTTTTTTTTTTTTTGCTGCATTGTCAACGTGAGGAGATCAGAACTGTATAGTTTGTGCGTTCTCGTCAAAATTGTGCATGTTTGCAACCGTTCAATAGTTTGCTGAAAATAGGCAGTCTTTGAAAAATTGGACATACTAGACTAGAGATGACTTGGTGAGATGACTTGGAATATGCAAGATCCTGCGAATTGCTTTCTACAGGGTGGATATGGAGAGGATACTTCCTCAGTGTAGGAAGTGAAGTGGGGGTCATTCCTTAAAAATAAGAGAACCATTTTGATGTAGGTACAGTCTTTAACAAGTGTCAAGAGTCTCTGGCAAACTTACTCCAATATTTTGAAGGGAAAGGGAGATGCTTGATAAGCAAGGGGTTGCAAGGTTACAAAGGGCAAGTAGGAATGGAGTTTAGTTTGGCTGTCAGCCCCAATATTATTAAATGCTGGATTAGACTCTAGTTGCTGAGTGGCCAATTCCTCATTTTGTATAAGAAAATAACTGCAGATGCTGGTACAAATCGATTTATTCACAAAATGCTGGAGTAACTCAGCAGGTCAGGTTGAGTTTCCTTGCGCCTGGACTCCAATTCTTAACCAGCAATAAGGGTTGTTTTATTTGCTGTACCTGAATGACTGCTTTGTTTCTCAAAGATACCCCCAGGCTTTTTTTGAAATCAGTATCATTGCGAAGCACAAAACTGCAGAATCTGAAAATGCAAAATAAGTGAAAAACCATTGGGAAATTGGAAATTCGGGCAGCAACTGTGAAATGTCATTGACCTAAAACTTAATTTCTTCACAGATGCTGTCTGATCTCATTGTTCCCAGCATTTCCTGTTTCTTATTGCACCATTTAACATTCTTTTCTCTTTTAAATTCGATATTCTCTCGCTTTCTTTGTAATCTTCTCACCCACTCGCTTTGTTTTCAAAGACTATCCTCTTCACAATTTGCTTTCCAGTTTGCATTGTTAGCAAGTTATTTTAGTCTGCCATTAATATTAATTTGTAAATGGCTAAGCTCCAGCACTTGTATGGGCTACAATTTGCCAAACTCGTAGTAATTTATTTCAACTTTGTTTCCTGTCACATATTAGTATCCTTGTACGGGAGGCCTTGCCTTATGCGTTTTTTTTTTCCCCCTTGTGTGGCAATGCAAATATGTGGTATCTATTAACTTTGCTTATTAGCTCAGATAAATAATGGCAGGGCCACATTTGTGGCTTGTAAAGTTCTGTTAAACAGCACTGATGACAAACTATCTAATTCAGAGGGAAATTGCATTTTGCCCCAATAGTGTTTGCAAATTATCTAATAATTTACAATTTAAATCTGCAAAATCAATAAATTTTGAAATACAGATAGCCTCTGGGTTACACAAGATTTATATTCCTAATAAGATTCTGCCAGCTAATTTTACTTGTACTTCATGATAGTGATAAATCCGTTGTCAAGAGGAGTCAAAATGCAGATCTGGACCAGAATGTTGACTATCCCTTTCTCCCTACAGATGTTGCCTGACTAAAGTTCCAATTATTTATTTTTGCAATAAATCCCAATGTAACTGACCACTGTGTAAATTGCTTGTTTGAGTCAAAGATACCCCCAGGCTTTTTTGGAAATCAGTATCATCGCGAAGCACAAAACTGCAGAATCTGAAAACGCAAAATAAGTGAAAAACCATTGGGAAATTGGAAATTCGGGCAGCAACTGTGAAATGTCATTGACCTGAAACTTAATTTCTTCACAGATACTGTCTGATCTCATTGTTCTCAGCATTTCCTGTTTCTTATTGCACCATTTAACATTCTTTTCTCTTTTAAATTCGATATTCTCTCGCTTTCTTTGTAATCTTCTCACCCACTCGCTTTGTTTTCAAAGACTATCCTCTTCACAATTTGCTTTCCAGTTTGCATTGTTAGCAAGTTATTTTAGTCTGCCATTAATATTAATTTGTAAATGGCTAAGCTCCAGCACTTGTATGAGCTACAATTTGCCAAACTCGTAGTAATTTATTTCAACTTTGTTTCCTGTCACATATTAGTATCCTTGTACGGGAGGCCTTGCCTTATGCGGGTTTTTTTTCCCCTTGTGTGGCAATGCAAATATGTGGTATCTATTAACTTTGCTTATTAGCTCAGATAAATAATGCCAGGGCTACATTTGTGGCTTGTAAAGTTCTGTTAAACAGCACTGATGACAAACTATCTAATTCAGAGGGAAATTGCATTTTGCCCCAATAGAGTGTTTGCAAATTATCTAATAATTTACAATTTAAATCTGCAAAATCAATAAATTTTGAAATACAGACAGCCTCTGGGTTACACAAGATTTATATTCCTAATAAGATTCTGCCAGCTAATTTTACTTGTACTTCATGATAGTGATAAATCCGTTGTCAAGAGGAGTCAAAATGCAGATCTGGACCAGAATGTTGACTATCCCTTTCTCCCTACAGATGTTGCCTGACTAAAGTTCCAATTATTTATTTTTGCAATAAATTCCAATGTAACTGACCACCGTGTAAATTGCTTGTTTGAGTCTTTTCTTAAAAACAAATGTGAATAATGAAATAAATAAAGACTTGCAAATTGTGTGATGCATTATACATATTAGCCCCTTAATTTATTAATCCAAAAAAACCTCCTCTGGGATATTTCAACACAGATTTGTTAAAGTGTGATGCAAAGACTGCTTTCTGCCTTCTGCTCACTTCTGGAATGTGAAATGATTTAACCAGCTGAGGAAAGATGATGCTGATTAATCTTAAATCGCATTCTTGGTGAGAACAGTGGATTTGTCACTTATGGACAAATAGTTCACTTGTCAATGTGATTCACTGTCAGTATTTGTCATAAGTGTGGAAAACAAAGCCTTTATTAGAGCAGTAAATCAGTATTTCCCACGGTCACATTGTTCTGTCTATAATGAGTCCTTCAGGCTCTTTCATTTTATGACTGAGCATCATTTAGGAATTTTAATGAATAAATGTGACACTTGGGCTAGGATATCAATGCTAAACAATATTTCTTTTGTTTCAATACACCTGTACTCTGGAGTCTTTATCTTTCTTATTTAAACTTGCTCCAAGTTTGCTACTGAATTACAATGAGGTTATTGCATTTGTGGTGCCATTAGTTATGTTAATTTGTTTGCACCACTTCTGCAGTTCACTTAATTGGCTAAGAGGGTATTGGTTGTGTTAATAAGAATGGCATGTGTCTGCAGTAATATCTGTACAATTGCTTTCCCCACTGAGTCTTGACCATGTGGTTCCAGATTAGGACAAATCTGGATTTTTTTTTAAAAGACGCTCCTGGAGTAACTCAGCAGGTCAGGCAGCATCTCTGGAGAATATGGATAGGTGACATTTTGGGTTGTGAGCCAAGACCCAAAATGTCATCCATCCATGTTCTCCAGAGGTGCTGCCTGACCCGCTGAATTACTCCAGCACTTTGTATCTTTAGTAAATGGGCATCTGTCATTCCTCGTGTCTAAATAGCAAGATAATTGAAAGTTGCTATCATGGATATTATATGCTCAGTGCTGCACAAAGAATTTCAGAAGCTCTTTACTCCAGGAAATGGCAGAACGTGAATCTAGGCAAGCATGCTGCAAATGTACAAGTCCTTGGTCTGCAGTAGTGGTGCCTGATGTATCTATTGAGCCTTGCTCTCCTTGATCAGGAAGGGTATAATTCCTCCTTGATATCTAAATAGTAGCTAACCCCAAGGTAGAGCTTCATGGTGGTTCCATTTTCCCAGAGCTTGTATAATTGTTTAATGTTAAATCCATCTTATCTGCCACCTTTTTCTTTAAGAGTATATTGTTGCCTAGGCTTCACAACAGTTGAGGCATACAGAACCCAGTAGTAGAAGAAGATACAATTATTCTTCAATTTTAAATGTTAAAGATACATTGCTATCCCACGCACATACTGAAGAATAGCTTAATTATGCTGAAGGTGAGATTCTGCCCTTTACCTGTTGCGGTCTGTTTAGGTCGACCAAGTCCCTACTTTATTGTAGCCTGCCTCCATTGGTTTGGGCTATCATCAACAGAGCCATTGCCAGAAAGAGAGCCATGGGAGAACAGCACTTCCTGAAGAGACCTGAGCAGATGTTTTAAACTTTTTTAATAATTTGAAGAGAAACTTGGCCAATGTGTATCCATTCCTTCCCAAAGTTGAACTTGTTAGTCTGAAAATTAGGGGCATATTTGTCTACTTTGTCTTAAACACTTGAATGTTCTTGATTTAACCATCATTCTCATTTAATTTGCACAACGGACTCAAATCAATCTTGGCGTTAACATTTGTTTTGTGGAAACAGTTGAATGTAGACTAGTGGTGTGCCTCGGCGTTACTGTTTGTCATCTACATCAATGATTTGGTTGAGAACATGCAGGGCAAGATTAGTAAGTTTGCTGATGATACAAAAGTGAGTGGTTGTGTACATAGTGAAGATGGTTGTGAAAGATTGTAGCAGGATCTGGCCAGGTGGGCTGTGGAATGGTTGATGGAATTTAATACAGAGAAGTGTGAGGTGTTGCATTTTGGGACAAGGGCAGGATCTACACAGTAAATGGTAAGCCTCTGGGGAGTGTTGTAGAGCAGAGGGATCTAGGACTGCAGGCGCATGGTTCCTTGAAGGTCGAGTCGCAAGTAGATAAGGTGCTCAAAAAGGCTTTTGGCATATTGGCCTTCAACAGTCAAAGTATTGAGTATAGAAGTTGGGAGGTCATGTTGCAGTTGTATAAGACGTTGGTGAGACTGCATTTAGAATATTGTGTTTAGGTCTGGGCACCATGTTATTGGAAAGATTTTTGTCAAGCTTGAAAGGGTTCAGAAAAGATTTACGAGGGTGTTGACAGAACGAGAGGGTGTGAGCTATTGAGGAGCTATTGGAGCGCAGAAGGATGAGAGGTTGGGCCGAAGGGCCTGTTTCCACACTACATCACACTCTAGCAGAATGCTATCACATCTCAACTGCTGGACGTCTTGGGCATGACACACATGCTATGTTCGAGCACTTGCCTCAAAGATAGCTGCTGAATTTCCTCAATCTTTTTCCTTGCCACTTGGCTACATCCTCTGTGTTTGCAACACATGCACGTGTGGGAGTAGTGTAGACGGGACATATTGGATGGCATGGTCAAGTTGGGCAGAAGAGCCTATTTCCGTGCTGTATGACTGTATGACACTGACTCTGACTCTATTGCTATATAACCATGTAATCTGTGTACTTAAAGAGTTAGTTTCTGATATTTGTAACCTGCATTTAGATATTTTAAAAATAAAACTAGCTTGAGTGTGACTCATATCATGAGATACGCTGACTATCTTCCATTAGAATACAGCAATAACCCATCTACTGATTTATAACCATGATTCTTGTAATACTGAGTATTTTAATTGCACATGGTCAAAGTCTGCTCCAACAACCAGAATAATAAGCCCCCTCAAATGTCTGTAACCAGCTTGTGCTATTGGGTACAGGTAACAATACTGAGTGATTTGGATGGCAGTGGAAAGGAAGGGCTTGAGACTTTTTTTCTTTTTTTTGCAGGATTCCTGATTGGGTTTTCAAGAATTTTATACATTTGTATTTTACTTTCAATGTTCCCACCCTTGTTGGTGCTTTGAATATGAGACTAATTTCTTTAATCGTTACTGCATTTCTTTGAATGTCTGCACATCATTTACAGCGTTTTCCCATATGCCGGATTTTTTTTTCTTCAATATATGAGAAGCTCTGTGCCCACTGCACTTCAGATGGAAGTATGTCAAGATGTCACTTCCCAATTCAACTAGAATTTAATAAAATTTATAGGAAGGCGATATACATTTGCTTGCCATCTTTAGTTTAATAACTGATGCAGTACCCTCACTGATGCCAGTGAGGCTAATCTATTTGCTATGCACTGCATTGGTTGGCTGCATTTGGGGGGGGGGGGGGGGGGGAGAGAGGGGGTAGGGGATGGAATTAAGCTTTCCATTAAAGGATTAGCTTCAGACAACTTCTCTAACAGAACTGATGGAGTCTGAAATGAGCTGATGAGTACATGCAAGGATGTACGAGGTCAGCACCATCAACAGAAATGCTTGTGGTCTTTCCACTCGGTTGACTAACATTCGCAGGGGGCCAGATAAATATCATGGTGCACATTTGCTGGTGGGTGGATCCTGTGGTGCTACTAATGCTCCAGATCTATGCATAGATCAAGGAAACCCTTGGATACTGCTGCTCCAATTAATTGCTTCCATTGCTTTTCCTGTTTGGCATGGTCTATGCAAGAAGAGCAACCATCTGTTCACAGGTGGAATCAAGCAGTGCCTCAAGCAGCTTCAGTCTCTTGAGTAGAATTTCGTACAGCAAAATGTTTATGAATGAAGTTACTGAAGTTACTGCCTGTAGCATCTTGTGTCTAATCAACTTTCCCTTGTATGATGTTCCTTTTTGGCCCAGTGTTGCCTTTTTGGTAACCCTCTCTATATCTGAACTTCCACATTAAGAGCCTCCACGTTCCTGGCATTGCAGTCGTGACAAAGGGTTTCGACCCGAAACGTCACCCATTTCTTCTCTCCAGGAGTGCTGCCCGTCCTGTTGTTACTCCAGCATTTTGAGTTATTTGTTAAAAGCATCACTTAGTTTCCAAAACGTACTATTTACTTGGTGGATGAGTGGTCAGCAGAATATTTCATATTAGAATGGATGTTTTTTGCCAAATTAGAGCAGTGCTTGTCATATTTTTAAACATGACGGATCAAATATCAGCAACTGATTATCAAAATCGTTATTAAAACTGCACCAATTTCTTATAAGAAAATAACTGCAGATGCTGGTACAAATCGATTTATTCACAAAATGCTGGAGTAACTCAGCAGGTCAGGCAGCATCTCGGGAGAGAAGGAATGGGTGACGTTTCGGGTCGAGAACCTTCTTCAGACTGATGTCAGGGGGGCGGGACAAAGGAAGGATATAGGTGGAGACAGGAAGAGAGAGGGAGATCTGGGAAGGAGGAGGGGAAGAGAGGGACAGAGGAGCTATCTAAAGTTGGAGAAGTCGACGTTCATACCACCGGGCTGCAAACTGCCCAGGCAAAATATGAGGTGCTGTTCCTCCAATTTCCGGTGGGCCTCACTATGGCACTGGAGGAGGCCCATGACAGAAAGGTCAGACTGGGAATGGGAGGGGGAGTTAAAGTGCTCGGCCACCGGGAGATCAGTTTTGTTAATGCGGACCGAGCGCAGGTGTTCAGCGAAGCGATCGGCGAGCCTGCGCTTGGTTTCGCCGATGTAAATAAGTTGGCATCTAGAGCAGCGGATGCAATAGATGAGGTTGGAGGAGGTGCAGGTGAACCTTTGTCTCACCTGGAAAGACTGTTTGGGTCCTTGGATGGAGTTGAGGGGGGAGGTAAAGGGACAGGTGTTGCATCTCGTGCGGTTGCAGGGGAAAGTGCCAGGGGTTGGGGTGGTTTGGGTAGGAAGGGACGAGTGGACCAGGGAGTTACGAGGGAACGGTCTCTGCGGAACGCAGAGAGGGGAGGGGATGGGAAGATATGGCCAGTGGTGGGGTCCCGTTGTAGGTGACGGAAATGTTGGTGGATGATATGTTGGATCTGCTGACACCAATTTCTTGTTGCTCTTTGCCAGGGGATTGTTTTCCTTCCTAATCTGACAGTGAAATTGCCATAGAGGATCAGCTTATTTATCTGGGATGTTGACCAGTGTCTTTCATTTCTCCCCCCCCCACCCCGCCCAAAAATAAATCCCATAAGTCAAAGTAGAAGATCTCCTTGTCCATAGTATCCACGTTGGGGCATGTGCATGAGAGCATATTGTCATGTTGCTAATTCTCCTAAGTCATTGAGGTTTTGGACCAAATCCTTGATCATGAAGCACCTTCCTTGACTATTTTACTCTTCTATTTTGCCCTTGTAGAAGGCTACTCCCTTATTCTTAAAACTGGCCACTGTTTGCCCATTGTTTCTGTTGGGTAGCAGTGTATATTTGTAATATAGAGATTTGTCACTGATATTGTCTGATAGTACAGGTATTTTCCCATGAAATTTGTCACCTAGAATAAAAGATGCCTGTATTTCTTGATGTGAGGTAGCCATTGCCGACTGACTGCCAAACATGTTTTAGAGATCTAGATTTGGCATTAAGAGGAAACAAGACAACTGAAGATACTGAGGTATGTTGGGATTTCAAAATTGAGTTGTAAACATGATATGGGAGTAGAAGCTTTATCAAAATTAGTTGTTGGAAGTAGTCTTGAGAGATTTTGGGGATCCAGCAATTCCATGCTTAGCAGTTGAAGACCTGAGGTGTCACGGGTGAAATGATCATAAAATCAAATGAACGTGAGGCCTAAATTTTAAAAATATGCTATTGTGCAGGTTTATGGGGCAGATGATAGGAATGTGGCTGTGAAGCAATTTGATCACTGAACTTGAGAGGTCTGAATTCGTAAGGATTGATGTTTTATAGATTAGGTAGGAGAGTGAGCATGTCTTATTAGAATTGTTGGGCACCGATTAAGGTTCAGTAACACGTGAGCCAGGGAATGGTGGAAAAATCACAATGTTAATGAGAACTATATGGTATTGGCCATATTTGACCAAGATGAACATGCCAACAGCAGTTATGAGCACTTATTTCCGATGGTAATTCATTTTACTAATGCTGTACTTCACTTCATCACCTGTTTTTCTTTGGGTGCAGCAATACTAGGAATTGTCCGAATGCTATTGCAATTTGAAGTAGGAAATGAGTCGGAATGAATGTTTGTTCCAGTAGCGGGCTAAATGTAACAAATCATGTTATGCGTGTACATCTGCAACTGATACTGCACATTTAATGCATTTTCTCATGGCAGTGCACTTGAAACCTTCTCTGACATGGTCATAGTTGCTAATGCAGCAACAGGGCCTTCTGACTTTAAATGGCATGCCAGAACAAGCCCCACCCATGGATAGTGAAACCTTAAGATATGGCATTGCTGGAAATACTTGAGCCAGGCAGCATTCATTAGAATAGTCAATATGTCATTAGAACATAAACTTACTGAGATAGGATGGTGAAAGCTTGATATTGGCAAATCTTACCGGCATGTCGATTTTCCGCAGATTTACGTGCTTTTTGCATGATTTCTGCGTTTTTCACTTTGCCAAATAAACAGAGAAATCGGATCGAAAAGAAAGAGAGAAAAAAGAAAAGAAGTGATGTATAGACTGGTAATGAACACTAAGTTTCCGCTAGAGGTCGCTAGGGGTTCCGCGAAAAATCCCCCCCACCCTGGAAGTCTCCCCGAAAATGTGGCACCTAGGCTGGGCAATGCAGCCAATCTCGACCTCATCGGGACTTCCACAGCCGATCATCGGGTTGAATTTACAACCTGCGGCCGAGGCTCTGGAACTCCAGCCATCTATCCCCATAGCCAACTTCCTTGACCGGCTGGATAAACCAGCAAGGCTCTGGAACCAAGAATGCCAGAAAATCAGTGGTGGAACTGTAATGAGTAAATATTAAATTTAAGTGCAAGATTATATAACTAAATTAATTAAATCGGGGTTAAAATATAAAGCAGAAAAGCCACTTTTTTGGGCTGATTATTTAATTAATGTGCGAATTTACTTAAATGTTATTAGTATACAGTGACATATTCACATTATTTTGTAATGTCTGTTTTTACTTTGAAATGCACTACGAGGCTTGAAACGGGTAATTTTGTGTGTAAATTTTCAAAAATGTTCCAATTTTTTGACCCCGGCTGTATGCCTCACGCAAGCGCTCGGCTCTTTTCCTCTTTTTTTTCACCGCACTCACATGCCTGATCTTAGTGGCATTACATGGGAGAGAAAAATGCTAGGATTGATATGCAAAACACCGCAGATGGTAAAAATCTTGGGTGAGAATTAAAGGGAGTATTGGAAATGACCAGGATGTTGGGAAGTTTTGAATTTCAATCTTTATCATTTTTTATTAGACTTAATTGCAAAACTAAAGTCTATTAATTTGAAGTAACTTGCTTAAAGTTCGGTTTATTTGAAGCGGCTCCTCTCATGAATGGAGCTGCTGAATGGAATTGCTGAATCAATGCCAGTAAGTTCATGCTCCCATGAGGATTCCAGCACAGTAGTTGGCAAGTCCACTGAACATGGTCAGGAAGTTTGGGACTTCTCGAATTGTGCATCATTGTGTGGTAGTCCTGAGCTTCCTGACTTATTAAGTTATTAAGGGAATTAAGTTTTATGAAATAACCCTGTAAATTCAACTGGTTTGCCATAGAAGTGCCTGATTTTATACCGTGATATTAATTTTGTATGATTGCTACTTCTGCCTACACACCCTGTTATGCCTATCAAACTACTGTTGGCTGCTTTTCTTTACACAGGCTGTTTGTATAATTCTTGACATTTTTACAATTTTTGTGCCCTTGCCAAGCTATTAACTAATTGTACATGCCAGCAGTGTTTTCTTTAACACAATACACTTTAGTGTCCAATTTTATAGTGGTTTTTAAAAAACTTGGTTCAAACTTAAAATTTGGTCTCACTGTTAAATCCTGAAATCAATTCTTTCAATCTTCAGAATTTTTTTAATGCACAGTAATCTTTTGCAAAATGCACCTAAAATGTGATCAGTAATGAACTGCCTTTCCTTCCCACCACTGCCACCCCCGCACCCCCACCTTGATTCTTCCCGCTAAACTCTGAGTAGCTATTTTGGAATGTTTGTGCAACTGTTCTCTGTAGGGATGTGCTGTGGACTTGGTTTGCTTAATGTTGACTTGGTATAATTGATCAGTACCAGCCTGGGAAATATATTGGGATGCTAATGATGTTGAGAGTTTGGTTAATGAATTTTGGCATATCCTGTCGTTACTGTTTCCTTCAAATGTAATGGCAATAAAATGGTGAGGCATGTGATTAAAAAGGCATATGTGGAAAATATGTTCAGTCAAATACTGTTTTCCCACCTGAAGGAAACTACTCAAGAAAATTTCTCAGTTTTAATAATTACTGTAAAATGCAGACTGTGCTATTGTGAACAATGATGCGTTTACCCTTGAGTTGCTTTTCTAATAATCAGCATTGATCATACGGAACATTTTTTTTAAATTAAGCCTCAAATACATCTGGCTATAGTAGCAGTTTGCTTCAATTGCTGAAATCTACCCAGATAAAAACTTTATCTTCAGGGTTGATTTTATTTCCTTTGTTCTCCATACCTTTTTTTATCTCTGCAGCAGTGCCATTTTTAATTTTGATCCCTAGCTTTCCCATCCACTTCCTACATCTATGTGCAAATGCTGAAACCAAAGGAAGCTTGGCAATGTATCGAATGAAAGGTTTAAGGGCCTGTCCCACTTGCTGGTGTTGAGGTTTGTTTACTTTATCTTGCAAAATTTCGGCGATCTGCTACGATTTTGACAGTCGTCGGCAGTCGCTTAAAAAATCGCCTAAGTGGGACAGGCCCTTTAAAAGCTGCGACAAATGGTTGAGGCAGAATATCACTGGCATTTGCTGTGCTGTTTTTGCATCCGGCATCACCTGCTCTGTTTTCAGTTGGCCCTAATGGTTGAACTTTTTTAAATGCTTAATTTCCTAGTCCAGTTTGTGGAGGATCTATTAATTTCTGACTTTTCTTTACAGACCACCAAGGCATTTCTTCCGAAGATGCTGGAAATGAACCATGGCCATATTGTAACAGTGGCAAGCTCCCTCGGGCTATTCAGCACTGCTGGTGTTGAGGTTTGTTTACTTTATCTTGCAAAACTATTTTTTATTTTACAGAAGGTAAAATGGTGCATTAGTGTGTGATCATTTTTAACAATTAGAATTAAATGCATTGTCTTCATGTCTGAGCAGATGCTCTAGATTGTTTAGGCAAAATACTGGTACATCCTCAAAAATGAGGGTGCAACTGGCTGATATTAACTCTAGCTGTTTACAATTCTATTGCTCTATTTTTGAGCAGGTGGAAAACTTGTTTCTCTTTTGGCTCAATTTCAAGGACTACTTCAAGGGTCATTGGCAGCAATGAAGATTTGGCTTTTTTTTTTGCATGATCGTGCCTTAAATGTACTTCAACATAACTGTATTTGAGTTTTATGGATTTGCAATTGTATGTCCAATTGGTTACCGGTACCCATAGTTTCATAATTAAAGCCAATTGTGGTTGAGACAACCTTTTCTAATATGCTCATTGTCTGCATCTGGTCACGTTTTAACTTCTTGCTTCCCCATTCTTTGCATTGATTTCTTTACAGCTATTCTCTTGTGTGCACTGTTCTTGAATCCATTTATAATGGTGCCATACTGGTCTAATTAATGTAGACACAAAATACTGGAGTAACTCTGGGTCAGGCAGCATCTTGGGAGAGAAGGAATGGGTGACGTTTTGGGTCGAGACCCTTCTTCAGAGGGGTCTGAAGAAGAGTCTCGACCGGAAACGTCACCCATTCCTTCTCTCCCGAGATGCTGCTTGACCCGCTGAGTTACACCAGCATTTTGTGTCTACATTCGATTTAAACCAGCATCTGCAGTTTTTTTTCCTACTGGTCTAATTAATGTTGCTTAAGCAGAAAAATTGAAAGCAATATGTTTGTATGCATGCTAACTTGTTTCCACTGCCCCACCCTGCCAAAAACTTCATTTTATCAGAGATTTGTTTAAAAAAAACATGTCGCCACATTCTTGGATTTCTCTCAAAATGAAGCCAAATCAGTTTGTGATTGACAGCCGCTTGTAATTAAAAAATTAAGATTGCTCTCACTGAAACTGTTTCTACCATGCGAGTACCATGTTACAGTGCCATTTAATTAATATTGTGGTAAAAAGCAGGGCAGTCCTAGCATTCCTTTTGATCTTGCTGGCCTTACTATTTTGGAAATGTGTACGTCAATCGAGGGCAATTGATGTTAGCCTTGTTAAGTGCGGGGAGCCATTCCCTTAAACAGTTGAAGTCTTTATAGTGAAGGGACTCTTACTGTGTGTCCGATAGGGAATTCCAGGACTTGAACAAATGACAATGAATAAACAAATGACATATTTCCAAGATGGCATGGTGCATTGGGAATATGCAGGTTGTGATGTTCACAGTTCTTATTCTTTGTAGAATTGTTCATGGGGCAATACTGTTTGGAGTAGCCTGAGGTGCCTCTATCTGATGGTAGACACTGCACCCACTGCTGGTATTGGCATAAATTATTTTTTTGGGCAGTAGATGGCTTCAAATCTTGGAGACTGTTTTTGTCTTGGATGGTATAGTTCCATTGATAGTGGTGAAAAAGGACTAAACCATGTTTGCTTTCATCATTCATGACATTGAGTACATGAGTTGATGTGTTACAATGTACAATTCATTGGTGTGACTGCGCTTGGTGTATTTGTCATCATCGGCGGTTACTCGAAGCGAGTATGACTGTCCTCTCCATAGAGGACGCCTGTGCGTGATTTTGTTTATCGTGGAGAGACTGGTGTACAGACAGCCACCTCAGGGTCAGGGTCTCGTGGCATGGAGTCCAAGACAACCGGAGATCCTTTTCTGTTGCAGCCTTCATCCGCCTTCCCAGCCGTTGTGATGCTCCACTGAAAGTCGGCCATCATCCTCCACCTGTTCCACCGTTGAGGTCTTGGTTGGAATGCTCTTTGTCAGGGACCTCCCCCTCGACCTTACCGCCATGGGTGACCCAACCAGAAGCATAACTCCAGACAGCATCGCTCTCAGGATCTCGGGACCACCCAAGCTTCTCCACCATGACAAGGTGACAATCCATGGAGAAGGATGTATTTGTATGCAGTTCTGGTTGCCGTACTTTGCTTAAGCTCAAAGCACGCAGAATATATTTGCAAGGATGTTACCTTGACTAGAAGGCCTGAGTTAGGAGAGGCTGGATATGCTGGGACTATTATTCCCCCTAAAGTGTAGGGCAGTGAGGAGTGTCTTTATGAGATGTATAAAATCAGAGGAGCATAGATAAGGTCTCCTTTTCAGGATACGAAAGTCTAAGTCTAGAGAGCATCAATTTAAGGTGACTGGGAAAGATTTAAAAGGGACCTGTGCAGCAGCTTTTGCCGTGTTGGTTATATGGAAGAAGCTCCCAGATAAAGTGGTAGAGGGGAGTACTATTACAACTGTGCGTATATAAATAAATAAAATTAAGGGAAATTGTGCAGATACATGCATAGAGAAGATTTCACAACAGTTCAACAGAGCTTTATTTGTCATTCGGTACCAAGGTACCGAACGAAACTACATAGCAGTCACACACAAAAAAGAACACAAGACACATGACCCCCACACAAACGTCCATCACAGTGATTCCAAACACCCCCTCACTGTGATGGAGGCAACAAAACTTCCACTCTCTTCCCCACGCCCACGGACAGACAGCTCGTCCCCGACCGACCCGCACAGTCCCCGCAAGGGGATGGAAGTCCCCGTGGCCGAGTCGCACCGGGCGCTGAGACGTCTCGCGGCCGAACCGGGCGATGGAAGGCCCCGCGACCGAGCCGTGCGCAGTTAAGTCCCGCGGCCGAGCCGCACCGGGCGATGTTAGGCCCCGCGGCCGAGCCGCACCGGGCGATGGAAGGCCCCGCGGCCAAGCCGCACCGGGCGATGTTAAGTCCAGCGGCCGAGCCGCACCAGCGATGAAAAGTCCCGCGGCTGAGCCGCGCCGGACGATGTTAGGCCCCGCGGCCCGGGCACTGTTAAGTCCAGCGGCCGAGCCGCACCAGCGATGTTAGGCCCCGCGGCCGAGCCGCACCGGGCGATGGAAGGCCCCGCGGCCAAGCCGCACCGGGCACTGTTAAGTCCAGCGGCCGAGCTGCACCAGCGATGTTAGGCCCCGCGGCCGAGCCGCACCGGGCGATGGAAGGCCCCGCGGCCGAGCCGCACCCTGCGCCGTGAGGAAGAGACCTAAAAGAGAAAGGTTTCCCTCGTCCCCCCACCCACACCACCACCCCCCACCCACACCACCACCCCCCACACATACACAACCAAAAAAAAAAAAAACCATCCCAACACCGACACACATCAAAAAAAAAAGGAAAAAAGACGAACAGACTGCTAGCGAGCCGCAGCCGTTAGGCGCCGCCACTTCCGCTTTTGATTTGCATCCCTGGATATAAGCCAAATATAGACACATGGGACTAGCTCAGATGAACATCTTGGTCAGTATGGACTAAAGGGCCAGTTTCTGCTAGAAGTCTCGCTCTATTTGTTAGAGTTCAGATTTCCAAGTAAATGCAGCCAATTCTAGCCTGACTCGTGCCTTGTAGATGAGAGTTTTGTTGTTGGTGTGTTGCTTACTGCCGTATTCTCAGCCTTTCGTCTGTTCTTACACTTGTAGCTGGACCAGTTTAGTTTTTTGGTGATTAGTAACTCCAGGATGTTGACGTAGAAATTCTGACAGTAATGTCATTTGAGTGTCACGGGTGATTAGGTAGAAGACTATAGCATTGTTGCAGAGCAGGAGGATGCCATTTGGTCCACATCTGTAATGGCTCTACACCAGAGCAACTCTCTCCAGTCTGAAAGGTTCCTACACTAGTCACCTGGCAGCCTCACCAACAGACTGTCTTTCTTTTTGTCTTTTTTGTTATTTTTAGTGTGTTTTAAAAACTATGTGTTAATGTTCTCTGGTTTGTTTTATGAGGGGGAGGGGGGGTGGAGGTGGAAACATTTTTCAATCTCTTGCCAGGGATGCGATTGTTTTCCGGATCGTATCTCCGGTCACTCTGTGGCCTAACATTGTGGAGCTAGCAGCCTTGCCCGAGACTGACTTTGAGCCCCACTGCGGGACCGTGGACTTGCCATCGGAGTCTGCGATCCCTTGCTTGGGATCGACGCTCCAACTGCGGCCTGCGGGTTTCAACATAGAGGAGCTTGCAGTCTTGGGTAGAGACTGCTGACGGGATGCTCCAAGTCGCAAGAGGTTCGACTAGCCCCAACCCGGGGTCCGATCGACCGGCGCTGAGGACTGAGATCCCCCCGATGCGGGAGCTTGATCGTCCCGACGAGGAGGGTCCGACTGCAGGCTAGGGGAGCCAAGATAGCCCCGACAACAGAAGCTGGACCAGGCCCCCAACCGCGGGAGAACAAAGAAGGGAAGAGATTGAACTTTTTTTTTTCGCCTTCCATCACAGTGAAGAATGTGGAGAAGTCACTGTGGTGGATGTTTATGTTCAAATGTATTTTGTGTGTTCTGAAGCTTTTTATTGGTATGACTGCATGGCAAATCAAATTCCTTGTATGTTGCAAAACATACTTGGCTAATAAAATATGATTATGATCTGTTCATTCCCTCCAAAGATGCTGCCTGATGCAAAAATTTCTTCATATTCAATTTGTTCAATTAAATTCAATTTAATTCTAGCCATCCTTCACCAAAAAGAAACCTAACTCCTTATCATTTTATACATTTATCACATCTCCCCTTATTATTCTCTCCAAGGAAACAATCCCAACCCCTAATCACTCCATGTAACTATAACTAATTTCTCATCTCGGGAACCATTCTTCAGTCATCTGTGGGGCCCTTTTTAATGCTTTTGCATTGTTCTTAAGTAGCCATCGGAAATGATTATCCTTTCGGTAAATCGAGTTTCATTGTACCTTCATTTGATACACGTGACAATAAAATACCCTTTTAACCCTTTTACTTCCATGGATACTGCTTAATCTGCTGATTTCTTCCTGCAGCTTTTTAAAATTCCAGATTCCAGCATCAGTCGTCTCTTGTCTCAACACATTAATAAATTTTTACTAAGATTTGATGGCAGGCAAGGTTGGAAAGATGCTTCTAAAGATCTGTAGGACCTGGACCAACTTGTGAACAGTGCTACAGGCAGCAATTGGGTTTATGCTTTGCAAGGGAGACTTCATGAGTGCAGTCTGTGCTTGGACTTGAGCATATGCATGCATTGTATGCTTTGCCCAATGTCTCAGCCTATGCTGATGCAAGTGCTTAGTCCTTGGTTGACATTGCAGCGGGTTCCACCTCTAAGCTAGTCGTGATTGACAAAGGAAATCAGGGCATGTGCAGCGCTGCATTTGAGGTTCCGAAATGCCCCAAGTATTCAATAGCTAAATAACACTCTTTTGGGGGATCGGGATTGATTTTAAACCTCAAAACAAAATTCTGTAAGTGTTTCAAGTTAGGCCACATCTCTGAAAATAGACGACTAGCTTTTCGGGAGTCAAAAAAACCTTTGAAAGGACCAGAAAATTAGTGTTTTAAATTGAGAGGAGGAATGGATAGGACACACTATCTGTGGGAAAGACCTAAATTACTGAGGTGATTCTATACATGGAGGTCAATTATTTTCTCCCCTACGTGACCCTTTCATATTCATAAATGCAGACTGAAGCTGTTGCTGGGACCTGAACCTGGAGGAAATGCCCAACGACTCGGATGGTCTCTGACAAGGAACTTAATATTCTAGATAAATATCCTTGCAGCAGACTGGATGGTTCTGATATAAACGAGGAAAATGAAGAGCCTGCTATTGTTGAATTCAATATTGATTCTCAAAAACTGCAGCATGTCTAAATAGAGGATGAAGTTGTTTCTCAAGATTTGTTGGAACAGTGTAGAAGGTCCCATAGATGAATCAGTGTATGGTGCAGAGTTCAAATGACAGGCAATTAAACAATGTATGGACTAAAAGAAGTCTCTGTAAGCACTCGCCCAATCTGCAATTGGTTTTGCAAATGTAGTGGGGACCCCATTGTGAGCACCAGATGCAGTTCACGAAATTGAAAGAAGTGCACTCCTGGACAGTGAGAAAAGACACGATGAACAGCATGTGTTGCATCTCGTATAATTACATGGGGGAATAGTTGGTGGTCATGGAACAGTATGGTCATAAAGGGACATAGACCCTTAGGAATTATGAAAAGGAAAGGGAGCTGTCTAGTGGAATCTTGTTGATTAAAACAGTGATGGATATACTCATGTAAAGAATTTGGGTGAGGGGCAATAATTCAGATGGCTTTGGCTGAAGGACTACTCCTATGAAGAACTATGTTATGCTGGTGGGGAAAAAGGTACCATGGAGAATGAAAATTCTGCCAAAAAAGGAGAGTCCTCTAGCAGTGTATGTTAAGATGCTAGAAACAAATGGGAAAAAAAAATATGCTCGAAACTGGGTTAATCTAGTTTTCAGTGTGGCAGTGCTTCTCCCTACCCTGTTTGGCTGAATTACAAGCCCTGGATATACCTTTGTGCAGAGTTGAATTTTGGTCATGGCTATGCTGGTTGAGCATTAAGGGTCCCGATCTGACCCGATCGTATACTTCAGAGATGCCACATGACCTGCTGACTTAGTCCAGCACATTGTGTTCCATTTAAATTTTCAACCTTTTCCCAAATAAACAAAGTTAATTCGGTTGTACAGTGTTTAGGTTAAATTCTTCAGTTATTTTTCTCAGGACATTAGAGGAACATGCGAAGGTTAAGATGGTGTTGAAAAAACATCGTTTCCCCATCCTGACTCTTCCACTTGTCCATGATCAACTTCATTTTATTACTTCCTTCGACTGAGTGCTAACTTGTTTAGGTTTTTTTCTCCCATTTCACTTGCACCCTTTCCTCCCTTTGTCTCAAAGTCTGATCAGTGATGGTGCCTGGAATTTGAAATAATTCTCTGTAGAATCTTTTGCGTCCCACTAGAATATTAGCAGTCGTCTCCTACAACTTGTGGAGGACCATTGCTAATAACTTGTGTTGACACATCTGTTGACCATGAACCAAGCATGAACTAGTGTTTTTGATTGAGCATACTAGTTGAGATGCAAAATGTTCTGACTTGTTCATTATTATGCCATTTAGGATTACTGTGCAAGCAAATTTGGAGCAATAGGATTTCATGAATCCTTAAGCCATGAGTTGAAGGCAACTGACAAAGATGGGATCAAGATGACACTAGTCTGCCCCTATTTGGTGGACACAGGCATGTTCCGTGGCTGCAGAATAAGGTGAGATAGTTGAATTATTTAGTCCAAGTTTACATTTGTAGATTAGTGCAATAGTATTGACTGCTAGACAAGTTACGAATGGGGTTTAGTTGAGAATTGGAAACTGAACGTTAATTGTAGAGAAAATATGGTGTGGTACTTTCCCCAATGTAAGCATTTTAATGTAAAACTTGCCTAAAGCTGCTTTTAAAAACAAGGTCAAAGATGCTTTTTTTTTAATGGAAAACTCCAATATCTGGCAGATGTTTCATCTTTGGATGTTACTCCTGTTAGTAGTCCAACACTTTTAATTCACTTTATTGGATATTGTGCAGTATTTTTCAGTGAATATGGTGAATTGAAAGGGAGCACAGCAAATGCCAAATAATCCAGATGCCAAAATATCGGCATGGCCAAATAGTCTAGTAAAACTCGTAATCTGTAACTTGACTATCAAACATTCTTCCTGCTATGGAAGAGAATAATAAGTTTAGACTTGACACTACTGAACTGGAAATGTACAAGCATCACATGATAACTCTAAATGGACAAAACTTTGAATAAAATTTTGATTTTGTTAATGTTCAGAATAGTTAGATGATTTTTGAATCCTGAATGGATCTTTTGCTAGTAATGTAGTGTTGACATTTCCTTGCCAATTGGGTGGTTTTGCCCATTGAGTTGCTTTTAAAATGTGCATCAGTCAACATCTTGTATTACTGTGTTAATGCATTGTTTATGTTATAAGAGGATCTATTATTCTAAGATATATTTGTGGTCTTGACTGCAAGTACACAACACTGTCAGCTGGAATGCATTATAGAAAGTTTTTCAGATTTGTTCACTTTGTCTGAATTATTTGTATAAAATCGATGCATTTTGCATGCAATAAATTATTTCAAGTGTAGTTCTTATCTTCTAGATTAAATCCTTTTTGTATAGCAAGGTTCCATTAAACAGTTAAAAAGATGAATGGCTGCTGAATCTCTCAAATTTGTGAGATGAATATTGGCCAACACTCGATAATTAAGTTGCAGTTGAAAGTTAGTTTCCCATGATGTATTGCTAATTATGTGCCATTTATTTGGAGGTTAAAAGCATTTGATTACCAAAGCCAAGATTGTTACACTTGTGCAGTGAAACAATACTACTTCAGGCCACAAAAGTTTAATGGTGGGAAAAAGGACTGGTTTTCAAAAATGAATTTTTGACATGGTAGGTGTGCACCAGCTTCAGACGGTGCTTGATTTGTGATCAATTTATCTGCAAGTCAAACGTGATAAATAAACTAAACTCCAGGATTAAGCTGTGTATAAAATAATTGTAGTTCCAGTAACCAGATGCTTTCACTTCGTTCATGGTAATTACTCACCAAGGAAATTTGCATGCACTAGAATTTCTGGGGGAATTTTCTAGTAAACTGTCAACATTCTTGACCTTTTCAAAGTCTTTTGAAAATACATTAGTCATTGGAATACAAGGTCAACATTTTTTTTCTCTATAGATTTACTTTGGCTTTTCTTCATGGAAAATTTTCACCAATTATCATTTTATCACTGAGTTAAACATGCTGTCTTTCTGTTCAAATACCTGATGTTGCTAGCATCGGGCCACTTTTTTCATAGACCCTTCCTTTTATACCTGTCCCTATACTGGATCTTGTATAGTTACATTTTAAAATAAAATTTCTTGCTCGGGCAACAAAAGTTGGCCATTCATTATTTTGGGTGGGGGGACGAGAGGGGTACGAAGGCCTGTAGTATTTCTACCTCCAGTTCAGAACCACTGAATATTATTGTTTTAGTTTACATCCATTCCTTTACTTGTTTTTTCTGAGGAAGTTTTTCTTGGCATTTCCTTTCATACCTGTAAAACCTTTAGTGAAATTATATTTTTGATCTCAGAATTTGTGGTGCTTGTCGTCTATTTATTGAAATCTAGTCTGACTAATTTGGTGCTTTTATCTTTATAATGGTCTGAATTGTTTGAAACTGATTTTTTTGCCCCCAACTTTTTTTCTGATTGCAAAAATCTGTGCAAGTCAAACTTTGAATCTAGGCTGGTATGAAATAGAGCTTGTTAAAACAGGCAGATTATATTTACGGCAGATGAGGTAGAGAAATGGTTAGATCAATGCTTGCTGTTTGTTTTGGACTCCGTCAATCTCTCTCCTTCCTACTTTTTGTGTATAAAGTATCAGGTGGTATTTTCTCTACCTATGACACCATGTTTGTGTACAGTAATGGAATTATACAGGATAACCTCCCTATAAAAACTATACCCGTTCATTAATACTTCATTGACATGCTTTTTTTGTAATGCACTATTGACAGAAATGAATTTTAAGATTAATCTTTGTATAAAAATCAAAAGGACCTAAAACTTTTACCTTGCAGGAAAGAATTTGAGCCCTTCCTTCCGCCTTTGAAACCAGAGTACTGTGTGAAAGAAGCTATGAGAGCCATACTCACAGACCAGCCAATGATTTGTACACCTCGACTAATGTATACTGTAACATTCATGAAGAGGTAAGTGGATAAGGATTTAAACATTAGATTTGTTATCTAGCAATGTGGAAGAGTGTTTTAGACATTTGGACTATATGGAACACTTCAATGTGAAAGTAAACATTTTAACAGACTTTTATCGCTTGAACCCTCTTAAACTTAATGGTACTTTCCAAGGCAATTTCTCTCTCCTCCTTGTTCTGATGAAGGACCTTTGATTTGAAGCTAGTTTTTATTTCAGCAAATGCTGCTTCACCTGGTTAACTTTTTGATTGTCATTAATTTAAACGTTTCATTGAAAAGATGTATCAAACATGACTATATTTTCAATTCCTGATCAATTGCAGACTTGGTGTCATGGTGATGTTAGTGGTCATTTTGAAGCAGATTCTCCTTTTTAAAATGTGCTATCACTTAAAGTTACTCAATTGTAAATCCCTGTGCACGATCTAAATGTTAAATCTGCCATTTAAGCAAGAAAGAATGGATAACAAACCAAACACTTGTCTTGGCTGTACATATTTACAGATACTTGCCTTGAGCAGTGAAGGAAGCATGTTGGCCTATTATTTAGAATTTATTTGCATACTAACATGTCAGTTGTGCATGGCTTTGAATTGTTGATTTACTAAATTGTTATTTGTTATGATTATGGACTACTGAGCCTGTCAGAAAAGTGTGCCTTTTGCATGTGCTGCCATGGATTTAATTTTTAATTATATCCTATTTGTAAAATAAAGGTCAACATGCTAATGGCATGTTGGCCTTTATGACAAGAGGAGTTGAATATAGGAGCAAATAGATCCTTCTGCAGTTGTACAGGGCCCTAGTGAGATTGCACCTGGAGTACTGTGTGCAGTTTTGGTCTCCAAATTTGAGGAAGGACATTCTTGCTATTGAGGGAGTGCAGCGTAGGTTCACTAGGTTAATTCCCGGAATGGCGGGACTGTCGTATGTTGAAAAACTGGAGTGACTAGGCTTGAATACACTGGAATTTAAAGGATGAGAGGGGATCTTATTGAAACATGTAAGATTATTAAGGGATTGGACATGTTAGAGGCAGGAAACATGTTCCCAATGTTGGTGGAACCAGGGACCACAGTTTAAAAATAAGGGGTAGGCCATTTAGAACGGAGATGAGGAAAAACTTTTGCAGTCAGAGTTGTAAATCTGTGGAATTCTCTGCCTCAGAAGGCAGTGGAGGCCAATTCTCTGGATGCTTTCAAGAGAGAGCTAGATAGAGCTCTTAATGATAGTGGAGTCAGGGGGTATGGGGAGAAGGCAGGAACAGGGTACTGATTGTGAATGATCAGCCATGATCACATTGAATGGCGGTGCTGGCTCGAAGGGCCAAATGGCCTACTCCTGCACCTATTGTCTGTTGTCTGCTTTCTTCCTGGGGAGAGAAAGTTGGGTTTTTGATTGTAGACTAATGTTGTTCACTTTCCAGCACACTTTGATTTATGATCTGCTCTCACCATTTTGTTGCACTAATTTTTTTATCCTGCTTTTTGCACCTTTTTTCTCTCTTCTACATCATTTTGTATCTCATTGTTTCCACTTTCAATTAATTCTTTTGTAACAAGAGTTAATCTGACTAGTTTGGTACCTGGTGCGCATTTATTCTGAATAACTATTCTGGCAGAAAATCTACTGTCTTATAGAAACCTAGTTGATGTCATAATACTGGTGCTTGCATTATTCAATCATTTTTTAAATTTTAGCCAATCTTCGAATTAAAGTTTAGTTCGAAGGGTTTAAGGTGCAAGCGGAATGTTGCGTCTTTTATAATAATGTGCTTCTTTCAATTTCAGCATTATGCCATGGGAAGCTGTTGTGTGCATGTACCGTTTCTTGGGTGCTGACAAGTGCATGTATCCATTTATTGCGGAGAGAAAACAGGCTTTGAACAACAACGAGGCCAAAAATGAAATCTAAAGCAAAACTGATCACTCCATCCATTTGGACACCTTGCAAGTGAATGCAATGTTTAGCTCGTCAACATCTCCAAACAATTCAGAATGACAAGCATTTGCAGTGATTGGTTGTTTGAACTTTGCAAAATGGCTGTGAAACTTCAGTTTCCTATGATCACTGTGGATAAAATGGTTGCTGTACCATGTATTAAGTCACAAGATAAATGTATTATGCATTATGCCAATCTTTTTAATTTTTCTAGTGATTAGACTTGTACATGTTAAAGTCAACTGAGCAAAGCAAGATTTTGATAAGTTTAACATTTTACTTTTTAATTCATCAATGCCATTGTGTTTTGGTGTTAGAGCTGTATTATGCATTGTGTTGAACTAGCGATTTGGGTAAATGCAGTACTTTAGAATGTTCCAGATATATCTTTTAAAATAGTAAATGCACTGTAATTATTGACAACTTCTCTTGGTCCACCTGAAGTACTCCTGTTATTCCTTGACTATATCAATTATAGCGTTGTTACTTAAAGCACTGCAAATTTCTCCAAATTTGATATTTGCAGAGCAAATGTGCTCTTGTTCAACACGCTGAACACTTTTTTAGGAAAATCTTATTGGTGTGCCTTTTATTAATCCATTTTAATTATTGTCCTATTTTCAGTGGATTAGTGGTCCATTTTTTTAAAAAGCCTGAAATTTCTACCTCCTTTGTATATCTATTTGTAGAAAACCTAAATTTAACATCAGAAATTATAATGTCTTTGTGCATCTTGTGTCACTACTTTTATATGAAGACCAATGTCTGTAGCTTTTTGGTAATGTAGCTAATTGTAAAAGTTTTTAATTAAAATGTGATTGTTAGATGCATAAAATGTTGAAATTTTGTGGTGCTTGATAACAGAAATATTAAGAGTCTCATGTTTAATGCTCTCAATCATACACATTGGTCGGGTGATGTGCAGATTCATTAATTTAGACATTTGACATTTTTAATGAAATCTATTCATTTTTAAGAGAACTCGGGTACCCAAAGAGCAAGACTCCACCCACGAAAGAAGAGTTTTCTTTACTAATCAAATCTTGGATCCATTTTCTCATCTTTAGTATTATTTTACATTGCAGATTTTCTGTAAGATTACCAAATGTCTCCCCTCATTCTTTGATCCAGCCTACAGGATGTTTTCACATGTTGTTTACATGTGATGGTAAAACCTAATGTAGACTACACTTCTTGCTATTTGTTTCCTCTTTGTAACCATTATAGAAAGAAATACTCAGTCACCTGTGACTCTGCCAAGACAGCATGACCTTCCTTTAGTGAATTTGTTGCTTATTGTACTTTGATGGAATACCTTTAGTTGGAAACTTGGTTACAATAAAATACATTGCCAAGAAAAGAAATTGTCATCATTGTTGCAACAAAAAAAGTTTAAAGTCATAAAATTTGACAATGTAGAATAATTCTGTTCAGTCTCTGAGAATGAGATTATGGTGTAAATGCTAGAAAAAAAATATTTGCTCTCGTTCACTTTCAAGGCTAGTGAATGATACAGTAAGGAAATGGGCCATAAATTCCAAGCTGTACTTTGCGGCCCTCATTTTATTACCCCAAATGCTCCGACAGACTCTTAAATGAATCTCTTTGCAAAATGGATTTGTTTTGATTTGTTGTTCAATCCTTCCATGCATTAAATCTTATGCGGCTGGTCCTATTTCTTCAAGGTCGGAGAACTACGCATGTCCTTTAACTGCCTCTTCTAGATTATTCACTGTTAATATTATTAAATCATTCAAAACATTTTTTAAAGTGAAAACTAATTAGAACCAATTAACATGTGGGTTTATCACAACTGGTCCCTATATTAATATTACTGGTTATTAATGCCACGTCTATACCTGGAGAATCAGTTGTCAAATTCTCCACATCACTTTGTGATCCACTCAGGACAATGTAAATTTTTGACAGTGCGATGTAAATGGGAAAACATGTAATAATCCACTCCATCCTTTTGAGCCTGCTCCACTATTGAACAAGATCATAGCTAATTTCATACCTCAACAATTTCCCTGCTCTGTCTCCATTTCCCAGAATTTATTTTCATATCTAAAAGTTTATTTTTCAAAGGCCTCTCCACAGTTCCCTTGGATAATGCATTCCAGAGATTAGCCACATTCTGAAGAAATGTCCCTTTCATTCTAAACAGCTGACATCTCATTCTGAGACTAACTATTTCTAAACTTCCCCATCTCCAAATGAGAAAGAGAACACCAAGCACTCAAATTTGCATGCTTTGTTCACCGCTCTTCTACCTCCTTGTACATTAGTCCACATGAGGTCTCACTCATGCCCATAATAATTGGAGTAGAACCTCAAGCTATCAGGGATGCAAATAGTCATACTATTTGCATTCCTAAATGGCTGCTGCATCGGCAAGCAAGCTTTGTAGTCCAGCAGGCTTGTAGTCAAGGACACTTTATCACTTCTCAAACCTTTGCCATGTCATTTAAAAGTTAGCATTTAATTTTTTGGTCTATTGCATCTCAATCACTAATGTTCTCACGGAAGTTTTTTTTGACATTTGGCTGTACTGTACAAAGCAGTCACTCAAAAGGAGACTTTTTTTAATCCTGTGGAGGCTTTGCTATTATCCAAATCTGTCCACTCCTTGCTTTATTCCATTGATCAAAAATATACCTTGCCTTCTTTACCCTCAACTTAAGCATTAGGTTGTCAGCCCAACTTGGGACAGGAGAGGAGTTAAAACTTTACTATCAAAGGTCAGCCAAAATATGCATTTCTGGATGGCTGGCATGGTTAAAGGCAAAAGATATTTAGAATTGCAATGGATGAGTATAGTTTAGAGATACAGTGCAGAAACAGGCCCTTCAGCCCACCAAGTCCATGCTGTCCAGCAATCCCTCTAAACTAACACTACCCAACGCACACTAGGGACAATTTAAAGTTATTCCAAGTCAATTCATCTACAAACTGGTACGTCTTTAAAGTGTGGGACGAAACGGAGCTCCTGGAGAAAACCAACGCAGGTTACGGGGAGAACGTACAAACTCTGTACAAACAAGCACCTGTAGTCAGGATAGAACCCGGGTGCTGTAAGGCAGCAACTCTACCACTGTGACACCGTTGCAGTAAGTTGCCAACACATTCTCTGATATCCAAAGTTTGACTTCTTTTGAATTGCTTCTGTCTTGACACTTTAGAAAATCTGAGTCTGGATTTTGGAAATGGAGGCCTTGCAGGTTCTACCCGTGTGGGGAAACCTGAAGAGAAGAAAATCTTTTACATTTGCTGTTGTGTGGATTTTGTTCTATCTTTGAAATGTTTGATAGCTTCTATGGCCAAATTCATATTCTGGTATCAAATAATGCTCTTGGCTTGTCGCATGGTTACTTTAAATCGTACTGTACCCATCCAAAGAGAACAGAGTTCTGCTCTCCACAGCTGGTAGTTCAGCATTCCATTTAACTTATGCAATTTACTTCTCATGGCTTCTGAAAGGGATCTGTTCCCACCACTATCAACTAGGATAAATGCACTTCCCCTGTTCAGTACATGGCAAAATACCAGCAAATGCCTGTCAATAAGGTCAAGGTTTCCATATTCAATTTTTCTGATCCAAATGGTGGGAAGTGATAGAATTGTGTTTTAAGTTATTTTGCAGCAGTGTAAATAATGAGGGGAGGGGGTAAAAACCAAACAGTGGTTTTCAGTTCAATACATTTCAACTGGTCTTGGGTATTTCGATATAATGCAGTTACTCAAGAAAAATCATGCTTTGCATTTGTAGCTTAATCCTTCGTTAAAGGTTTTTATCATTTTTAATTTTAATCCATGTTGCAGAAACAAAGTGGAATTCAGTCCATATCTAAATGTGTTAATCCAACTTTATTCTGTAATGATTGAAAGGGTGAGTCTGTGCATGAATGTTACAGCTTTAGTTTGGAGTTACCTCTGAAATAGCCAGAATTTGCCAAAATGCAATATCAAAATGAATTGATAACTGAATATTGTTGGAGTTTTCTGACGTTTACTCCATTAACTGTTTTCATTTAGCATTCTGCTTGCTGGAGCTCAGTCTCGTTAGTGATATTCTTGATGAAGTTGGTGTGTGCCTGTAATACAAAAAGGATTGCAGCAAATTAGTTATTTTATATTGTGTTGACCCTTCTGTTGAATACAGCTGAAAAATGCACAACCAACTCGCCTAGACCTTGTATACACAATTTCATGCCCAACCCCTCAAAATGAAAATGGACGTCTTAGCTTGTGAACACTTGTTATCATAGTCAAGCCTTTGCACTCTTGTGGTAATTGGAAACATCGACTGAACATTTAAAAAAAACTTAATGAGTGGTTATACCATTTCCAAAAAGATTGTAGCCATTAGTTCAGTTAACTTGACTATACTTCCCTTTCCAAAGGCTCCATTCCTCTCGTCCCTCCACATTTTATTATTGAAAATCTGTTTTATTTTAAATACTTATCTTGTTTTCATTCAATTTGTATCTTCCTTGGATTACATTTTCACCTTGTATTGGATTAAATTATTTAAATATAGGTGAATCAATGCTACTTGGATGTTTTGGAAAATATCATTGCTATCAATAGCATAATTGTATGGCTGATTATTATTAGTGCTTTTGGTCCCAACTTTACTCCAGCCTACATCTTGCATACCCAAGACCAGTTGAAATGTATTGAACTGAAAACCACTGTTTGGTTTTTACCCCCTCCCCCACCCTACCCACAATATGTAAAAAAAACATTATGGTGGCAACTTTATAGATGATTGGTAAATGCTATAAGATTGTATAGAAAGAACCACTTTGGAATTCTTTTCCAAAGTTCAATGTTTGATATTGCATTGTAAGCATTGAAATACAGAAGGCTTGTAAGTACTTCCAAGATGTCTTAAAGCATTGAGTTCCTGTACCTTTTTGTATTGATCTCAAAATCCCTGTGTTAAAGTCAACTTAATTCTCTTGGACAATGAACAAAAATCCAATAAAACAACCCTTGCATTTTTTTTCAATTAATGACTTTTCCAGTATTTCTTGGACAATGTATTAGAATTAAGAACATGAAACATGTCTGCTTCATTTAGTTTAGTTTAGAGATTTAGCATGGAAACAGGCCCTTCGGCTCACTGAGTCCATGCCAACCAGCGATCCCCGCACATTAATACTATCCGACATGCACTAAGGATAATTTTACAATTATACCAAACCAATTTGTCTACAAACCTGTACATCGTTGGAGGAAGCTGGAGATCCTAGAGAAAGTCCACGCAGGTCACAGGGAGAACATTCAAACTCCCATGGTTAGGATCAAACCCAGGTCTCTGGCACTGTAAGGAAGGAACTCTACTGCTGTGCCACCACGCTCCCCATACACTGGGATCAGCCAATCATCCCTGTCCCGCCTGCAATTGGTCCAAAACACCGCAGCGAGACTCCTGACGGGTACCCGTAAAAGGGACCACATCACCCCGATTCTGGCCTCTCTCCACTGGTTCCCAGTATGGTACAGAATCAACTTCAAGCTCCTCCTCTTCACATACAAAGCCCTAAACGGGCTTCTTTTGATGAGCTGTGCCAGGTGAGTTGAGACCTTGGTGGATGGCCGCAGAAAAGCACTTTCAGCCATCTAAACAAGAGCTTATCAGAATAGTTGAGGGTTGCAGTAACTGCAGTATTCTTGGGAAGCCTGCACACCAGTCCCATCATGCCTGCGATAATTGCGCTATTAATGCACACTCCCCCCCACCCCTTCACTACCACCATCAGTTAAGGGATACTAGTTCAAGATTCTCTGGCACATAGTCATGTCACCTTGTACTATCAAGTGCTGTGGGGAGTCTCATTTTCTTTCCCAAATACACTTCACTTCATTGCCAATTTTTTTTTTTTTGTCCCATCCCACACACATTCCTTTCTAAACTCAAAGGTGCTTGGTGGTCATGCAGTTGTCCTTACCTCCTTAGAAGCAGACTTTTCATTTATGTTTATATGTTTCTAAGTATTCTTGGCATAGCCCTTGAAGGTGGTGGTAAGTTTTGGAACTGCACCAAACCATTTTGGTTGAAGATATTCCTCCTTTGCTACGAAGAAGAGTGATAGCGTGCAACTTGGAGCTGATGTTCTCAGATTCATAAGGCTCTTGTCCTTGGTAGTAAAGTTCATATGTTTGGGAGATGTCAAAATAACCTAGAAAAGGAAGTAGGGTAGATTGTGTAGGTGGTGCATGCTGCAGTTATGTAGTAGTTGTTGGAGGAAATAATCGTTCAACTAGATGGTTGGGGTACCTATCATGCAATCCGCTTTCTTCCAGTTTAATGTTTTCTATTTGCTTCCAAAAGGAACTACTAGACAATAAATTGATTTGAGTGTCATTTTTGTCCCTTCATCAGTATGAGAACAGAAAGCAGCATTTTCTTTCCCTGTGATCCATCTAAGAAGGAAAAATGCTTTGTCATGTTCACAGGACAACATTCTTGAAAAAAATCATGACTGAGCAAGAATACTTTAGCTAAATCTGGTAGAAAATATTTTGGAGCCTTTTTAATGGGTAGTATGTTTTTTATATAGCCTGCGGATGTTGTAGTTCACTTGTATGCCAAGATAAGCCATTTCCCATTGCCCAAAACCCTTGTTTCTCTTTAATGTCCCATTATTTCCTTGCATTATTTCATTACCGTTGCTGGAGTTTGAAGCTGCGTGGAAAACAATCAGCACCATTACACAAGGAGTGATATTTTCCTTATAAAATTTTATCCACAATGGTTTGGAAGATAATAGGAACACCTGAACATCTTATGGGGTTTGGCGTAAGAATAGACCACCCTCTGCGAACTAATGGTGAAATAGTGCTGACTGCCTGTATAAATGTTGGTTTCATGCTTAAGCATAACTAAGTTTAATTTTGTACTAATCTTGCTCCAGCCAATTTGGCATAATTGGTTTCTAATGCCTGTAATGAATTTTAAACGTCATCAAGCACTTAAGTATGATCTTATAAATGCTTCATAGCATGAGTTAGTTTTATTGGAACTCTCGGATCCAATGAAGCCCAATCCTTATGATGCTGTGCTGGGGAACCAAATACAATCCATAGTTTGCCCCCTTGCTTTATACATGCTAGAGCTGCTCTTCAAGCACAATCCCATTCATTTAAAATGAACTACCGACCTCTAAGGGAGAGGATGTGGTTTGTGTGCGTTTTTCCTTGGTCGTTTTAATTTAAAGATTTTTTTTTAAATTGGAATTCTATAAATAAAGGTTGTTTTCAAATGTGTCTGTGTAGGTTGGGAACCTCCATCTGAAGCTTGGTTGTCATTTGCAGACTCAGCTGTGGAGTTGTGAAATATTCAGCTCATTTGTGTCAGTGAGATTGTTGACAGTCCATGGTGGAGTTGTAAAGATGAGCGCATGAAATATTTTGATGCTGTAATATGTAATGTCACACACTGGCAGTTGTCTTCTTGCATGATTTAATTGCACTAATGCTTGGGAGATTTCTTTCCCCAAATTCCTCTTCAATTGGCCTGTAGATTTCCCTTGGAGGAATGCCGCCAAAGTTCTGCAAGTGTTCATCCTGGCTCATTTAGCAATTTCTACCCTTTGGAAACCATTTGTTCTTTTAAAAAAATACTAAACAAAGTGAAACCCCCTTAATTCATATTAAAAGCTCTAGGACTTTAAACATAAGGAAACAAAATGGTCATCTTATTGTCTCTTCAGATTCTACTAGTTATGGACAGTAGTGACATGCAACTAGCAGGCAAAGTTTTCCTACGGTTTCAATGGCTGTTAATTCAATTGTAGCACCTTTCAACTGACCAAACCCACCGACACCGTACTTTTGAATGGAAATTCTACATGACGGAAGCAATAAGTCTTTCAAACTGCTCAGGCAGTGAAGGAGACTCTCTCTTAACAGAGCAGTAATGGCCACAGTTTAAGAATAAGGGGTAGGCCATTTAGAACGGAGATGAGGAAAAACTTTTTCAGTCAGAGAGTTATAAATCTGTGGAATTCACTGCCTCAGAAGGCAGTGGAGGCCAAGTCTCTGAATGCATTCAAGAGAGAGCTAGATAGAGCTCTTAAAGATAGTGGAGTCGGGGGGTATGGGGAGAAGGCAGGAACGGGGTACTGATTGTGAATGATCAGCCATGATCACATTGAATGGTGGTGCTGGCTCGAAGGGCCGAATGGCCTACTCCTGCACCTATTGTCTATTGTTTATTGTATCGTCTATTGTCTCCCATGCTCAAATTTGTCCCTTTTATGCACAGCATGTTGCAATGGCTGGTGCAGTACTTCTTCATTACCTTCGCTTCCGGCTTGCATCCCTCCAACACACCTAAGGTGATAACTATCACTAGTGCAATACTTGCAGTACTGAACTTCTGCAACTGGATTGGGCTTCTACCTAGCATGCAAGTAAGTCTTTGAAAGGAACTCTTCCTCTTCCATGTAGTTTTTAATCTGAACATGTTGCCAATTTGTGCAGTAATGACTAATGCAAACACTTGCCAGTTAACAGAGCACTAATGGCTCATTGCAATGGGTCATTAACAAGACTGAACACTTAACATCTAAACTATGTGAATGTTATTCTTGCAAGCACTTATTCTAAGCTGATTTTACTGTTACTATTGCATAATGGGTAAACTCGTGCCTCTCTCATCCCTTAAGAATACAGAATATGCAAATACTTCAATGCACTACAACCTATATTCCAGTGGCAGAGTCTAGACAACAGCTGGGTCATGGTTGGCTTGGTGAGGAGGCACAAGCCATGAATTGTTTTTCACTAGCAAATTTGGCTAAAGTACTTGCAACTAAAATTTATTTTGCTTTACATCATTAGTTTTAAAAAGTCATTTAGTTGGTATTACCTCCTAAATCTTTTCCATTTGCTCCCCATTTACATCAACATGGACTCTGGTATTTGACTGGGTCTGACATTGGTAAATGAGCTCAACAGTGGTGCTGTCCATTGAGCTTATTACAGCAGACGTCTCTGTACTACAACCTTCAAGACCTCCATCTAGGCCCACAGACGGCCCAGCCCCTGCGAGTCCAGACCCACTCTCGTCGAACTTCCAGTATAGTCCCTGGTGGACTCTTCAGAAGTGATGACCACAAGATCCAAGATGACCCTACAGCCAGGATATGGGTCAACAGATGAGGGAGATAGCAGCTTCTATCGTGTTCTACAAGAGATGAGAGAGATTGGAGGGTCTTCACAGTCCGTCAACACATGGAGCATGGGCTGGCAATCTCCAGCAACATCGCATACTTGCCATGCAAGTAGAGTTTATTTGTCATATGCACAACTACAATGAAAATCTTGCTTGCAGCAGTGTCACAGGCATGTAGTCTCAAACAATGCACAAGAACAAATTCTATACAAATTGCATACAAATGCAGGGGGAAAAAAGACACAATAGCCCACGACACAATTAGAAAACAAATCCGCGTTGTTCCATAGTGTTCCACTGAGGTAAGATTCAGGTCCGGGTGCAGCCCTGAGCTCCACGTTTCAGTGTAGGGCAACTGCACTGTTGATCCATCATCTCCAACAACACCCCTTCTGAGCAGTGATCGCACATTGCCCGAGTGGATCCACTTCTCTATCTAATCAGTATTTTTATTGGTAATATTACACCTGATCCAATGATGTTCATGGTTTCTTTCAGAGCAGACTCCAGAAAAATAACTTTTTTCCCCCTTTCAAAAGGCTTTAGTCGAGGATGCTGTAGCCATGAAGCGATGAGGTCACTTTAACTTTTCCATAATTGCATAAATATCAGCGGAGTGTTAAACCCTCAGTGAGGTCCCAGGCACAGCAGAGAACAGCAACAGGGAATGCAAGGGTTTCAGTCCAATTCTCGATACTGGGGTGCTGCCTATCGTGCATCTCACTCTCTTTCCCCCTCCCCTCCCAACCTTTTGAGCTCGGATTACAGTAATGCTTTTCTTCTGGGAATGCATTCCATCCAGAGTGCTAATGATAGCACTGGTATAATTCTTTGGAGGAGTACAAAAATTAACTTTAAATTAGATTAGGTTTCTTTTATTATGAACCTTGCAGACACAAAAAAAAGCCTCTGTTATAAAGTGCATTTAATAACCAAATAATTACTTTAAAAAATCTATTTGACAACAAAACAGTGACTAAAGCAGACATTTTACTCCATGCAAATCCCCAGATCAAACAAGATGACAAATGCTGAATCTATGTCTTCCTGCTGTTAACTAACCATGCTAACTTATAGTTAGTCCTGAGATAACTATCGCAGCACTTTGCTGACACTTCTGCAATCACGGGAAGGTTAAAGACATTCTTTCATAAATTGTGTTTTTAAGAATAGGTAGATGAAGTTTAATGTCTCAACTAACAGAAAGCATCTTCGACAATGAAGCATGCTGTTAGTATTAACTACTCTTTGTTAAGAATATACAAATAATAGATTGGTCAACCAACAATCACTGTTCCTAGATTTACTGGATTCCTCTTACCCTCTAGAAAAATAAAGTCCAAGGTGATGGTGGCTCCCATCTTGCCCTTGATCAGATCTTTTAACTTTCTACATCAGAGATCATCCAGGTCTTCAACTCAAGGAGTGAGATTTTCTATTTTGTAAGAATTCTGGGAGTTGTCAACATTGCTGGCCTGTCATGAATGCAAGGCTTCCATTCACAACCCAGAGCTTTTCATCAACTGGAAGTTTCCACTTCCTCAATGTTCGGTCGATTGTTCATCAGGAGAAACAATTCTTAATGATCAATATGATGTTTGCTGGCAGCACCCCATGGTTGTTGATCACGAGGCTCTTCATACTGCTGAGATTTTCAGCAGTCCGAACTGTCTGGAAGGATAAATCCTGGGTGCGTTTGGGATCCATGGCGGTGTCATCAGTCCAAGCTTCAATCACAGAAATACCAGCATCATGGTGACAATCTCACTGGTCTCAGGATGAGATTCCATTGCTGCCTCCTGACGTGCTAGTGCAGAGACATCACAGTGGTGTGCTGCAGACTGCAGCCAGTGCCGGTATCAGAGGAAGATCGGGAAGGAGAGAATGAATCCTGATGGCCAGGCTGAAAAGCCTGAATATCTGCTGCAGGATGCTCGAAGGCAACCAGGAAATGTTCCATTCAACATCAATGTCTTCCTCTTCTACTGAGTGGAAGAGGGAAGGATAATCTGCATGAGTTATAAGGGATTTCCTCATAAAGGGATGCTTTCATAAAAGGAGTGCTAAACATGGTTTTGCCCTCCAAGCAATAAACCCCCTCCATAACCCAGTCCTCTTCACCCATAAAGGACATTAATCATCAGCCAGAGTGGCCAAAATGCCATTCCTTCTCTCCTGAGATGCTGCCTGACCCGCTGAGTTACTCCAGCATTTTGTGTCTACCTTCGATTTGAACCAGCTTCTGCAGTTATTTTCCTGCACATATAATAATCACATCAATGAATGAAACCCTTATCTTGTTACTGAAATGGCCTGAAACATTCATATTGGTTTAGTGTAGGAACTGCTGAGGCTGGTTTACACAGTAGACACAAAATGCCGGAGTAACTCAGCAGGACATGCAACATCTCTAGATTGAAGGAATGGGTGACGTTTCAGGTGGATACCCTTCTTCAGACTCCTTTGTTTCCTCAGTCTTCATTTACTCCAGTATTTTGTGTCTAATATTGGTTTAGGGGCTGTATATCCTGAAGAGTGGTTCTGTGCTCAGAAGATTTTAACTTTTGACTGAACACAGCTTCTTCAGAGCAGCTCCATTTCAGGTTTAAACCTTGATATTGGTCTTGATGATGACGACATTCCAGTATTGTAGCCAATGCAGCAGAAAATAACATGACTTAGATAGATAGACAATAGGTGCAGGAGTAGGCCATTCGGCCCTTCGAGCCAGCACTGCCATTCAATGTGATCATGGCTGATCATTCTCAATCAGTATCCCGTTCCTGCCTTCTCCCCATATCCCCTGACTCCGCTATCCTTAAGAGCTCTATCAAGCTCTCTCTTGAATGCATTCAGAGAATTGGCCTCCACTGACATCTGAGGCAGAGAATTCCACAGATTTACAACTCTCTGACTGAATAAGTTTTTCCTCATCTCCGTTCTAAATGGCCTACCCCTTACTCTTAAACTGTGGCCCCTGGTTCTGGACTCCCCCAACATTGGGAACGTGTTTCCTGCCTCTAACGTGTCCAACCCCTTAATAATCTTATATGTTTCGATAAGATCCCCTCTCATCCATCTAAATTCCAGTGTATACAAGCCTAGCTGCTCCAGTTTTTTAACTTAGGACAGTCCTGCCATTCCGGGAATTAACATAGTAAACCTACTTGCAACGGATCAATAGATTGGCAAGAAACACATCGGGAGATTGTTGACTAATTGGCAAGAAACACATCGGGAGATTGTTGATTATTGATTGGCTAACATTTCAAGACAAAGGACTCCACACTCAATTCATCAATGGGACTTCTCTCATGAAAATCAAGGGATTTTGATTTCACAGCATCACAATAATGGCGTAAATTGGAGCACAATTTCAAGGTACACTACAGAGAGAATGTCTTTGTGATAAAAGCAACACATTTTACTTATGTCACAATAACTGGCTGTGAGAGTGTCACACTTTTTATACAAATGGTTATTTTTTGAGTAACTCTATCTCATTTGTTCCTAATATTTTTCAATCCTGAGTGATGAAATTTCTAGAGAATATACAGCACAGGACAATCATGTTCGCTTACATTCACATCCAAATTATTAACATAGATAATAAACAACAGTGGTCCCAGGGGTTGCCATCGTAAGTGTTTAACTATCATAGAAACAGAATTCAATGTTGCATTAGAAATGTTATAGAATCATTACCAGAATAACCTGGCCACTGTAGGTTTTGTAAATATATTTTATAATCATATGCAAAACATTAGCAGAACTACTATTTGTACAGAGATTCATTCTGTTGCCATTTTCTCTTGTAGGCATCATGGGCCTAACCTACCTGAGCATGACTTCATAAATTCATAAGTGATAGGAGCTGAATTCGGCCAATCGGCCCCATCAACTCAACTCTCCTATTCAATCATGGCTGATCTATCTATCCCTCTCAACCCCATTCTCCTGCCTTCTCCCCATAACCCCTGACTTTTCTCATATTGATATGATGAGGTGGATTGATTGTGTGTCTCTGCTCCTACAGAAGTGAGACAAGCTCCCATGTGCCTTATTTCTGTTCAAGCTTGTCACTTCACTCCTGCAGGATGGCAATCTGATGGCTCATCTTTCTCTCTGTGGAGAACCACCAGCCACTTATATGCAGTATTCCTTGCTCTTGGACCTGTTGAGTTGCTCATGCCTTGCATACCCCTGTCCACTGAAAGCAGCAATTTGTTACCAAATAGTATTGTGCTGCTCAGTGGGAACAGTGATCTGCCACGTATAGTCCGTTCAGTGAGGAACACAAGCAACACAAGTAATTCACTATTCCTTCAATCTGTTGCAGTGTGACAGAGACAGGAAGCTCCTGCACCAGACTGATTGATTGGAAACAAGAACATTTTGCCTGGCTTCTATCTCTGCTTCCACAGAACTGTCACCTGAACCACAGGAGAATAATCTTGCCGGTGTGCTATGGAGTATGTTCACTATATGTATTACATTTAATATATCACATATTATTGAAGCAAAATGCTGAGGTAAATGCAGCAAGCAGCTCCCCATACTGTCTAGTTATGTACTGGTCACGTTATTAATCCCTATGTTTCATGAGAACATTTTTTTAAAAAGCATCTTAATAATAACTTTATAATTTTTAGAACCATCTATTCTAAAGCAAGGTTTTCTATCTCAATGTCCCAAAGCAATTAAAATTGTAGTGAAATAAAGACACAAGACCAAATTACTCATGAACTGATGTGGTTTTACTGCATTTGAGCAATTATTAATCCAAAAATAATCAAGGTTCAACCTTCTGTCCAATGATCATAGTTTTTCCAACATACATCATGTTTTAAACACACTTGCTATTATACTGTACATGTTGACCTCCAAGATTATATTTATCCAGATTCAAATGCAGTTATTAAAAACACTCAGTTGATGCAGACAGTGGGTTGTACAACACACAGAATGGGTGTAAATGTATTTCACAGAACATAGGAGCAAAGGATACAAAATGCTACTGCTTGGCAAGTCACCTCAAATGCCTGTGATAGTAATGAAAACCAAACACCACAAAACTGCCTTCCTGGAATATAATGTTAAAACTATACTGATCAGTGCTAACATCGTCACTTCATGTATCAATCATTTTGTGTGATTCAGTTTTTACCTCTGTACACAACTCGAGTAGCAGTCTGTATCTTAATTATTATATATGCATATAGAATGATAAATGCTTATATCAGCATAAAAAGATAAGCTGAATGACTGTATATGAAGACAACAACTACAACTCTCATTGCACTGCTATTAATTAACTTTAAATGCTGAAGCATCATAAAAAGCAGAAACTAAAGTTGCATTGAGAAAGGTTGGTAGTTAATGAAACAATAGTATTTATAGCCAATGGTGATGTATTTGTCTTATCACTTAAAAAAAACACTTTTCACTAAAAATTGATAAACAAGCTTAGCAGCAGGATAACAAATCTGCTAACAGGCAACCAACATAAGTATTTATTTTTCTTTGTAAAGGGGAATCTATACACTCTGCTCATTTCCCTTGAGATTAATGGTACCATGCATTTATTCACTTGCATTCTATTAGTGTTGTCTTCACATAGATTCATATAATGGCATTGGTCGTTTCCTCATACACATACACCCTATTGCGTGTTAACAGCTTTATAAGGACACAGTGGCAGCCGTGGGTGCTGCAGGCTCCTTGGCGACAGCCTTTGAATCCTTGCAGTCCTGAGCTGGGCCTGAGTTAGCCTGTTTATTGTCAGTTTTTTGTATCAGATGTTTGACTTGTCTGCAAAGATTAATTGACCCACATTAGTTTAAAAACCTGAGCCCGACGATATTAATGTGCTTGAACAGATTACAAAACATTTAATAGAGAACCATTTCTTTGTATTTAAACAGAATGAACACAATACAATTAAAATATAGTTAAGCTACTATAACTTGTGTCAGCTGTGGTTCAAATTACAGAACACCGTGGGTCGAAATCCAACCAGAAAACAACGGCCAGGTCAATATTTGTCAGTCGACCGATTTAAACACAAACTTGTGTACAATGGCGGAGCTAATTATTTTGTCATTGTCCCATCACACCAAAAGTCAGTTGCAACAAGTTCCAACCTATTTGTTACAACAAGCTGGGATTGGTATATTTTTAAATTCAAGAGTGTGCCGTACATTGTACTTCTTCTGAAACTGGGCTCAAGCAGAGAGCCACAGGTAGGAGGGGTTTGGATCAATCACTTAACTTACTGCCACCAGCAACTTTAACATCCATCTTGAGTATGTTTGGCAGGTGTGGTGTTGGAATGGGTCAACCTGAAACTTGTGTGGAAGGAGACTGAATAATACTTTTTCATATTTTCTTACAAGATAGGTGGTTCGATTTAGCCCATTGAGTCAATATCAGTTCTTAAAAAGGAGTAGTTGCAAAGGAGGAAGAGATTGGGGATTGTGATGGGAGTGAGATTAAGCAGAGAGGCCAACATGGAGATAATAGGTGGAAAACATTAGGAGCAGTAAATTAAATGGGGATATTTTTGTGGAAGGGGAGATGCAAGGTACAGTTTAACAGGTTGGAGGATGAGCTGGAAATTGTTTGTATTTGGATGAAACGGGAGATGTGGACATGGCCCCAGACTAAGTTTTATTTTCACTTACTTTATGACTCCCCCAATTCAGACCTGCAGTTTTAAGACCATGTCATCCCAAGCATACCTAATGACAGGCAACTCTAGAACAACCTTTCCCTGCTCCAAATGGGCTACTGCATGGGACTGACATTAAACCTGATGCATAGAAGTCACTACGGTGACTCACGGCAGTAAGTACCAGGAAAAATATCCTGAATAATGCAGCACCATCTGGGAATTGTCATCATTATATATCACTCATTGAAAAATCATTTTCCAATTGCCTAACTTGGAAGAAAAAGCATATGACATTGAACTTTTAAGTAACTAACTGGACATTTACTATACTATTCATGACACTTACTGTACACTGGCTGACTAATTTCCTGCGGTAGATTTGTGACTGCACGTTAAAAATATTGCACTAGTTGTAAACGGATTTGGACATCCAGAGGCTAAGATCCTATGCTTTTTTTTAACATTTTGTTAAAAGAATCTCTATTCAGTGGATTATTTCTGTGATCTTAACAAATTATTAAGATCTCTGATCTTGTCAGGCGCCTCTCATCTACATGGGCACATCAAAATTTGGAAGCGATTATAATTTTCTTGTTAAAAGCATACTGTACACCATTTTTTGATGTCTTATTGTAGCATTTAAAAAGGTCTCTAATAATTGTGATCTGGTACAATCACTGCAGAAAATGATTGTTATTGCCATTTCCAAAAACATCAAATTCCAGATATTGTCATAGAATCATACAACAAGCAAACGGGCCCTTCGGCCCTACTTGTCGACGTTGACCAGAATGCCCCCCATCTAAACTACTCACATTTATTTGGCTCCTTATATCCCCCTCTAAACCTTCACTTATCCATCATGTGCCTGTTAAAATGTTGTTTTAGTACCTGCCTCAACTATCTCCTCTGGCAGCTCATTCCATATACCCACTAATTGAAAATGTTGCCCTCAGTTCTTATCATTTGATCCACATTTTTGCTACATATTTTCATGTTTGCTATCATCTTTTCTTGTAGGTTCTAGCAATTGATCTACAAGATTGATTAATGATTATCAGCATAAAAGATAAGCTGAATAACTGGAGATGAAGACAACTACAACTCTCATAGCAATGCCACATTTAACTTTAAATGCTGGAGTATCCTAAAAAGTGGAAACTAAATCTATATGAAGGAAAATGGTCGTTAATGAAACAATAGTATTTATAGCCTCTGGTCAAGTATTTGTCTTATCATTTAAAAATGCTTTTCACTAAAATATGATATAAAGCTCAGCAGCATGATAGCAAATCTATTGCTAACAGCCATCCAATGCAAATACTTTTCTTTACAAAGGGGAATTTATACAGTCTGCTCATTTCCTTTGAGATTAATGGTACCATTTATTTATTAACTTGCATTCCATTCATTTACTGTCACACAGATTCATATAATGGTAATGGTTATTTCCTCATACACATAAACCCTATGACAACTTTATAAGAATACAATTGCAGTCATGGGTGCTTCAGGCTCCGTGCCGACAACCTTTGAATTCTTGCACTCCTGAGCTGCAGTGCTTGAGTGAGCTGACCGATCTATATGAATGGAAAAGCATTAAATGTTGTCTGTGATTTTAAAATCACAAAATAGATATGTAGTATAGGAGCATTATTGCCGCCATGGTCTTATGGCAACATTCACAGGCAACATTCACAAACCGGCTACCTCCTGTACCACTGAAACTGCACTACAACACACTACAATCTCAGAAAACCATGGTTAAAAAAATATTTGGGAACAAGAAGAAAATAATTGTATCTTGTGTAATTGTGAAGTACTGATTTAATACTATCAATATCAATATAGAGTCCTACAGCGTGGAAACAGGCCCTTCTGCCCAACTTTCCCACACCGAGCAACATGTCCCATCTACACTACATCTGCCTGCATTTGGCCCATATCCTTCTAAACCTATCCTATCCATGAACCTGTCTAAATGTTTATTAAACGTTGCAATCGTGTCTGCCTCAACTACATCCTCCGCAGCCACTCCATACATCCACCACCCTCTGTGTCAAATAGTTATTCCTCAGGTTCCTATTAAATCTTTCCCCACTCAACTTAAACCTATGCCCTCTGGTTCTCGATTCCACTCTTCTGGGCAAGAGACTCTGTGCATTTACCCGATCGATTCCTCTCATAATTGTGTACACCTCTATAAGATCACTCCTCATCCTCCTGCACTCCTATTGATATGTTTTCAGATCTTTGAACCCATCTACTGACCAAGGCAAGTAATTTGGAAAGTACTCATAAATCGTTTTCTTTTGGGATGGAAGATATGAGGGCCATCTCATTTTATTTCTCGTATTTTACTGATCCATCGATAATTCCTGGCTTTTGTATCTGGAGGGTGAGCTATATTCATGAAAGATATCAAAAATAAGTTGATGGCCCTAGGTATGGAGGTTCCAGGTAGACTGTGAAACAAAAGATTGTATTTTAAAGTCTTAACTGAAAAATTATTTCACTTCACAGAAATGTGCCTTTTTTTGCTGAGTTCATCGACAAATACTTAGACTGCCCTTTGGGAAAGAATTTGGGTGAGAGTCTTCCTGTGAACATTTCCAAAAAGATTTACGAGCAGTGACTGGACAGATAAAAGAGGAAGTACAAGGAACTATGAAAATTATTACGTCAAAAGAAATGCAAGTAAAATGAATCCAGCAAGAGAGATTCTGACATCAATGCCCCAGGAGAACAATAAATCTTCACCTGCACTCAGGTAATTTAAAAGGTTATTCATAAATTCATAGGAAACTCGCCATCTAAGTAAACCACAGAAATGTAACCAAGGAATAATAGAATAATTCACAGGAACAGCTCCACCCTCCTTGGCCTTAGAATGGTGCAAAACCTCAGCTGTGATCACATAATAAAGAAATATGTGGTGCAACGTTAGAAGAGGATCCACTAAAAATAGAATTCTTAACAGAGGTAGTGCCAGGTTGAAGTAGATTCAAGGGAATACAGTAATATCTTGATTAGCACCTTGACTAGAAAATGGAGTGCTAAAAGAAGCAGTGCACTATGGGGTCATTGTAACTGCGTTTGGTTATCCACCCAAATGCAAAGCATATCTTCTATGTTCTCAAAAAAATGCTCTGTGAATGAGTCACTTTCTTTGTTAATAACCTTGAGGTCGTCATGGCAGAAGCTTTTAGATTTTTTAGATTTTGAGATACAGCGCGGAAACAGGCCCTTCAGCCCACCGAGTCCGCGCCGCCCAGCGGTCCCCGCACATTAACACTATCCTACACACACTAGGGACAATTTTTACATTTACCCAGTCAATTAACCTACAAACCTGTACGTCTTTGGAGTGTGGGAGGAAACCGAAGATCTCGGAGAAAACCCACGCAGGTCACGGGGAGAACGTACAAACTCCGTACAGACGGCGCCCGTAGTCAGGATCGAACCTGAGTCTCTGGCGCTGCATTCGCTGTAAGGCAGCAACTCTACCGCTGCGCCACCGTGCCGCTTTTTATCTTAACTGGAATATTAATAATAGTTATAATCGTTGATGTAGCCAAAATAAGGCTCCAAAATGGAAGAGCACTGTAGAGAAGCTGCACTGTGCGGGATGGCACTAAACCAAGTATTACTGTACAAGGGTGGGGGGAGGAAGCTATCTGAATAAAATAACTTAAAAAGTAAAGCAGTCAAGGTAACCACAATTAACAAGGTATGTTTGCCGTTGAAATTTACAGACATTAAAGAATAAAGGGATGATTATTGATGAAAAACCAGAGTTGTACATGCACAAGGTTGTACATATTACTCCTTTATGCAGGGTGGTGTTAAATTTGAGATATTTGAGCTGACACAAAGATGTGTTGACACCATCCTGTGATGCTGAATATTTTTTTATTTAATGTCTGATAAGAACCCTTCAATGGTGCAGAATGATAAGGTGGGGGTTGACACTAAGCAATGGTGGTGGGCAAGGCATGTATGACTCTTTGCAGGCTGGTGTATGTTGATGGAAAGTTGAAGAGGAAGGGGAGAATGGGAGAATAGGGAAAAACGGTATGGCATTTAGATATAAATGGGAGACCAATTTGTATTAATTATGAATTCAGGGAATGCCCTTTTAGCATTGCTCATTTTGTTCTCTGTTTTTTCCTCCACCTCCTTCTGATATACTTGTCTGAAGATATTCTGTCCTCTCCAGATAGTGATTCCAATGCTTCATTCTGTTCATTCTGATGGTATTGGGTTATAACCTGAAAAAAGAGATCAACCATGCATTATAGAGATGAAAAGTAATCTGATCATGGTCTAGATACTTTGAAGTTATACAGAGGGATTTCGAGACCCTGGTGATCAATATTGAACAGGCTTCAGAATAGCTGGACCACATCTGCAACGTGCCAACCACCCCACCTTTGGCAGTATCATTCCTGGGGTGCATTGGCTGAGTTTCATTGGTCATGTTTTAAGGAGTACCAACTGTCTCCAACCAGCTAGATGTTATATCTCCTTTGAGATACAAAGGCATTGAGGGTAGACTGCCACTGGATGAAGACAACATGGTAACTGCCTGGGTAAATCAGAAACAACATCTTGTGTTTGCACATGAACTACATGTCGACTGAATGGTAGTGTTGGACAACCTAAACAGCCACAAAGTGCCTTGTATGCAAAGGTGGTTCAAATATCTACCTAATATATTGTTTCAATTAGTGTGGCCCTCAGCAATCTGTTATATTATTATAGCTTTAGCATACTTACATTTGAAATATGACCATAATCTTTTATATCAAGCAATCACAAAAAGGTATTACGGAATTAAAGATTCTCTCCTTCAAATTATGTCATCCTCAAAAAGATGTCACGACTTTCTAAAATGGGTAACCTGGAGAAACTGAAATGGATAACGGCTGCTCACCATTTCCTTCGACCTCCTTTTTTCAGAAACTCAATAGTGCTCTTAATATCATCGAATGAGACAACATTGGAGACACACAACTTGCCTTGGTTCTTTGATGGAACCATTCAAACTTGATCTTTCCCTGATCTTTGCCCTCAAGTATTTCTTCAAGTCCCCATTTGCACGTTACTGTTAAATCCGGCCTTTCATGCCGGATTGTAATATCTATCTCACTTCTAGTTTTTTGTAAAACAGCTCACATCGACGTCCTTCAGTTGCTATCCCTCTTGATACTGAAAACAGTTAATCCTTATTTACTTAAACTAAGCCCTTTCATTTAACAATAACATTACAAAATGTTTCTTATTCTTAATTTTTAAAGCCCTGAAATTATGTACTGGTTTTCTGATATTCCTTTCTTCAATGGTGAAGTTGTTATCTCTTTTATCTTTAAATACGGAAAGTTTTTAACTTCAAATAAAGCCTTACGTGTGCACGGACAGGTAACTTACCACTTTAGGATACTAATTTTTAACATAATCCCTAGCATTTCAATTGTTTACCACAGTAAACAATATGCTTAGATACATTTTAATTTTTTTTCTTAGTTATCTTTATATTTCTAATTCAAATGTTTCTTTTGCAAAACAAACAAGCTCATGTAATCTTTCCATAATGGCTACCGGCATTTCAGATGCAAAATGATCCGTTCCTTATGACTTTTTACATTTGTTCCCTCTCACTTCTAATGCAATCTTAGAAACATATTTTTGAAACGGGTATATTAGGATATGCATGGCACCATTAGAGGTCCAAAAATTAAAGCCATTAAATATTTTTAACATACAGTAACTTCTTTAATTCTGGCAATGGTGGTAGTTGTGCGAAGCACAGTTTATTCAAACAGCAATGAGATAGGTAACAAGATAATCTGTTTTATTTTGTGTTGTATTTGACAAAAGTTAAATGTTGCCAAGGACACCGAGAGAATTCTAGGGCTCGTTATTGTGTTATGAGTTCTTTTAAATATGCATGAGAGTGCAAACAGGGCCTCAATTTAATGATTCATTCAAAAGATGGCCCCTTCCACAGCATAACAGTCCAAAGAACTGCAATGAATTGTCACATTAGATTAGATGTTCACATTCCGTTAGTAAAGCCAAGCAGTTACTGTTCAATTCTAATTGCTCTTGAGAAGGTGGTGAGAAACTGCCTTCTAAAGTTGCTGCAGTTCTTCTGTGGAAGACATTCCCAGACTGATGTTAGGTAGAAAGTTGCAGACATTAGATCTCAAAATGGTAAAGAAACAACAATATATTTCCTGAAGGGTGTGACTTGGAGTGGAATGTACAGTTAGTAGTGTTCCCATACACTTGTTCCCTTTGTTTTCCTTGGTGGTGGAAGTCATGGATTTGGAAGAAGCCATTGAAATAACCTAGGCAAGTAAATGGAGGATGTAAGTCATTAAAATAAGCCTTGATTATAGATTAATGGTTTTAATTACTTGTTAAAATAGATTATAATATCATGATAAATAAACATTACCATAATTTATTTGGCTATAAATTGTTGTTGAGGCTGTTTCTGGATGGAAAATTAACGTGCTACTTTCAAGGAACTATGGAGTTGAACCCCAAGATCCCTCTGTTCGTAAGCATTCCTTAGCATCCTACTATTTACTGCATATGTTCTACTCCTATTTGACTTCTCAAAGTGAGTCATCTTACACTAACTAGTCAGGATTAAATTAAATCTGCCAATGTTTCACCATACTTTCTGTCTAATCTATAACCTGCTGTAGCATTAGACAACTCTTTTTGCTATCTACAACTTCACCCACTTTTGTGTCGTCAGCAAGCTTAATTATTCCTCCTATCTTCACATCCAGGTCATTAATATGCATCAGAAACAAGGATCACAGCACTGATCCCTGATGTCTGCAAGTAGTATAAGAAAATAACTGCAGATGTTGGTACAAATCGATTTATTCACAAAATGCTAGAGTAACTCAGCAGGTCAGGCAGCATCTCGGGAGAGAAGGAATGGGTGACGTTTCGGGTCGAGACCCTTCTTCAGACTGGGCCCTTCGTCACCCATTCCTTCTCTCCCGAGATGCTGCCTGCCCTGCTGAGTTACTCCAGCATTTTGTGAATAAATCCTTGATGTCTGCCACTGGTCACAGATTTCCAATCAGAAAATTGTCTTTCTACCACTACTTTCAGTCTTCTATCACCAATAATATTTTGGATGCATGTAGTCACCTTGATTCGGATGCATATGCCAAACCCTTCTGGATAAGCCTATCATACAGGACCATGTCAAATGCCTTACTGTAGTCATTTACAATCCTGCCCTCATCAATCTTCTTAGTTACCCCCTCGAAAAACTCTATCAAATTAGGGAGGCGGGATCTACCCAAGCACAAAGCTATCCTCCTGATCAATCCATCTTTCCAAATATACATATACCTAATCCCAAAGGATTTTGTACAAAAATTTTCCTACCACTGAACTAGAAAATTCCCCTACCTCTAGTTACCTGGCTTATCCCTGAAGATAGACACAAAATGCTGGAATAACTCAGCGGGACAGGCAGCATCTCAGGAGAGAAGGAATGGATGATGATTCGGGTTGAGATCCTTCTTCAGACTAATCCAGGCTTATCCCTATTGCTGATGTTAAATAAACTAGCTATCCTCCAGTCTGACCAGCACTGAAATTCACGACCTCAGGACGTCTCCAAATGACAATGAGGCATTTTATGAAGTGCAGCCGGAGTTGCAGGTAAAATGAGAGGCAGGTTGCACACAGATATACCAGATAAAGCAATGTGCAGTTGACCACATGATTTGTTTTAGTGGATGCTAATGAGGGATGAATATTGCTAGGACACCAGAGAAAAGGCCCCTGCTTTTCTTTGGAATACTACCATGGGACTGCTTATATCCACTTGAGAGTAGTCCAAAGATAGACACAAAAAGCTGGAGTAACTCAGCGGGCCAGACAGCATCTCTGCGGAAAAGGAATAGGTCATGTTTCGGGTTGAGACCCATCTCCAGAATAGTCCAACACAAGGCCTGTAGGCATGCAGCCAGGCAGCCTAAGAAAGCAGCAAGCTGTGCATGTTTCCCTCACTAGCGATACCTGCAGTATCAATTTGGCCCTAAAGCTAGCTTCTGCCCCCACTGAGCATGGGCTTTTATTGTTGAAATTGGCAAACCCACCCCCAGAAGTGCTTTGACAGTGCCTGAACCACCTGCCCAGGTTAACTGACTGTCGGAACTGACACGTCTCCGCATATCTGTGAATGACATATTCAAACACTGAAAAAGTATTCAAAAACAATTAAAGAGTGGATTTATTAAAAGTGTAATTTTTAAATAAAAAGACATACGGCCTGGACGTACAAACAAGGAACTGCAGATGCTGGTTTATACAAAAGGACACAAAGTACTGGAGTAACTCAGCGGGACGGGCAGCATCTCTGGAGAACATGGGCAGGTGATATTTTGGGTTGGGACCCTTCTTCAGAGTATGAAGCGTTTAAAAATAATAACATAAAAATAGTATTACTGGGAACATAGTTGGTCCTCTCCAAAACTGAAGAGCATTGCTAAACCTGCACAAGATCAGCGCTGGGAATCCCTATGACGAGCCTAATATCAGAATGCAATTGATTTGGAGCAGCGGTATGATTCCAGTTAAAGTTTAGAATTTCTGTGTTCATTTTCACTGAGCCACACAAAGTGATATTTTGACACGGGATAGCCAAGCTACTTACTATAGCCCTATTCAGTCCAAAAGAGGGTTTAGCTGTACTTACATTTCAATGGATCCATTTTCTATCTTGATTGCACCTTCCACTGGGTCAAGTCCTCGTTCAGACAGCTGTTTCAAGGCATTTAAAGCTGCCTGTGGAAGCAAAAGCAAATCTGTGTAAGTTTCACAGGCAGTTTCAAGGTTCAGATAACGCCAGTCACTTCTTTTTCTCATTCATTTCTCAAAAGCCACAGATCTTATAATTAATATATAATTTGGAATACACCTCAACTAATTATATTAAATATATATCCATTCATTCTAAGTAAAGTTAAAATTTGGGATTGTTATATTAATTGTAATTAGTATTTCCTTTTAAGATGTGAGCCATTAATAGAACTGAGCATTTCCTTCTATGGAATCCAGTCCTCAATAGGTTACTTAAAGCAGTATAACAATGAGTGAGAAAGCTGTTCAGACCAATGTTTGTGCAAGAACTATTTCGGAATATGTGTCTGAATGGGAAAGAACAATAAATACCTCAGCTCATGTAGCACTCAAATATAATTGACTAATGCACTTAGCAACCCTCCACTTCTGCCTCTTATAAACTTAAAAGCATCCAAAACTGTCAGGCCATGTCCAAACTCACAACCAGTGCAGTCCATTCACCAGCTCAGTGCTTGCTGCCCTGCCTTGGCATTTAATTATGCAATATCTCTGTCTTCTACCTGTTCAAATCTCTTGCAGGTCCCACCACTCCCAAGATCCATAACGTTCTCCAGTCTTGACCTTTTCATTCCAAACTTAAATCACCTCACCATTAACAACTATACTTTTAGCTCTAAAGGGCTGAGCCGCTGGAGTTTTTTTTGAGTACAAACATTTTACTGCCATTCCACTCAAATACTGATAAAGTGGTGCACAGTTGGAAGTGCTTCCCGTTCTTCGCAAGGTAAGACTAGGACACTGCCTGCTGTCTCGGGAGTGGCACCATTTGTTTGGGGAGGTATGGGACTTATCCTGTCTGACCAATACTTATCCCTTAATCAACAAAGCTAAAACAAAGTACAAATTGACCACTACTTTTCCAACCGTGAATTCCAAACCGTAAGCGGCCTTCAAAAAGGAGTACATTATCTGCAAAGTATATTTCAGCCTCCTAAGGACATGTCAGACATTATATAAAGACAAGTCCTTACTCTTATCCATTTTTGACTGCCTCATGTCAACAAAACTCCTGTTCATATTCTACAATATTTATATTTCAGTCTGTCAAAACCTTCAGTGAAGGACAGAACAATCTTCAGGAGATCGTGTCTCACGAGTCTGATTGTGTTTTTTTGAAGATGTGACCAAAAAGGTTGATGAGAGAAGAGCTGCAGATGGACTTCAGCAAAGCATTTGACGTTTACACATGGTAGGCTGCTCTAGAAGGTTAGATCGCATGGGATCCAAGGAAAGATAGCTGAATGGATAGAAAATTGGCTTCATGGAAGGAATCAGAGGGTGATGGTGAAAGATTGCTTCTCGGACTGGAGGCCTGTGACTAGTGGTGTGCATCAGGGTTCGGTGCTGGGCCCATTACTGTTTGTCATCTATATCAATGATTTGGATGCAAATGTATATGGCAAGATTAGCAAGTTTGCAAAAGTGGACAGTACTGCAGATAGTGAAGATACATGTCAAAAATTGCAGCATGATCTTGATCGGTTAGCCAGGTGGGTTGATGGAATTTAATACAGAGAAATGTGAGGTGTTGCATTTTAGAAAGTTTGACATGGGCAGGACCTACGCAATAAAAGGTAAGGGCTCTGGGGAGTGTTGTAGAGCAGAGGGATCTGGGAGTGCAGGTACATAGTTCCTTGAAGGTGGTGTCACAGGTAGATAGGGTGGTCAAAAAGGCTTTTGGCACATTGGCCTTCATCGGAGTATTGAGTCTAGAATTTGGGAGGTCATGTTGCAGTTATATAAGACATTGGTGAGGCCACATTTAGAGTATTGTTTTCAGTTCTAGGTACTATGTTACAAGAAAGATGTTGTCAAGTTGGAAAGGGTACAAAGAAGATTTACGAGGATGTTGCCGGGACTCGAGGGTCTGAGTTATAGGGAAAGGTTGAGCAGGCGAGGACTCTATTCTTGGAAGCGCAGTAGGATGTGTGGCCGAGGGTCTGTTTCCACGCTGTATGAATCTATGAGGTGCTGGAGGGTCAACTTTTCAAACACCTTGGTCAACAAGTACAACTGGAAATTGTGGCGTGCCTTCTTTGTTTTCTATCCTTCCCACTCTCTACACTCCCTTCTGTCCTGGAAATGCTCCAGTCATCTTTCCATTTTCTCATGCTCTCATAACATGGCTGAAATTTCCTCAACTGGCATATTTTCACCACTTTCCAGATTTTTAAAATCTCATTCCAAAAGCTCCATGGCTGTTTGCTTGTGAGAGTAGTTCATTTATGTCTCTTTACCCTGATTAGCCCTATGAAGCAGGATGCAAATCCATCAGCAATGTCACAACTCTGATGTGGTGTTTAGCTGCTGCGTAAATTCAGCATTTAGGTCGTGAGTGAAAGGTTAGTGGGTGAGAGAGACAGAAATTAATTTCGCTAGAAAATGGGCGCAGTTTCATCAGGTGTTGTCTCGCGGAAACCTAGACTCTGCCCATTAAATGAACGAAGAGAGAACTAGACAATACCAATGCACGATACCATCCTTTTATGGTGTAAGAAAAACAAAGCCACAGGGATAGGAAAAGTATTTGTAAATAGAGCTCATCATTCGTTGACAGAATCTATTGTTAACAAACATTTCCTTTGGAATTTACAATAGATACCACATAAAGGGATTTCTAAATATACTAAGTTCTACGGAACAGAGGAGGTTAGTGAGCAAGAGCGTTTTCATGTGGGTCCTTTTGAGAAGTTTTACAATACAATCTTTTGTGAATGGTTTCTTTGCAGATAAATCAATGAAGTCATCAACTCCATTCTTCTTATACTGTCACTACTGCAGGCAAACCTAAAAACAAAGGTTCTTTCAGACACTGAAAGAATGTTGTGCCACAAATCACTATTGATATTAGTCCATGATGAGTCAGCAGAAATGCAACTTGAGTGGGGTAGCCTAAGAAGGCTATGTTTTTATCCCCACCTGGATACCCATTCAAGAACCAACAAACACATCTAACCAAGGTATGTTTTGGAGTTACAAGCAGCTCAAAGACTTGAACATAAAACCTCTTAAGGTTTGACAGCCAATTCAAAGGTTGTCCTTTTGAAAAGGTTTTCAATTACCACCATCCAAAAAGCAGGCTACTGCGAGACTTCTACACTTCTAACAGAAACAAAAATGTTTGCAAATGCTCGTTAGATCTTGCAGAACCTGTAGAGAAAGAGAGTTCTGATGAAGTATGACCTAAATGTTATTTTTTTTACTCTCTCCGCAGATGCTGCCTAACTTGTATCCCTAGGAATTTTTAAAACTTTATTAAAAAAGTTAACAACAGCTTCCAAATCCAATGTACTTTGCAATCATTCTCTAACCAAGGATTCAGCAAGTATAAACTTAAGCAAATGAAATGAAAAAAACATTTGTCATTGTTAAGTAATATTTTTTAAATGCTCTACAAAAGCTTAGAAATGGAAGGGCCGTTTAATCACTGTTCATTAAATACATTATTTTTTTAATCCACATCACAAGGGCATTGATTTAGCTGAAGCTGGCATCACATGGTGTATCCTATTAGCTAGTTATTCACTCAACCTTCATTTGTTTTTTTGCCATTTAATTGCCAGAGATTTGAACTGATTCTTCCACAATAGGAGCAATGGATGGATCCCCCTTTGTGAGCAGCACAACCAAGAGTATATTGCAGTCAGCAATATTTAAGGATTGAGGAATAAAACTATAGGAACGTTGGAGAAGGAGAAGGGTGAATTAATTCAATCAGAATGAATTAACCTGAGGAAAACAAAAGTAAGAAATCAAGAAATTATATTTAACGATGAAAACAAAATTGCATTTTGTAAGATTGAGGCTCTAGTGTAAGTGTCTGTGCTAGAAATGTTAGTTGCTTTGGAGAAAGTTAAATCTTGAGCAAAATAGTAATGAAACTAACATTATAAACCTTTCATTTCTGTGACATGTTTAATTTATTATTAATGCACACTTATGGCAACTTCATGAACCTCATAAGAAGGGTGAGGGAGACCTATTATCATCATAATCAGGATTTTTTTAAGGATGAGTAAAAACTATGCAGCAACCTGTGACACTTTGTCACTTCTGGGGCCTCAGTTTATCACTTTGTTTATAACTCCCCTTTAACCTTCTCATGAGGTTCATGTAGTTGTCTTTTTTATGTATTAATATCACTATGTTTAGGGGCGGCATGGTTGCGCAGCAGCAGAGTTGCTGTCTGACATTAATACACCCCACCAGAGACCCGGTTCGATCCTGACTATGGGTGCTGTCTGTACAGAGTTTATACATTCTCCCCATGACTGCATTGGTTTTCTCTGAGTGCTCCGATTCCACCCATAGTCCAAGAACGAACCAGTTTGTAGGTTAATTGGTTTCAGTAAAAATTGTAAATTGGCCCTACTGTGTAGGACAGTGGGAGAATTGGGAAGGGGGAGGGGAAGAGAGGGACAGAGGAGCTATCTAAAGTTAGAGAAGTCAATGTTCATACCGCTGGGGTGTAAGGTGCCCAAGCGAAATATGAGGTGCTGTTCCTCCAATTTGCGGTGGGCCTCACTATGACAATGGAGGAGTCCCATGACAGAAAGGTCAGACTGGGGGTTGGGAGGGGGAGTTGAAGTGCTCAGCCACCGGGAGATCAGGTTGGTTGAGGCGGACTGACAATCTGTCGAACAAACAAACGAGGGTTTTAGTATATAGATAAGGTCTTCACTGGGAACGTGGTTGACAAGAGCCCCAGATTCAAAGGGATGCCCCAGGTTACATAGCAAACTGGTTGGCCTATGTGGTACTTTGTAATGGGATGTGTCTTGTATAACTTTCCCAACCCTGTCCATCAACCTACAAAGAGTCCGAGTCTGTATTTGGCCTGATGTCATTGGAAAGACAGAATGGACGTGGACTTTGCTGAAAACGGTTAACATAGCCAGCTCACTGCTGACGTCCGAGATACTGTATTTTCTAAATTGCAGTCGGAGCAACTCTTCATGTGGAGACATCTGCTGCCAGCCTTGATGAATCCTTTTCACACTGTCCCACAAAATATTTTGACAGCTGGCTAAGCCACACCTCCTGACTAGCAGGTTGTCAAACACTCCTTTTGGCAGTAACGTACTGAGAAAACTGCCCCTTATTTTTAAAATGCAAATACGGCAACTTTAGCAGCTGGGTGCGAATACTGCTCATTATTTTGTGCTGAGCTAGAAGCGACAGCATGAGTGATGTGGGTGGGAGCGGTCCTGATAGAGGAGCAACTGGTGGAAAGATGCCTGGGGACATTACTGTGGATGAAGAGTCATGATCTCCAGGAGGTAAATGGCTAACCATGGTTCATAGACTAAGCATTCTTACGATCTGCAGGAAGCTTCTCATCCTAACTTCACATTATAATTTCCACTATATTAAATAAATGAAAGAGAACCATGAATAGGCATGGAGCAGCCGATCATTGTGCTGCAGAGCTGGGAAGATAGTACCTCAATGGTCCACAGAAGATATAATCAGGACACCTTTTCCTATCCTTTCTACAGCAACTTCTTCTGCCACCTCCAGTAGTGGATACACTGCTTTGATCTTGCATTGGACTGGTGTTGAATTCGGAGATGGCTGATTAAACCAGCCTGGGTTTGAAAATTCCTTCCAAACACATGCAAGGGTGCAGGGGTGTTGTAGCATTAGTGGTTCTTGAATTTTGAAGTTCTATTTACCACAGTGCTTCCTCCATGCTCGTGTCCTTGTGTGAACAAGCTCTTTATCGTACACCAAGCAGGATGTTACGATACGGTACGATAATACTTTATTGTCAGATCAAGTCTGAAATTTTTCTTGCATCTCAGCAGCTCCACTTGCAACATCAACAAAGACAAAGAATGTAAGACAAGAAACGAGGATACATATATTCACCATAGCATTACAATCACAAATGACGACACATTCAAGACCCTTCAACGTACATTTGATCTGGGATTAAATTCGATGTTTAGTTTCAGGATTGACTGGTGCACAAAAGAGTGCTTCAGTCTAACCTTATTAAATCTTGGTACCCTGTACCGATTTAATGGTAACAATTCGTATTCACTGTTCAGGACATGGTCGGGGTCAGAGACAATGTTGTTGGCCAACCTTAGCATGTTATTGTGGTAGGCTGATTCATAGAGTTTCTCAAGGGGTTGACCGACGATCTTTGAGCAGATTTTCATTTGGTGGAGCAGTTTTGACTTTAAAGTGGTGGACAAATACTTGTACCATGTAGTATTACAATACTGAAGAACACTCATAATCACAGAAGTAGGGAACAAAAGAAGAATTTGTCTACTCGCCCCAAAGGATCTAAGGCGGCAGAGAAAATAAATCCTTTGTTTTGTCCTTTTGCAGACAGATTCAATGTGGTCTTTCCAGCATAGCAGATGGTCTATGTTGTTCCCACTGTTGTGCGTCAATGTTGAAACTCTTCAGTAATGTTGTAAAAATCCCTTTTTTCCATCCAGCACGTGATCGTTTGCCCTCAGTCCCACCCATCTGATCTGTGATTCTTTCAACACCGTGTAGATGCTGCGGAGGTTTACTGGGGAAGAATCCATGCATCTGGAATCATGTCAGGCTGGTCTATGTGATGTATTCTGCACAGACAGGTCACGTAGAAGCGGTCAAACACTCTGGCATGTCTGCTGTACAATGTTCATGTCTCACAAGCATAGAGTGAGATGGGAATGACAACGCACAATACACTTTCAGCTTGGTCTTTAGACTGGTTCCTCTTTGTTCCCACACTTCACTTCTCAGTATTCCGAAAGCAGAGCTGGGTTCTCCGATCCAATTGATCTTCATCATCAATAGAGTAAATCCTCGCAATAACAACCACGGGGGGGGGGGGGGGGGGGGGAGAAATGACGGTGTCCGTTATTGCCGATTGTCCGTTATAACTGAGTGTGGGGGGGATAAAGTTTAACCCAAGGCCGGGAGGGAAGAAACGTGGCATTGGGGGTTTAAACAAGGGGGAATTCGCAGGCTGGGGATCTCAGAGCCCTCGGCCCCACTTGCAGTGCGTCAGAGATGGTTCCGTTACTCACGCCACCTTCATGCTGCTCGCTCTCCCCATTCCCGCAACTGGAAATACATCACTGGGTGTTCGCTCTCCCCATTCCCGCAACTGGGCGCCATCTCACTGGGTAACCTGGCGGAAGGTGTGGGGGGTGCAACAGGTGGTCTCAGTCCATTGTAACCGTAGTCCACTACTTAGAGGGCCGTTATTGCAAGGGTTAACTGTACTGAATGATCTTGAGAGAGTACTGCCAAGGTTTATAAACTTTGTTCACTACTGAAAGCCTCTGATTATTCACAAGGATGTTTGGTTCTGTCTGTGAGGGGCTGCACGGTGGCAGTAGATTTGCTGCCTTACAGCGCCAGAGACCCGTGTTTGATCCTGACTACTGGTGCTGTCTGTTCGGAGTTTGCACATTCCCTCAATGACTGTGTGGGTTTTCTCCAGGTGCTCCAGTTTCCTCCCACTCTCCAAAGACGTACAGATTTGCAGGGTAAGTGGCTTTGGTAAAGATTGTAATTTGTCTCTCGTGTGTCGGATAGTGCTAGTGTATGGAGATTGCAGGTCGGTGCCTGATTCTGCGCTGCATCTCTAAACTAAATTAAACTAAGATGTTTTCTACAGGCTGCTGCTAAATTTCTGTTTTCTTTGTACTGCTGAGAATGATTATATCATGTGTTGTGTGGTCTCCACTACCATGACTATACATAAATTGCACACAAGTCCACACTGCCCACTTTAAAAATATCGGGGGATTGAGGGCAATAGGGATCTGGTATAGAGAAGCAGTAGGTCAGCCGCGATGGTACTCAATGACAGGCAGGTTAGAGGGGACTATCCTGCTCTTATTCTCCTGTGTTCTTGGGTTCATTCTTTGGTGAAAAATATTGCTGGGTCACAGGTGATTCACAGCAGCATACTCAGTGATATTAGGGATAAAATTACCTAACCTTTGAACAATGTTCTTTATTTTGTGTGAAATTACCTCCTTTAGCACTCTTTTCTTTTTACATCCAGACCCAAACACATAAAATGTATAATTTCTTCTGCCCTCATTTCATTTATTTGTTTCATCAACCTGCACTGTACCAATATACAAGACAAAACTTGAAAATGAATTAATTTTCTTGTTTAATTAGGTCCATTAATTGACTCCAATGATCAGCCATGATCACATTGAATGGCGGTGCTGGCTCGAAGGGCCGAATGGCCTACTCCTGCACCTATTGTCTATTGTCCAAACATTTTCCAGAAGAAGGGTCTCGAGCCGAAATGTCACCCATTCCTTGTCTCCAGAGATGCTGCCTGTCCCGCTGAGTTACTCCAGCTTTTTGTGTCTATTCACCTTCTGGGTATGCCTGTAACTGGGTATGCCTGTAACAGTTGGCGAAATGTTCCAATTCATTTAAACATACACTTAGTTGCTGTGGGACATTTTGCTGCAGAAATTAGAGTGTTAATTGAATCTGAATTAAAACTGTTAAACTATACTTGGGCAAATAAAGCACCTTTAACACAGTGTTTGCATCAACTCTGATATGTTGGAGGCAGCTGATTGAGTGTTTGTAGTTTCCTTGAAAAAGATTAATATTAAATAACAAATTTCAAAAAGTGCCCATGAATAAGACATGATTTTAGAAGCAAATGCACACCAATACCACAACCAGATTTTCCAAATTTTCCCGTTATTTTATTGTTTGTTTGGTTTATTATTGTCAAGTTAAACAAGGTGAAGTGAAAAGCTTTTTGTTGCACACTATCGTCAAAGGAAAGGCTTTATATGATTACAATCAAACTATCCATAGTGTACAGAGAAAGGATGCAACATTTAGTGCAAGATGAAGTCTGATTAAAGATGGTTCAAAGGTCTTCTATGAGGTAGATGGGAGGTCAGATCCTCACTCTAGCTGGTGAGAGGACAATTCAGTTACCTGATAACAGCTGGGAAGAAACTGTCCCTGAATTTGGAGGTGTGCGTTTCAAACCTCTGTACTCCTTGCCTGATTGGAAAGGAGAGAAGAGGGAGTGACTGGGGGTGAGATTGGTCCTTGATTATGTTGGTGGCCTTGCCGCGGCAGCGAGAAGTGTAGATGGAGTCAATGAAAGTAGGTTGGTTTGTGTGATGGTCTGGGCTACGCCCAGAACTCTCTACAATTCCCCTTTGCAGATATATTTCCCTTTGTTCCTGGTTGCATTACCTTAATGTCAGTGTAGCCACCTCCATATTTGCTTAAAGTGCAGGTTAGAACTGCTGACAGCAAGGTTTCTATTCTGGAAGACTATAATAATTAATTTTCATTCTGGAGCACAGTGGAGGCTTTGAACTTCGTCCTCAAAATAATTGTCAGAATAATCTGTAAAGGACAGTACCTCTTGGGGGCACAAATCCTCCAATGCTTTTAAAGTCAAATATATTTCAGATGCCAATTTCAGACTAGCAAAGTGACACCAGAGTGAGAGGCACATATTAAATAAATATTATTTGACGTACTGAAATGAAGTGTGGATTGGCATAGGGCTTTGGATGAGGAAGGGTTAGGGCAGATTGCTGAAACTAGGAACCCCGACAGTCCTTTTCATTTGCACCCCTCCCAGCCTCATCATCTGTATCTGCTGTTCCAGGTGTAGGTTCCTATATATCGGCGAGACCAAGCGCAGGCAGTCTCGGCGATCGTTTTGCTGAACACCTTTGCTCAGTCCGCCTCGGCCTACGTCATCCCCAGGTTGCCAACCACTTTCCCCTTCCCGTTCCCACTCTGACCTTTCTGTCCTGGGCCTCCTCCACTGTCATAGTGAGGCCAAACGCAACTCATATTTCACTTGGGCAGCTTATAACCCAGAGGTATGAATGTTGATTTCTCCAAATTCAAGTACCCCTCGCATGCATCATCCCTCATCATTGTGGGCCGAAGGGCCTGGTCTTCTGCTGTATTGTGCAATGTTCCAGGTTGTTCATCAAGGAACAAGGATTTGCATTGAGACTTCCGGGTTTGTAGCTGTGTTGAGAATTGCAGTTGCCAGCTTGCAAGGTGCAAATCGATTAAAAGTTTGATCAAAAACTGAGTAGATCACTTCATTGACTTTGGATGATGTCGATGTTCAAAAGGATTGACATTGGAAGCTGGACAGGGGATGCTGACAAGTCAGAAGGGGGAGCTCAGTAAAGGAGAGGTTCGAATGCAGTTTCCCTCTCCCCTGACCCTCAGTCTGAAGAAGGCTCTCGACCCGAAATGTCACCTAATCTTTTTCTCCAGAGATGCTGCCTGACCCGCTGAGTTACTCCAGCATTTTGTGTCTATCTTCGGTGTAAACCAGCATCTGCAGTTCGTTCCTACACAGGTTAGAATGCAATATTGTTGGATAAAATAACCTCCAATGATAGATGTTTGTATAGGATTTTATAAAGAACAGGTTATGGCATTAATTAGTTTTTATGATCATACACTTTTAGAAAGTGTTGGAATGGAGTTTGGAACATGCAATAAAAAGATAGGCAACGAATTTCAGTTATTTGGGTGATGATAAAACTCCACAACAATTTCAGCCGAAATCCCAGGCCACATTTTTCTTTCTGTTCTTAGAAAATCGCTGAATAATTCGCTATCCTGATACTTTCTGTATGTGAGACATTGCTCAGTGCAAAATGGTTGCCACATTTTGGTCACATTACCCTCACAGTAATTGAGGCCCGAGTGTCAGTCAGTCAGGTTTTTTTGGATAGGCCATGTTGCCTGCATGCCCAGCCCCTGAATGGACACTTCACTGTGTACTCTGTAATGATGGAGGATTACTAGGCAGAGAGGGGAAACATTCAAGGAAGTACTCCTAAAAGAAATGAAGCATCCCCACTGATTCTAATTTTAGAATCCTTCACTCTGGGGAAAAAGACTGTGAGCATTCATTTTATCCAAGCCAAGTGATTTGTCCAAGTGATTTTGTGCACTTCAATAAGGTCAGCCCTCTGTCTCCAGTGTTCCAAAAAAAACCCCATCCCGGCCTGTCCAGCCTCTCCATATAACTCACCTCTACTTCTTGCTGCTTTCAACAAGCTCCTCACTGGAAGAGTGAGCAGAGAAGTGACAGATGGAATACAGCGTAGCAAAGTGTGGAATCATGCATTTTGGTAGTAGGAATAAAGGTGTAGACTATTTTCTAAATGGGAAGAGAATTCAGAAATCAGAGGTGCAAAGGGGCGTGGCAGTGCTGATACAGGATTCCCAAAAGTTTAATTTGCAAGCCGAATCAGTAGTGAGGAAGGCAAATGCATTTATTTCGCAAAGACCAGAATACAAAAAACAGGGATGTAATGTTGATGCTTTTTCAGGCACTGGTCAGACCGCATTTGGAGTATTGAGAGCAGTTTTGTGCCCCATATCCGAGGAAAGATGTGCTGGCGTTGGAGAGGGTCCAGAGGACGTTTATGAGAATGATCCCAGGAATGAGTGGGTTAATATATGATGAGCATTTAGTGACACTGGGCCTGTACTTGCTGGAGTTTAGAAGGATGTGGGGAGAGTTCAATGAAACTTGCTGAATAGTTCAAGGCCTGGATAGAGTGAATGTGGAGAGGATGTTTCCACTTGTGGGAGAGTCTAGGACTAGAGATCATAGCCTCAGAATAGAAGCACATACTTTTAGAAAGGAGATGAGGAGAAATTTATTTAGTCAGAGGGTGATGAATCTGTCATGGAAGGCCGTCAATAGATATTTTTAAGGCGAAGATTGACAGATTCTTGATTAATAAGGTTGACAGGGGTTATGGGGAGAAGGCAGGTGAATGCGGTTGAGAGGGAAAGATAGATCAGCCATGATTGAATGGTGGAGTAGACTGGATGGGGCAAATAGCCTAATTCTGCTCCTATTACTTATAACATGAACCCATTGAAACAAGGTTGACCATTTGGCTTGATAGTATTGGTAGGGGTTGGTAAGTGAGGAACATGTCTCAAGTTTAAAAAAAAGGACAAACCCTAACCCAAAGTGCTGCTTCCATTGGAAGAATGGGTCCATCTATCTTCTCTTTATAAGACAACACTGAACAAAACAAGAAAGAGTGAAAGGTTTGCAGGATGACTGAAATGTTTGTAAAGTTCACGGACGAGGACCCTCTGGGCATAAGCGGTGAATCTGGATCCTTCTCAGAGTCAGAGGGCTGGTAGTTAAGAGGGTGACATAATTACTCCACTCTGTGACATGCATGTGCTGACTTTATTCTATCAATTTCTCTTTTGTACATTGATTTTGGCACAGAAAGACAGATGCACTGCCAACTGTAGCAAGTCTGACAATGCTAAAGAATTTCTCATCCAGCAACTATGAGCAGCTTCAAGAAAGAGATCTTAAGATTGTTTGAAAAACAGATTTTCTGAAAAGTTGCAAATTACAACTCTCATCTCCTAAATAATATATTCTTTCCAAAAACGTGCTTGGGGTAACCCTGTCTCAGTACGTCTTATTTAACCAAAAGGCACCTGGTCTTCTCACAGACCTGTCTGCACTGTTATTTTCTGTGAGATAACTTTTCCAAACCACTAAATGTCTGCTCAATTGAATCCAGATGTCAGGAGCTGAAAGTACTGTTCTCAGAAAAGAAGGAACTAACATAAATCTTACAACTGACAGAAATCCCGCTGTGCTCATTTGAGGAAGCTCTTGGAAAAAGTAAGAGGGCCAAGATACCTGATGGGCACAAAGACAGATGTGCATATCTAAATTCCCTTTACCCTGAGTGCCTTCAGATAAGTTGCAAAACAATTACTAGTTAGAAATGGGAGACTTTCAAAAACTCAGTTTGTTTAAATGCTAACATATCTCTTTTTTAATAATCTAAAGTAGTTCAAATATTCTAATGTTATCAGCTAAATGCAATATTATCTTAATGCTGAGTTCATACTTAACTAAAACAGCAAATATCATGAACCTTTCTACTCCATTAATTTAAAAGAAATGTAAAAGTATTAGTAGATAATACTTTTCCGAAGTAATGCAATGCCTATAAAATGTATAATACACAGCATAAACGTTGTACAGATTGTGAAGTTTAATTGTTAAAGCTTAAACAATTGCCTTTATCTTCCCTTGCAAGTCAGGATTTTAGACCTAATATTTATTTAACGTAGTTAGCATAACAGTTTTTGTACACAAAGGCTTTTCAAGGTGTTGTTCTTGGTACAACTAATGAAAATGAGTTAATGTTCCATACTCTCCATTTTCCCTTCCCTCTAAAAGGCCCCTCTTATGACTTCCTAATCCAAGGATCATCTGACTTGAGTTACAGAAAAACGAATATCTTTGTTTGCAAGGCTTGTGTGAGAAAACAACAAATGGATTACTTACTACAAAATGTAGTTAGTACTAAAGGATTTTAGTCTTACTAAATAAAGGATTAAATAGAAATGTTACCGTCTCATATAAGTACTTTTGTATTTAAATATTTATTTATTTTTGTCATTTAATCTGTCCCAATGATTAATTTTCACTCTTTTCAACCATATTTCTGATTAATTAAACTTATCTATGTGCCAAACGTCTCTCTACCACCGACCCCTTCTATCTGTAGTCAGCCAATCTTGTTATGCGACCATACAAATTGTTGGGTGACAATCACTTCCAGTGGGTTATAAACAGATCCGGGCCAAATCTATGACTTGCAGCAAAAGCGTAATTAAACAAGGGGCAACCTTTAATGGTGGATGGTTTTGGTAACTTCCCCCCGAGGCTGTAAGTTAGAATAACCATGTTAGAGTTCCCTGGATGGTAGAAAAGATAGAGTAAGATGAAGAAGGGAAAGGGGTTAAATGAGAGATTAAGTTTGTAACACAAAGGCTGAATCAGGCTAAATACAAATTTTTAAAAGGCAAGAGGATGGTGAAATATGATTAGGAGACTAGACCACTATTTGACCTAACAAGCAATTGCAGAATTCTTCTGCACCATATAGATGGGAGAGATGCGCAGAAGGGATGACTAACGGAGGCAGAAAAGGACATAATAATAATAATAATAATAATACATTTAATTTATATAGCGCTTTTCTGGAAACTCAAAGACGCTTTACAGAGTAAACAAAACATAAAATAAATAAACAAACAAAAGATTTATCCAGACGGAGAAGCGGCGAACAAACAGCGCCAGCGTCCTCTCACGTCAGGGTCCGGCGTAAATGGTTAACAATAAACAATAAACAGTAAATGGTTGACAGTAAATAATAAAGAACACAAGACACACAATTACAGTTTAACACAGACAACCATCACAGTGATTCCTCCAGGCACACCCTCACTGTGACATGAAGTACTGGAGTAACTCAACAGGTCAGGCAGCGTCTTTGGAGAACACGGATAGGTGACGTTTTGGCTTGAGAAAGGACCAGCATTTGCAGTTCTGTATTTCGACATAGTGGAGGCTGAGACATGCCTTTAGTTTTAAATTAATGCTTTACATCTGTTTTTATTAAGAAAAATGCATCTGTCCCAGGTGTACCTAAAATAAATAAGCCATCAGGTCGGGATGGGATTCTACCAAGGATTCCAAGTGAAGAGAAATTAAAATTGCAGAGACAATGGCCATAGCTAAGAAATGGGGCATTGTCAGAGGCCCAGAGGACTGCAGAATTTATAGCCATGGTGTAAAAGGAGAGTTAGGTTAAACCCTGCAACTGTGGACTTGTTATTTTAACCTCGGTAGATGAAGCTTGTGGAAACAATAATCAGGGTAAAATTAACAGTCATTCGGTAAGAGAATTGATTAATTAATGGAAGCCTGCATGCATTTATAAAAAGACAAATGGTGATTAACCAGTAGTTTGACACAGGTAACAGAGGATTGATGAGGTCAGTGGAGTTCAAGTGGTATGGACTTTCAAAGAGTGTTTATAAAGAGCCATACAATAAACTGATGAGTAAGACTGAAACTGGTGGAATAGACAGGATAATGGAAGCATTGATAAGAATTTAGTTTAATGTCAAAAATCAGTTGTGGTGAACGCTTCTTTTCCAGGTCATAAGAAAGCAGACAGTACTATTCACTGTGAATGGTACTCACTGCTACTGTTTCTCTACATACATACATGCTTTTTGTTTTACAGGTGGCAGTTTCAAAAGGTGTAGATGAACAGAAAACCTGAAGGTATTACAAATAAAGAGGAAGACAGTGACGGACTGATGGAGACCATAGAACGCTGAATGGGGAACATATAAAAGTGTGATAAATGTTGGCAAGAACACAGGTAGCAAAATATGTGAAAGAGTATGGATCTAAAATGGATGCAGGAACAGTGAGATTGGTTGTATCTGTACACAAAATTTAGCAGAGATGCAAAGTAATAAATGACGAGACAAAGAGAGAGATAAACAGTTCCTAATGGCAGAAAAAACAAGAACCCTGGATACAGACTTAAGGTGAATAGCAAAAGAACCAAAAATGAGAGGAGGGAAAATATTCTCTCATAAATGGTTAGCATCTGGAGCACTCTACTTGACATGGTGATGGGGGTAGAGTCTGTAATGGGTTTTAAAAAGTGAATGAAGTCAGCACATTAAAAAAAACTTGCAGGATTGCAGGAAAGAATGGGGGTGTGGTATTTGCTGCATCGCTCTTGCAGAAATCAAGCAAAGAGCCGTTGGTGTTATTTTGGGTCGTATGTATTTGTATGTAGCTGTATGGAGGACCGAGATACGTCCATCACCGTGCCCGTCGGAAACCAGCACCATTGCGTTGCTAATGTTTTCAATGATTTTAAATGAATAAAAATTAAATTAAAAATTAAATTAAAATTAAATATATTTGTTTGCAGAACACACGCCATTGGTACTGTGGATCAGAATCTCTTAACTGTGACTGAAAATCTAAAAGGAAACATCAGTGCAGAACATAGCAACATCAGAAGTGTTGCCTTTCGGATTGGAAGTTAAGCAAAGGCTTGTCTGCTTTCTCAGCTAGATGTTAAAGATGTCACTCTTTCAATAAAAAAACATGAGACTTGTCTCAAGTCCTGGCCAACAAAGTCCTGTCCTTGACAATTTCTTCCCAGCTTTATCAGACACCTGAACCAACCTACTGTAACTAGAAAGCAGTCCTGAACTACTATCTATCTTGTGCGTGACCCTGGGACTATCTTTGATTGGACTTTACTGGCTTTACCTTGCACTAAATGTCATTCTCTTTATAATGTATCTATACACTGTGAATGGCTCGATTGTAATCATGTGTTGTCTTTCCGCTGACCGGGTAGCAGCAACAAAAGCTTTTCACTGTACCTCAGTAGACGTGACAATACACTAAACTGAAACATTCAGCAGTCAGTCAAATATCTCATTACAATTTTTAAAAAACTTTATCTGGCCAACAAGACATTGCTGTCTGTGGGAGTGTGTTGAGCTTCCTACACTACAAAATACTGCAAGAGTATTCCATTGCTGTAAAAAGATTTGAGATATTTTGAGATTACAAAGACATATTTATATTTCATTGATTCTTTCATAGATACTGGCTGTCCTAGAGTTACAACGTATGGAGACTGCTACACTCCTACCTATGGAGGTCCCACACTATTATTACATTTCAAAGTCTGATGTACATACGATGTTCATTCCCACAAATGGCAGAACTAGTTTCCACTCAGTCTCTGCTTTTCGTAATTGTTCTTTCTTATCAAACGATGTGCTTTAGACTGTGGAGGAATGGCTACCATATTGAGCGATTTTGTATGCATCGCTGACTTACAGGCAAAATCAACGTGTGGGTGTATGTAAAAGCGGAACCCATTTATTACCCAGGGAAGGCCTGTAGCTTCATTTTATTCTGTGGAATTAAATTTAAAGGCATTTGTATAAATGATATGGGGTTCTGAACACTGAAAGGTGCGAGGAAGTCACAGGAAATAGACATTTCTTGTGATAGTTTCTGATCTTAGCAGCACCATCACACAAGGGTTTTCGAGCACTCAAAACAAATGGAAAATAGAAAGCCAAAATGTCTCAGAGCTGAGAATTTAACTCCTTAGCCTGGGAAAACATTAATCAGTGATTATCCACATTGATTTTTTGCCCCAAAATCTTGTTTTATGAACTATTAGGCAGGATGTCACAACATTCAAGAATATCTCTGCCACATTGTGAAGGAAAGGAGTTGTTTTTACCTACAGGTGAAACTATTCAATTTTCTGTATTTGATAAGAGAATTCGTCATCAAACAACGTACTACAACGATGCTGCCAACTTCCGTGGGATGGGGCAACAGTGAATTGACACATCGCTATGATAGCCAACATGGCCATTTCCTTGAAATTGAAAATCATGCTAAAATTAGCACTGGAAACTCCAACAGGAAGCATTACAACACAATCCTATTTCCCACATTACGAGTGTGTTCCCAGCAATGACTGTAATGTTTATTTATTACAAACCCAGCCTGAAGAGAATTAGCATTTTCTTTGATTGCACCATGGAAACGTACCATGACACGGCTGTTAATTGATTGGATGAACATTTTTCAGGCATTTTCAGATTTTACTGTCCTGCAGAAAAATGTAAAACCGAAGGTCTGAAATATGTAGATTTTAATATTAAATCTGTATTTTTGTCAGGAAGGATAGGATGATAATTTCTCATAGCAAATTATTAAAACTGCTAAGTGAATTTAAAAATCACTTGAAACTGAGTTTAAAATCTGATTTCATAAGTTCAGAACTCATTGGAGCAGAATTAGGCCATTCAGCCCATCAAGGTTACTCTGCCATTCAATCATGGCTGCACTAACCTTCGCTCTTAACCCCAGTCTCCTGATGTCTCCCCATAACCCTTGACATCCTTACTAATCAATATTCATTTCAAATGGACCATGTTCTCAATTAATTCTAGTTCTCAGTTCTTAATATTAGTTCACATCTGTCAACGCTCTTTAATTAAATGATATGAGTCACAGGACAGGGAAGTGCAAAACAAAATTTTCACCTGAATTCTCACCTGAGTTACATAAACGTCTATAACCATTTCACAAAATTAGTTTAGTTTAGTTTAGAGATACAGCGTGGAAACGGGCCCTTCAGTCCACCGAGTCCACACCGACCAGCGATCCCTGCACATTAACACAAGCCTACGCACACGAGGGACAACTTACTCTCATACCAAGTATATAAACCCAAGCCAATTAACCTACAAACCTGTACGTCTTTTGAGTGTGGGAGGAAATCGAAGATCTCGGAGAAAACCCACACGGTGACGGGGAGAACGTACAAACTCCATACAGACAGCACCAGTAGTCAGGTTCGAACCCAGGTCTCTGGCGCTGCAAACGCTGTAAGGCAACTCTACTGCTGCTCTGGATTTACTATAAACCCACTGACTCGCACAGCTATCTGGACTACACTTCTTCCCACCCGGTCCCCTGCAAAAAGTCTATCCTCTACTCCCAATTCCTCCGTCTACGCCGTATCTGCGCCCGGGATGAGGTGTTTCACACTAGGGCTTCCGAGATGTCCTCGTTCTTCAGAAAACGGGGCTTCCCCACCTCCATTATAGATGAGGCTCTCACTAGGGTCTCTTCTACATCCCGCAGCTCTGCTCTTGATCCCCCTCCCCCCACTTGCAACAAGGACAGAATCCCCCTCGTTCTCACCTTCCACCCAACCAGCCAGCGGATCCAACATATCATCCACCAACATTTCCGTCACCTACAACGGGACCCCACCACTGGCCATATCTTCCCATCCCCTCCCCTCTCTGCGTTCCGCAGAGACTGTTCCCTCCGTAACTCCCTGGTCCACTCGTCCCTTCCTACCCAAACCACCCCAACCCCGGGCACTTTCCCCTGCAACCGCACGAGATGCAACACCTGTCCCTTTACCTCCCCCTTCAACTCCATCCAAGGACCCAAACAGTCTTTCCAGGTGAGACAAAGGTTCACCTGCACCTCCTCCAACCTCATCTATTGCATCCGCTGCTCTAGATGTCAACTTATTTACATCGGCGAAACCAAGCGCAGGCTCGGCGATCGCTTCGCTGAACACCTGCGCTCGGTCCGCATTAACAAAACTGATCTCCCGGTGGCCGAGCACTTTAACTCCCCCTCCCATTCCCAGTCTGACCTTTCTGTCATGGGCCTCCTCCAGTGCCATAGTGAGGCCCACCGGAAATTGGAGGAACAGCACCTCATATTTCGCCTGGGCAGTTTGCAGCCCGGTGGTATGAACGTCGACTTCTCCTACTTTAGATAGCTCCTCTGTCCATCCCTTCCCCTCCTCCTTCCCAGATCTTCCTCTATCTTCCTGTCTCCACCTATATCCTTCCTTTGTCCCGCCCCCCTGACATCAGTCTGAAGAAGGGTCTCGACCCGAAACGTCACCCATTCCTTCTCTCTCGAGATGCTGCCTGACCTGCTGAGTTACTCCAGCATTTTGTGAATGAATCTACTGCTGCTCAACCTTGCAACCCTTAAATTGGCCAACACATCTTGGTTGTAAATAAGTCCCATAAAGTCCCATAGATACCATAACGTGCAAAAAACTGTTCAGATTTAAGATCATTAGAATATTTAATGGACCCTATTTTTTATTGGTGCAAGTTTACAGCACTGATACGCAATTTATATTTCATGAGATTATCTACCTGGATGAATATCAGAACACAATAAAAAATGTAATTTCTGTTCTAATACAGGTTCCAACTTTACAACTTCAGCTGAAGTCACATCTAAAACAGGGCACAGGTTCAGAATTAGGGTTTCAAAGTTCCAGGTTTACCAGTGTAATCATTAGACAGTACCTAGTACTCAACGAAATGTCAACAGCATACTCTGGGAATTAAACCCAATTCTGTTTAAGAAATAATGGAGTGCTTGAATACCACGGTTTTATGAGTGGTGAAGAGAGAATACTTCAGCTCACAATCTCCAACTGGAACATGACACACTTGAGCAATCTCCTTTAAAAAAAACTTTCATTTGACAGATACTTTTCTAAAATCATTAATGTATTAAACAGCGTTTTCTTTGGAGAAATATGGCTTGCAGTTTTTGATTAATTCTGTGACGCTGTAGAACTTAGTGTTTTTAGCTTTTGCTTTTTATAATCTCTTCACTGTATTGAAATACTGACAAGAAGAGCTCCATAGACACAAAGTACCCTGGAGTGTCTCTCTGAAATGGTCGTTATTTATGTGCAGGCCTTGACTGTGAGTGTAGATGAGTATTTGCGAATCTGAGTGCAAGGCATGACTGGGTATAAATATGTTATTTATGAGTGTGAGACTTGAATGTCAGTGTGCAAGTCTGTGAAGAGGGCAGAGGGTGAAGGGTTCAGCATTATGGTTCTGCAGAATTCATAAAAGTGATGTTTTCCAGCACAAAAGTGAATCAGCCACCAACATAAGTCTAATTTTACCTATAACCAAACTTTTCAGAAAAGAGATGGAGAGATTTCACTCAAAGGCGAATAAAGACTTCACTTAAAACCTGCATTTCATGAGAATTGTTTGTTCTCATGAAATGTCAAGGGAATATCAAATGCAATTCTGCAGTCATAGACATCATTGCGATGCTGTTGGCTATCTCAGTACAAACGGCAAATATGTATACTCTACAACTTCATCATAAATGTGGCTCGTTTTCATCTAGCCCACAGCTAACACAGCTGGGTGAAGTCGGGCCTACTCCTGCACGGTCTATTGTCTAACAACAGACCGTTTCCATTATCATCGTTATTTTTTTGCATATCTTTCATTTATTTGCTCTATATCACTCTAAATCACCGTCTACAAATCTCGTTTCCCTCTCCCCTGACTTTCAGCCTGAAGAAGGGTCTCGACCCGAAACGTCACCTATTCGTCACCTGACCCGCTGAGTTACTCCAGCTTTTTGTGTCTACCTTCGGTTTAAACCAACATCTGCAGTTCGTCCCTACACATGATTGTGGCACTGACATGTTATGTAGCTGTGAATCACAAATCTCAGAGAATAATGTGTCTGGTTTTGTATAGTGTAGGGTTAAATAATCAGAAAGAAAATATATAACATCTATTCCAGTAAATATAACGTATAATAAGAAAATAACTGCAGATGCTGGTACAAATCGAAGGTATTTATTCACAAAATGCTGGAGTAACTCAGCAGGTCAGGCAGCATCTCAGGAGAGAAGGAATGGGTGACGTTTCGGGTCGAGACCCTTCGTTTGAAGAAGGGTCTCGACCCGAAACGTCACCCATTCCTTCTCTCCTGAGATGCTGCCTGACCTGCTGAGTTACTGCCAGTAAATATAAGTCACCCTGTTGGAAATAGAGTAAACCCTCATTATAATGGACCATGCTGGGAGGGCAGGGGAGGGGGGGAATGGCGTTCAATATTGCCAATTATCCGCTATAACCGAGTAAAGTATTATCATTGTATGTAGTTGAAACAAAGAACTGCAGACAATGGTTGGTACACAAAAGGACACCAAGTGCGAGAGTAACTCAGCGCGTCAGGCAGCATCTCTGGAAAACATGGATAGGGGTCATCGGGACCCTTCTTCGGACTGATTCAATCTACTGAGTTATTCCAGCATTTTGTGTTGTTTCACCCTACAACTAGTGCCAACGCCACTGGTCTACACCAGCGAGCTCTTCTTCACCATCAGCATTGTCTGGAGACAAGGCTGTGGTTGTGGCTTATGTTGCAGCCCCTGGAGACAGCGCTTTCTCACCTCTCACCTGCTGCTGCTTTCAAGGTGGAGTATGTCGGCGACTCTAGGGGAGAGGGTGGAGGAGGCGGTGGTGGAGGGAGGGGACAAGAGGATGACTAGACAGTGCGACGGGAGAAGGAAGAAGTGGTGACAGTCGAGCAGGGAGCGGACAAAGCAATGGCAGACAGGAAGCATCTGCAGAAGAGAGGGAAGGGAGCCCCGTGGTGACCGAGCGCATCCTGTCATTGGCGGCTGCCTGAAGAAAGCTCTGCCCTCAGGGGCTACAAGGTGAGCCGCAACCACTGCCATGTTGGCGGTGGGTGAAGTAGGGCTCAATGGTGCACTTTGCGAGTCGAGGTTGGTGTAGGAAGCCGGGGCTCTAAGTGGCTGGGCAGATGGTACAAACAGGGATGGGTCAGTAAGTCCATCCGCTCTATCCGAAATCCATTATAAAGGGGTCTGTTAAAACGAGGGTTTACTGTATCTCTGATGAAATAGTGAAATAGGTTTAGTGTTGATTGAATAATAAAACTAAAATTATCACTTTTTGCAATTCCTTAAACATTGAAGTCCCAACATTAAGTAGTAAGAAATAACTTACAGGAATTTTTTTTTAGTTGGAAGCCAAATACCAAAAATAAATTATAGAACGTTTAGTTCTGACGATATCTGAATTACTAACAAGAGGATCTATTGCAAAGGACAAATGTACTCAGAATTACAAATTTTACATGCATACATGTGTCAAGTATTCATGAGCTTTATAAAGTAGGATAGTGTTGAAAGTGCTAAGAAAAGTTTATGAATTCCTCAAATTATAACTCTTGTGAAAGTATAGGTTAAAAAAAAACCCCAATTACTCTGATCAGATTTGGCAGCTCTGCACTAGAGTTCTCTATGTTGGCCAAGTTAACTCGGTTTAAAAATTCCCATACTTTTATTTACATTCTAAGTTTCACGACCTCCAGCATTGCTATGAACCCTCTTAATTGCTTCATTTTAAGTTCTTAATCAATGCCCCTTCCTTCATTTCATCATTACTGCCCATATCTTCAGTCACCTAGACCCAGGTTCTAGAATTGCCAATCCGTGTCCTTTTAAACCGTCTACTGAGCAAACATGAGGTTAGATTGTTAGTATAACCTTCCTTAGTTTGTACTTCGATAACAACTATGCAATATGATTTGTGCTTTTCTTCATTAAATTTGTTATACAAATACATGCTGTTGAGAAGAAGTGCCGATGAGTAATCCTGTTGCATCATTTGGAGTCATTGTTCATTATTTAGGATATATTAAAGCACAGTTTTTATGTTGGAACGGAACAAATGACAAAGCTCCAAGACAAAATATACTCAGCAATACAGTATGGAAATTAGAAGGTGATTCACATGCACCTGGATTTTCCCTTTCTTTGTGGTAGAAATTAGAAATTGAAAATGACCTGAGTAAGTAACCACAGTGCTTTGTGTGGATTGTACTCTGCAGGACATAGAGTCAGTCATACAGCATGGAAACAGGCCCTTCAGCCCAACATTCCCACGCCGACCAAGATAACTCATTTACACTAGTACCAGCTGCCAGCGTTCGGCCAATATCCCACTAAACCTTCCCTGTTCATGTACCGGCCGGTCCAAATGTATTTTAAATGTTGTGATAGTACCTGCCTCAAATACCTCCTCTGGCAGCTCATACCATACACCACCTCCCTTTGTGTGAAAAAGTTGCCCCTCAAGTTCCTATTAAATCTTTTCCACCTGAGGTTAAACTTAGGTCCTCTGTTCTTGATTCATTGAAGGTGTTGGAGAAAATGAATATACAGGGTCAAGGAGTACATTCTATGTCCTTGCGACTTTCAATGATCTAAGGATTTGTACAACTTGAAGGAGTGCCAATTATCAGCTGAGGGCAGCTGAGGGCAGGCAGTAGGTGGTAATTAGGATGTTTCTTTGCCCACACTTGAGTTGTTCGCATGAGGCGGCACGGTGGAGCAGCGATAGAGTTGATGCCTTACAGCGACAGAGACCCGAGTTCGATCCTGACTACAGCTGCTGTCTGTACTGAGTTTGTACGTTCTCCCTGTGACTGCGTGCGTTTTCTCTAGGAGCTCTGGTTTCCTCCCACTCTCCACACTGCTGTTTTGTAGGTTAATTGGCTTTGAATAAAAAATTGTAAATTGTCCCTAGTGCGTAGAATAGCACTAGTGTAAGGAGATCGCTGGTCAGCGTAGATTTGATGGACCGAAGAGCCTGTTTCCGCACTGTTTCTCTAAACCAAACTAAACTTGATACGGTCTGAAGTCAATGTTGAGGACACCCAAGGCTACCCTTTCCCACCAGTGCAAGCTGACACATCCACGCCAGCAATATCAGTAGGAAGGAAGTGCAGATGCTGGTTTACACCGAAGATAAACACAAAATGCTGGAGTAACTCAGCAGGCAGGCAGTATCTCTGGAGAGAAGAAATGGGTGGTTTTGGGTCAAGACCCTGCTTCTGAATGGAGAGATATGGACCACATGGAAGCAGAGGGGAAGGGTCTGAAGAAGGATCTCGACTTGAAACGTCACCCATTCCTTCCATCCAGAGATGCTGCCTGCCCGCTGAGTTACTCCAGCATTTTGTGTCTATCTCCAGCAATATCAGTAGGGCTATTCAATAACTGTAATGGAGGAGCTTGACACATTTTAAGTTACATTGTCAGCTGTTATTTGACTAGTCTGTGGAACAGCTCCTTCATCTGCAAGGTTAGCTGGGCTGGAAAACAGTTATTCTGAGGAATGGGAAGGCTGTGAGCCAACATAGATGATGGGTGAATGGGAATTGGTGAGTTAGAATGGACGCACCACGGTATTAAATGAATTCAAGCTTCCAGGAAGTTGGCTGAGGGAAGAGCATTGGGACAGCCAACTCGAGAGACAAAGGCTTGCATGAGAATTTCTCCAGCAAGTGTTATGGACACAGACGTGCCTGCAGGTGCTCAGGCAATGGCAGGTTCATCTCAATTTCACACACAACATCAAGGATGTTAATGGTCTGGTATAGTCTTAAACAATCGTCACAGAGACGGAGTGAGTGAATGTCCCGGGGAATGTTTTTTTTGACCAGCTTCAGTCTTCTAACTGGATGAAATTTCTGCTCAAGATGCCGTTGGAGGACAATCTGTTTCCCAATGTATTGACAACGGAGAGGCTAAGAAAGAAGTTGGCGGGGACCTGGGGTGGAGGGTATTGCACCGAGGAGTCCCCTGCAACCTGTTCCTCGCGCGGTTCACAGACTCGCCAGCCGCCCGCCACTTTTGTAGGTTGGAAGAGTCTGTGTACCACGTGTACATGGAGTGTGTGAGGTTGCAGCCCCTGTTCCAATATCTAAAGGGGCTGCTCCTTGCTTTTTGGCTGCACATTTCACCCACCATCCTCATCTTTGGACACCCTGTGCCTAGGGGAGAGGGTAGGGCCAAAGATGTCCTGGTTGGGTTGCTCCTGGGCCTGGCCAAGCTGGCCATCCGCGACTCACGGCGCCAGGCGGAAGAGGGCTCTGCCCGAGCCGGCTGCCTACCCCTTTTCCGGGGTTACATCCGCGCCCGGGGGGTGTTGGAGAGGGACTACGCGCTGTCCACGGGCACCCTGGAGGATTTCCGGGACCGCTGGGCACCGTGGGGGATTGGATGTATCCTGGATGGGGATTGTAATATAATTGTATAATAGTTTCAATTGGTATACTTGTTTGTATGGTATTCTGGTGGTGGGTTCTGTTTTGGTTTTATTGTATTGTATATATTATTTTAATATTTGAATAAATATTTTTGATTAAAAAAAAGAAAAAAGAAGTTGGTGATGCACAGCTGTATGTTGTCAGCGTACTTGTGGAACATGTTGTCTTCACAGTTGATAAGATGTGAAAGAAACAGAAGGTTTTAATTATGTATCAGATGTGGTTGTAACTTACATAAAGTTTATAATAAGTATGGATAGAGTAATAAGACACACAATTTCTTCCATGAATAGTTAGGAGATTAAATGTTGGCCCTTTAAAACTGGAAACAGTAAAATCTTCTAAACTCAAAGTTATGAGGCAATGAAGTGTTGGAATTCACGTCAAAATAATAGGGAGAATGTTGGTCAACATTTCAATTTAGATTTAATAAGTGGAAAAAGTACAAAGGTAGATGAAGGGAAATAGAAACAGAATGGGTAAATATGAGCAGTAACGTGGGAATATGACATTAATGGTAATGAAATAAAAGATCAGTTAATTTAATTGTTGATCAGGCAGATTTCACCAAGAATCTTTGCCAAGAATAATTTATGGCATAGAGAGACTAAACAGGAAAAGTAGATGAAACAAAGTACTTTTTACAAATAGATTTAAAATATTTTCATTAATAATAAAGTTGAGTAACCAAAATAGAAAATAAAATGAACAAACAAATACATCTTCAAAACAATATTGGAACCCTCTACATCCAAAATCTCAATGAAAAAAATCAGTCATGATTTTTGCAAGATACAGATTTTGTATGTGATTTTAACACATTATAGGCTACTGTAAAATCTTATCAAGAAAATCATTTGCTTCTGATCTTAATATTTAGTATATATTTGAGATCATCGAGATGAAAATGAAATATGCGACAGGGGGAGAGAGGGGAGCAAATGCAAGGGTTTTCTGGAAAGGAAGGGTAATTACAACCATAAGAAAAGTTGATGGTGTAGAATGTGAATGTTTAAAAATCTTAAACCCTTCCAGTTTGGAAAAAGGGTTGCAGAGAGGGTTGGCTGCCCATCCATTCTCAGTAAGGGAGGCTGCTGGAACTGGGGTGGTCAGAGCATATATTATATTATGACAGAGATATGGGGTCAATGAAGGCATGAGAGTGGAGCTGGCCAAGGTGGACTGGATAAGGATCAATGCAGGAATGACGGTGGAACAGCAATGGCAGGAATTTCTGGGCATAATCCAGGAGATGCAGGATCATTTCCTTCCAAAGAGGAAGAAAGATTCCAAGGGGAGTAAGAGGCAACCGTGGCCGACAAGGGAAGTTAGGGATGGAATAAAATTAAAAGAAAAGGTGTATAACATAGCAAAGAGTAGCGGGAAGCCAGAGGATTTGGGTAAACTTTAAAAGGACAACAGAAGGTAACAAAAAGGGCAATACGGGGTGAAAAGATGATGAAGTACGAGGGTAAGCTGGCCAAGAATATAAAGAAGGATAGTAAAAGCTTCTTTAGGTATGTTAAGAGAAAAAGATCAGTAAAGACAAATGTGGGTCCCTTGAAGGCAAAAACGGGTGAAATTATTATGGGGAACAAGGAAATGACAGAAGAGTTGAACAGATACTTTGGTTCTGTCTTCACTAAGGAAGACACAAACAATTTCCCAGATGTACTAGTGCACAGAGGATCTAGGGAGACAGAGGAACTGAAAAAAAATTGCATTAGGCGAGAAATAGTATTGGGTAGACTGATGGGACTGAAGGCTGATAAATCCCCAGGGCCTGATGGTCTGCATCCTAGGGTACTCAAGGAGGTGGCTCTTGAAATCGTGCACGCATTGGTGATCATTTTCCAATGTTCTATGGATTCAGGATCAGTTCCTGTGGATTGGAGGGTAACTAATGTTATCCCACTTTTCAAGAAAGGAGCAAGAGAGAAAAGGGGGAATTATAGACCAGTTAGCATGACATCAGTGGTGGGGAAGATGCTGGAGTCAATTATTAATAATGGCGCATTTGGACAGCAGTAAAAGGATTGGTCCAGTGAAGAAAGCCAATGGAATGTTGGTCTTCATAACAAGAGGAGTTGAGTATAGGAGCAAAGAGGTCCTTCTACAGTTGTACCGGGCCCTGGTGAGACCGCACCTGGAGTACTGTGTGCAGTTTTGGTCTCCAAATTTGAGGAAGAATATTCTTGCTATTGAGGGCGTGCAGCGTAGGTTCACTAGGTTAATTCCCGGAATGGCGGGACTGTCGTATGTTGAAAGGCTGGAGCAATTAGGCTTGTATACACTGGAATTTAGAAGGATGAGGAGGGATCTTATTGAAACTTATAAGATAATTAGGGGATTGGACACATTAGAGGCAGGAAACATGTTCCCAATGTTGGGGGAGTCCAGAACAAGGGGCCACAGTTTAAGAATAAGGGGTAGGCCATTTAGAACGGAGATGAGGAAGAACTTTTTCAGTCAGAGAGTGGCGAAGGTGTGGGATTCTCTGCCTCAGAAGGCAGTGGAGGCCAGTTCGTTGGATGCTTTCAAGAGAGAGCTGGATAGAGCTCTTAAGGATAGCGGAGTGGGGGTATGGGGAGAAGGCAGGAACGGGGTACTGATTGAGAGTGATCAGCCATGATCGCATTGAATGGCGGTGCTGGCTCGAAGGGCTGAATGGCCTACTCCTGCACCTATTGTCTATTGTCTATTGTAAGTCAGCAAGGATTTATGAAGGGGAAAGCCTGCTTGACTAATCTTCTGGAATTAATATTTATTCACAATATATATTAATAATTTAGATTATGAAATTAAAAGTAACACTAACAAATTTACAGATGACACAAAACGGGGTGGCAGTGTGAACTGCGAAGAGGATGCTAGGAGGTTGCAGGGTGACTTGGACAGGTTGAGTGAGTGGGCAGGTGCATGGCAGATGCAGTATAATGTAGATAAACGTGAGGTTATCCACTCTGGCAGCAAGAACAAGGAGGCAGATTATTATCTCATTGATGTCAGATTATGAAAAAGGGAATTGAAATGAGACTTGGGTGTCCTTATACACCAGTCACTGAAAGTAAACATGCAGGTCCAGCAGGCAGTGAAAAAAGCATGTTGACCTTCATAACGAGAGGATTTGTATAGGAGTAAAGAGGTCCTTCTGCAGTTGTACAGGGCCCTGGTAAGACCACATCTGGAGTATTGTGTGCAGTTTTGGTCTCCTAATTTGAGGAAGGACATCCTTGCTATTGAGGCAGTGCAGCGTAGGTTCATCCCCGGGATGGTGGAACTGTCATATGAGGAAAAATTGGAAAGACTGGGCTTGTATCCACTGGAATATAAAAGGAGAGGGGATCTTATAGAAACATATAAATTTATAAAAGGAATGGACAAGCTAGATGTTCCCAATGTTGGGGGAGTCCAGATCAGGGCCCACATTCTAGGAATAAGGGGGAGGCCATTTAAAACTGAGATGCAAAGAAACATTTTCACCCAGAGTTGTGAATTTGTGGAATTCTCAGCCACAGAAGGCAGTGGAGGCCAATTCACTGGATGAATTTAAAAGAGAGTTAGATAGAGCTCTAGGGGCTAGCGGAATCAAGAGATATGGGGAGAAGGCAGGCACGGGTTACTGGTCGTGGATGATCTGCCATGATCACAATGAATGGCAGTGCTGGCTTGAAGGGCTAAATTGCCTCCTTCTGCACCTATTTTTCTATGTTTCTGTGCCTCAGATTTAATATCTTTTAGGTTTGACACTGGCCAGCTGGATTCCTGAGACCAGTGAATAAAAAAAGCAGAGGGATAGCTCCTAGAAATTTAAGTGCCTTCACTGACTGCCTACAAGCTGACAGCAAGGATACTTCCTTCCAGTCCAGGTTACTTTCTCTCCTACACTTGCTCTATTCTCTTCCCCGTCCAGCTAGTCTAACATCGGAATGAATCCCTTCCATAGTCTGTCCTTCATCCTCTGTCAGAATCTGACTCATGAATCAGACCCTCACTTACATTCAACACTGACGTTTAAGTTAAATTAAAATAACCCCACTTCCACACACACCCACTTGAAATCACAAGTGCTGATCCATAACTGCTCCAGGCCTTCAACCTCATTCAGCTGACTGGGTGCCAAGCTTGCCAATTAACTTGGCCTATTGACCGGGAGCCTGCTAGAAACACGGATGCTGTGGTAGTAAAATCCCATAGCCTGCCAAAAAACGTGGACATCAAAACAACTCTGCCCTTTTCCCATGGACCCGTCTTCAATTGAATTACCATGACTCAGAGACAGCAACCTTATGTCTCATCAAAAGGTTACCCAATATTCCAGTATGTTGCAAAAAATAAAAGGACAGATGAACATTTCAGTGAAGGTTTTGTAAGTTGGCTGCAGTCTTTCAGATGAGACATGAATGACAAGTACAAGTCAATGTAAAATATGTAAAACATTTGGGGCGGCACGGTGGCGCAGCGGTAGAGTTGGTGCCTTACAGCGCCAGACACCCAGGTTTGATCCTGACTACGGGTGCTGTCTGTACGGAGTTCGTACGTTCTCATTGTGACCAGGAGTAAACTGAAAAAGGAGATCAGAAGGGCACAAAGGGGCCAGGAGATAGCTCTGGTGGGTAGCATTTAGGACAATCCCAAAAGATCTTATAAATACATAAGGGGGAAAGGGGTAACTAGAGAGAGAGAGTGGGATCTCTCAGGAATCAAAGCGGTCACCTCTGTGTGGAGCCAAGGTCCTCAATGAGTATTTCTCCTCTGTGTTTACCGAGGAGAAAGACAGTAGGACGGAGGAACTTGGGGCAGTCAATGGAAGTGTCTTGAGAGCAGTCAGTGTTATCGCTGAACTAGTACTGAAGGTACTGTCGTGTATGAAGGTGGACAAATCTGAGGACATTGCGGGAAACTAGAGAGGAAATTGCGGGAGCCCTGGTTGAAATTTCAAGTCAAGTCAAAGTCAACTTTATTGTCAATTTTCAGTTAGTTTACACAGACAGAAAATCGAAATACCGTTTCCCACAATCCCGAGGAATAAAGTGCATTAAATTAAGTTAAAATTAAAAAGGCACAGCAAACAACAATCAATATAAAATATAGTCACTTCAATGAAAAAAAGATGAAGATGAATATATTACAATTTTAAAAAAAAAATTTAAAAAAAGAATGAACAGTAGTGCAAAGCCTGTCCATAGCAGCGTTAAAAAAAAGTGTCTGGTGCTGGATGTGCGTGTGTGTGGGGTGTTAAAGTCCAGGTCCAATAGGGGCAGGGGAGAGAGGAGGAAGGGAGGGGAGAGAGTTCAGCATCCTGACAGCCTGGTGGAAAAAACTGTTCTTTAGTCGGGTGGTGCTCGACCTCAGGCTGCGAAACCTTCTCCCTGAAGGCAGGAGGGTGAAATGGCTGTTGGAGGGGTGGGAGGGGTCACCCACAATGCTCAATGCTTTGCGGGTGAGGCGGGTGGTGTAAAGGACCAGGAGTGTTGGGAGTGAGGCGCCAGTGATCCTCTCAGCAGTGTTCACTATGCGCTGCAGGGTCTTGCGGCTGGAGGCTGTGCAGCTTCCGAACCACACAGTGATGCAGCTGCTGAGGATGCTCTCAATAGCGCCTCGGTAAAAAGTGTACATGATGGGTGTGGGGGCTCCCGCTCTCTTCAGTTTGCGGAGGAAGTAGAGGCGCTGCTGGGCTTTCTTGGCGATGGACGTGGTGTTGTTGCTCCAGGAGAGATCCTCGGTGATGTTCACCCCCAGGAATTTGGTGCTGCTCACCTGCTCCACAGCAGCACCATTGATGGTCAGTGGGTGGGGGTGTTGGGTGTGCGTTCTCCTGAAGTCGACAACAATCTCCTTTGTTTTCTCCACATTCAGGAAGAGATTGTTGTCTGTGCACCACGCGGCCAGCTGGCCCACCTCCTTCCTGTAGTGGGTCTCGTCGTTGTTGCTAATGAGACCCACCACGGTTGTGTCGTCCGCAAACTTGACGAAGTGGTTGAAGCTGTGGGTGGGTGTGCAGTCGTGGGTCAGCAAGGTGAAGAGCAGGGGGCTTAGCACACATCCTTGTGGGGCCCCCGTACTCAGCGTGATGGTGTCCGATGTGTTGCTGCCGACCCGTACAGACTGGGGTCTGGCAGTGAGGAAGTCCAGCAGCCAGTTGCAGAGAAGGGGGCTGAGGCCCAGATTTGTTAGTTTACAAACCAGCTGCTGGGGGATGATGGTGTTGAATACTGAGCTAAAGTCTATGAACAGCATCCTAACATATGAGTTTTTAGTGTCCAAGTGGGTGAGGGCTGGGTGTAGAGCAGAGGAGATGGCATCCTCAGTGGACCGCTTAGCTCGATATGCAAACTGAAACGGGTCCAGGGAGGGGGGGAGGTTGGATCTGATCTGCTTCATGACCAGCCTCTCGAAGCACTTCATGATGGTTGAAGTCAGCGCTACAGGGCGGTAGTCGTTGAAACAGGATGGAGAAGACTTCTTGGGCACAGGTATGATGGTGGTTTCTTTGAAGCACGAGGGAACAACAGCCTGGCTCAGGGAGATGTTGAAGATGTCTGTGAGGACATCTGTGAGCTCAGCTGCGCAGTCTTTTAGCACACGACCAGGAATGTTGTCAGGTCCAGAAGCTTTTCGGGTGTTAATCCTTCACAGTGTGCTCCTCACACTGCCTGGAGACAGACAAATAGCCTGGTCGTTGGGGGGGGGGGGGAGTTGTTTTCTGCGCAGGTGTGTTGCTCTGTGCTTCAAAGCGTGCGAAGAAGCCGTTGAGGTCGTTCAGGAGAGAGGTGTCACTGTCACAGGTCTGTGGTAAGGGTTTGTAGTCCGTGATAGTCCTAATACCCTTCCACAGGCTCCGTGTGTCTCTGCTGTCACTGAAGTGGGCTGTGATGCGCCGGGTGTAGTGTTGTTTGGCTTTCCTGATGCCACTGGAAAGGTTGGCCCTGGCTGCTCTGAGACCAGCTGGATTGCCCTCTCTGAAGGCAACGTTGCGGACCCTCAGCAGCCCATGGACCTCCCCTGTCAGCCATGGCTTCTGGTTAGCCCGGATGGTGATGGCTCTGGTGTGGGTCACATCATCAATGCATTTGGTGATGTAGCCTGTAACTGTCTCTGTGTATTCCTGAATGTTGGTTGTGTTGTTGTATGTTGCTGCCTGCTTGAACATGTCCCAGTCTGTAGTCTCAAAGCAGTTTTGGAGTGCAGCTGTGCTGTCCTCTGACCACACACGTACCTCTTTTGAAACGGGATTGGTGACTTTCACCCGGGGTCTGTATGCCGGTTTCAGCAGAACGGTGAGGTGATCAGAGAGGCCGATGTGGGGGAGGGGGGAAGCCTTGTATGCTCCTTTGATGGTCGTGTAAACAAGGTCCAAGGTGTTGTTTTCTCGTGTTGGGAAATCAACATGCTGGTATATTTTAGGCATGACAGTTTTTAGGTTAGCATGGTTGAAGTCCCCAGCTACGATGAGAAAGCCATCTGGGTGTGCTGTCTGCTGCTCAGAGATGGCCCGGTACAGTTCACAGAGTGCCTCCTCTCTGTCCTTGTTGTTGGAACTGGGAGGGATGTAAACAGCGACTAACAGGATAGCTGTTAGCTCCCTCGGGAGGTAGAAAGGCCGGCACTTCACAAACATAAACTCCGCCAGCGGTGAACAGTGTTTGTAGACCAACACAGCGTCCCGACACCAAGCATCACTGATGTAAACAATCACACCGCCGCCGCGAGTCTTCCCCCCGCTAACCGTAGCTCTGTCCGATCGGTAGCATGTTAGCCGGTCGAGCTGAACAGCGGAGTCCGGGATGTTGTCATTAAGCCATGTTTCCGTAAAAACGTAAACACAGCATTCCCTCACCTCACGCTGGGTCGACCGGAGAAGTCTTATAGTGTCCATTTTATTGTCCAGTGAGCGTACATTAGCCATTAGCATGCTCGGAATAGCCGGTCTGTGTGGGCTAGCCGCTAGCCTAGCCCGGATGCCTCCGCGCTTACCCCTCTTCTGCTTCCTCTCACACCGCCTGCGGCGTCTCCTCTCACACCGCCTGCGGCGTCTCCTTTCCAGCCGGGGGGGCAGCACTCGAGGCCGAGGTCAGGCAGAGTATTCTGAGGCCGCTAAGTTCCTCTGCAAGCGTAGCGTCCAGTGTTGTTGATGTTGTTGTTTTCTTGTCCAGCAAGAACTCACGACTATACTGTCTACTGCTGACTGTCCAGAGTTGTTGAAATGACAAACTTGACGAACTTGAAAAAACATTAAAAACACTCGAAAAATCGGGAGAGCGTGGGGCCGCTGCGTCTGCACGCGCCGCCATTTTGCATGACGCGAAATTTGAGTCATCGTTAAATACAGGAGAGGTGCCGGAAGACTGGAGGGTGGCAAATGTTGTGTCTCTATTCAGGAAGGGCTGCAAGGAAAATGCTGGGAACTATAGGCCGGTGAGCTTAACATCTGTTGTTGGAAAGTTACTGGAGAGTATTTTGAGTGATAGGTTAAACAGGCATTTGGATGGGCAAGGGCTGATTAGGGATAGTCAGCATGGTTTTGTACGTGGGAAGTCGTGTCTCACAAATCTGATTGATTTTTTTGAAGACGTGACCAAAAAGGTCAATGAGGGCAGAGCTGTAGATGTTGTATACAGTGCATTCAGAAAGTATTCAGACCCCTTCACTTTTTCCACATTTTGCTACGTTACAGCCTTATTTTAAAATGGATTGCATTTTTTTTTTTATCATCTACACACAATACCTCATAATAAAAAAGTGAAAACAGGTGTTTAGAAATGTTTGCAGTCATTTAAAAGAAATAACTGAAATATCACATTTACATAAGTACTCAGTACTTTGTTGAGGCACCTTTGGCAGCGATTACAGCCTTAAGTTTTCTTGGGTTTGATGCTACAAGCTTGGCACACCTGTATTTGCTATCACAAAATGCTGGAGTAACTCAGATAAAAAGCCTGACCTGCTGAGTTACTCCAGCATTTTGTGATACCTTCGATTTGTACCTGCATCTGCAGTTATTTTCCTACACCTGCATTTGGGTAATTTCTCCCATTCTTCTCTACAGATCCTCTCAAGCTCTGTCAGGTTAGATGGGGAGCATCGATACACAGCTATTTTCAGGTCCCTCCAGAGATGTTCGATCGGGTTCAAGTCCGGGCTCTGGCTGGGCCACTCAAGGACATTCACAGACTTGTCATGAAGCCATTCCTGCGTTGTCTTGGCTGTGTGCTTCGGGTCGTTGTCCTGTTGGAAGGTGAACCTCTGCCCCAGTCTGAGGTCCAGAACACTCTGGAGCAAGTTTCTCTCTGTACTTTGCTCCATTCATCTTTCCCTCCATCCTGACCTGTCTCCCAGTTCCTGCCGCTGAAAAACATCCCCACAGCATGATGCTGCCACCGCCATGCTTCACCGTAGGTGTGGTATTGGCCAGGTGATGAGCGGTGCTGCTTGGCATTCAGGCCAGAGTTCAATCTTGGTTTCATCAGACCAGAGAATCTTTTGGCAAATTCCAAGCAAGCTGTCATGTGCCTTTTACTGAGGAGTGGCTTCCGTCTGGCTACTGTACCATAAATGCCTGATTGGTGGAGTGCTGCAGATATAGTTGCCCTTCTGGAAGGTTCTGCCATCTTCACAGAGGAATTCTGGAGCTCTATCAGAGTGACCATCAGGTTATTGGTCACCTCCCTGACCAAGGCTCTTCTCCCCCGATTGCTCAGTTTGGCCAGGCGGCCAGCTCTATGAAGAGTCCTGGTGGTTCCAAAGTTCTTCCATGTAAGAAAGACAGAGGCCACTGTGCTCTTCGGGACCTGCAATGCTGCAGAAATTGTTTTATACCCTTCCCCAGATCTGTGTCTCGACACAATCCTGTCTCGGAGATCTACGGACAATTCCTTCGTCTTCATGGCTTGGTGTTTGCTCTGACATGCACTGTCAACTGTGGGCCTTATATAGACAGGTGTATGCCTTTCCAAATTATGTCTAATCAATTTAATTTACCACTGGTGGACTCCAATCAAGTTGTAGAAACATCTCAAGGATAATCAATGGAAACAGGATGAATATATGCTCAATTTTGAGTGTCATAGCAAAGGGTCTGAATGCTTATGTAGATGTGATATTTCAGTTATTTCTTTTTAATTACTTTGCAAAAATTTGTAAACACCTGTTTTTGCTTTTTTATTATGGGGTATTGTGTGTAGATTGATGATTAAAAAAAAGAATTTAATCCATTTTAAAATAAGGCTGTAACGTAACAAAATGTGGAAAAAGTGAAGGGGTCTGAATACTTTCTGAATGCACTGTATATGGATTTCAGTAAGGCATTTAACAAGGTTCTGCATGGTAGGATGCTCTGAAAGATTAGATCGCATTGGATCCAAGGAGAGATAGCTGAATGGATAGCAAATTGGTTCCATGGAAGGAAGCAGAGGGTAATGGTGGAAGGTTGTTTCTCGGACTGGAGGCCTGTGACTAGTGGTGAACTCAGTGTTCGGTGCTGGGCCCGTTACTGTTTGTCGTCTACATCAATGATTTGAATGAGAACTTGCAGGGCAAGATTAGCAAGTTTGCAGATGATACAAAAGTGAATGGTTTAGCAGACAGTGAAGATGGTTGTGAAAAATTGCAGCAGGATCTGGATCGATTCGCCAGGTGGTCTGAGGAATGGTTGATAGAATTTAATAGAGAAGTGTGAGGTGTTGCATTTTGGGACGTCGAACAAGGGCAGGACCAACACAGTAAATGGTAGGCCTCTGGGTAGTGTTGTAGAGTGGAGGAATCTAGGAGTACAGGTGCATGGTTCCTTGAAGGTCGAGTCACAGGTGGATGAGGTGGTCAAAAAGGCGTTTGGCACTTTGGCCTTCATCAGTCAGAGTATTGAGTATAGAAGTTGGGAGGTCATGTTGCAGTTGTATGAGACCACATTTAGAATATTGTGTTCAGTTCTGGGCACCATGTTATAGGAAAGATATTGTCAAGCTTGAAAGGGTTCAGAAAAGATATACAAAGATGTTGCCAGGACTAGAGGGTGTGAGCTATTGGGAGAGGTTGAGTAGGCTGGGTCACTATTCCATGGTGCGCAGGAGGATGAGGGGGTGATCTTTTCGAGGTATACAAAATCATGCGAGGAATAGATCGGGTAGATGCACAGAGTCTCTTGCCCAGAGTAGGGGAATCGAGGACCAGAGGACATAAGTTCAAGGTGAAGGAGAAAAGATTTAATAAGAATCTGAGGGGTAACTTTTTCACACAAAGGGTGGTGGGTGTATGGAACAAGCTGCCGGAGGAGGTAGTTGAGGCTGGTACTATCCCATCATTTAAGAAACAGTTAGACAGGTACATGGATAGGACAGGTTTGGAGGACCAAGTGCAGGCAAGTGGGACTAGTGTAGCTGGGACATTGTTGGCCGGTGTGGGCAAGTTGGGCCGAAGGGCCTGTTTCCACACTGTATTACTATATGATTCTATGACCACGTCGGTTTTCTCCGGGTGCTTTGGTTTCCTTCCACACTCCAAAGACATACAGTAGGTTAATTGACTTTAGTATAATTGGTGCTCCTTGGCACTGGTGGTGACAGGAGTAACCGCTCGTACTTATCTCGCTGCCAGGTGGGCAACTGGATTGGCGGAGCCAGTCACCTCTGACCACATGCTTGTTGTTGACACGAGTCGTTCACTGAGCATTGGGAGCTAGAATCTCCCCGCCTTTGGTTGGCACAGTGTCGCAGTGGTAGAGTTGTTGCCTTACAGTACCAGAGACCTGGGTTTGATCCTGACTTAGGGTGCTTTGTACGTTCTTTCCGTGACCGCGTGGGTTTACTACGGGATCTCCGGTTTCCTTTTGAGAAAATTGTGAGAGTTGGTCAGGTAATCATCGTTATATGCCGATGATCAGCAAGTGGCACAAAGTACAGTGTGGGAAGGAACTGCAGATACTGGTTTACACTGAAGATAGACACAAAATGCTTCAGATTCTGAAGAACTTCTCTGTTCAAATAGTTATAAGTTGCACATGGTTGCGCATCTGTTGTGCTGTTCCAAGTAAAAATCTCATGTTTCGGTACATATGACAAATAAACCACTCTTGGCTCTTGTACGGGAAAACCTGCTGTCCGAATTCCTGGATTTAAAAGTCGGTCCCAGAGTGGGTGATAGGGCCATGTGATAACTGTGGGCAGAGACCAGAAGGCAAAGTAACAAAGAGGTGGAACATAACGTGACCACAGCTTATATCACAACCCAACATTTTAGAAAGATTTACTGTCATATAATTCATATCAGTGCATAAATTTAGCCCTAATTGTTTTTTTTAATCCAAAGCGATTGATGTATACACCAAATTGTACAGTAATTTAAAAATCTTCTGGGGCCAAGCTATCAAACATGGAAAGATTGCTCACATTGCTGGAATTTTTAAAGCCAAAGATTATGAGCTTATTATAGGTGTGCCCTGCAGCAGGCATAGCACAGCTTAACATTTCTTATTAAAAGAAGCCACCACAACAACATCCCACGAACAAATGAATGAAGGCAGTCAGGATCAATAATGTCAAGCTAAAATAAGTCTGAAAGGGACATGGTAATTGCTGGGGCTATAACACAGGAATGTTAAGTGTGCTGAAGATTATTTCATGAGACTGAATATAAGATTTTTCCCAAATTTAAAACAAAAGCAGTTCAAATTACTTAAAAACCTATTGAATGCTAATGGGCGCAGGTGCAAATATCAGTATAATTTAGATATTGTACACGAAAATAGTCCCTTTCAAAGAAAAGGCTTATGTAAAGTTTTATGTTACATCAAAGTTGAAGAAAGCTTGAGATCAGTCCAGATCTTTTGTCATTGAAAAAGAACATCTTGATCTTTGAAGTATTAAAATGTTTTGGGAATAAGAGAATATTATTTCAGGAAATAATTCAAGAAAACATTATCAACAATTTTTCATGCATCTTTTCATGCATTCTTCATTGTACTTTACTCTTGTAATGCAGTTATATTTGTTGCAAACAACAATAGTTAATCTTGTATGTGGCCAGCCCAAGACCCATCATGGTATAGTTTTGATGGAGCAAAATGGAAACGCCATGCAGAGGTGGTGTTCGAAGTAAAGACCTCCTGGTGTGCACTAGTCTTAATAAATCACCCGATACTTCAAACACCAACTCTGCGTGGCCTTTCCATTTTTCTCCGACAGCTTTTTGTTTATTTATTCTATTTTGGGGGGGGATCTGGGCATTGCTGTAAAGGTCTGCATTTCTTGCCCATAACTACTGCCCTTGAGAAGGAAATGACGAACTCCTACTTGAACCATTGCGGTCCATCAGGTGAAGGTGCTCTGACAATTCAGCCAGGGAAGGAGCTCCAGGATTTAGACCGAGTAAAGTTGAAAGAAACGCAAATTATATCTCAAAGTCAGGAAGATGTTTCACATGAAAGGAACTTACAGCATATGTTTCCAGGCACTTGGAGTCAAGAGTCATACAGCACGGTGTAGACCTACTGCCTTACAGCGCCAGAGACCCACGTTTGATCCTGACTACGGGAGCTGTCTGTACGGAGTTTGTACGTTTTCCCTGTGACCGCGTGGGTTTTCTCCGAATACCCCGGTTTTCACCCAAACTCCAAAGACTCCCAGACTCCAGGTTTAAAGGTTAATTGGCTTTGGTAAAATTGTAAATTGTCTTTAGTGTGTAGGGTAGTGTTAAGTGCACCATGGTTGATGAGGTCTCGATGGGCCGAAAAGCCTGTTTCTGCACTTTATCTCTAAAGTCTCAAAGACTAAAGTCCAGAGCATAGGAACAGGCTTTTCATCCCAACCTAGAACCAGAGGACCCATGTCCTCTAGTTCTTAATTCCACTGCCCTGGGTAAAAGTTTCTGTGCATTCACCCTATCTACCCCCACATGATTTTATACAGTTCTATAAGGTTATCCCTCAGCTTCCTGTGCTCCAAGGAATAAAGTCCTAGTCTGCCCTTTCTCGATAGCTCAGGCCCCAGATTCCTGGCAACATTCTCTTAAATCTATTCTGCATTCTTCCCAACTTAATGACATACTGTGGCGGTCCCCGGGGATTAGGCCACTCCCTGGATCATCCCCCTCGGCAAGGGTTGGACAGGGCTGGGGAAGGGACTAGTGCTACGGGGTTTGCCTGAAGGGGCTAGAGAGATAACTCGTGCTTGAGACTGAAGAGAGTGTGGATGTTCTGTTGCTGGATTAAAGTACTGTTAATACTTACCTGGCGTCTTGCCTGATTCCTACCGCGTCCAGGCCCACCCTTCCATTCAGGCGACGACGGTCCTCGTGGCTTCCCGTTTCGTGTGGCACGGGTTAAGTAAGCAGGTTGGACATTGGGCGCGCACCTGCATCCCTTGCCAAACTGACAAAGTACAGCGGCATGTGCGAGCGCAGCTCCAGGAGTTCATCGTCCCTCGCCAGCTGTTCGACCACATATACGTGGACATCGTGGGGCCGCTGCCGCCTTCTCGGGGCTTCACCCACCTCCTGACCGTGGTCGACCGTTTCACGCGGTGGCCAGAAGCAGTTCCACTGCCGGACACTTCTGCCGCTACTTGTGCCCATGCGTTGGCGGCACACTGGATTGCCAGGTTTGGGGTGCCGCTCGACATCACGTCCCACCAGGGGCCGCAATTCACCTCCGAACTGTGGTCGGCCATGGCTCACCTACTGGGGGTTAACCTGCACCGCACCACGGCGTACCATCCGCAGGCTAACGGCCTGGTGAAGCGCTTCCACTGCCAGCTCAAGGCTCCCCTGAAGGCCCGGCTCATTCACCCGGACTGCCCCGCTGACAGTGCCCGGTGAGTATATTCCATCAGCACAGGGTCAGGAGGAACAACCATCGGCCGCCCTGCAACGCCTTAGGGAGACGGTGGGCAAGCTGGCACCGGTGCCGACGTCTCTACATGGTTCGGTTCGGCCGCACGTCCCTTCCGCACTGCAGGATTGTCCGTTTGTTTTCCTGCGCCGGGATGCACACCGGACGCCCCTTTAACGTCCGTATGAAGGACCATTCAAGGTGCTCGAGCGTGGCTCTGCCACCTTTGTTTTGGACATGGCGGGTCGTCCTGAGAGGGTCTCTTTTTCGCGGCTGAAGCCCGCGCACATGGACATAAGCCAGCCGGTCCTACTAGCGTGGCCTCGCCCTCGAGGTCGTCCTGCATCTCGGCCCTTACCCCCAGCATGCCCTCAGCTTTCTTCGCCTGGCAGTGTGGTTCCGGTTCCTGCGCCCGCCGTGGTGCGCGCACGGGCTGGTCGTCTCATGCGTCCCCCTGTCCGTTTCGTGCCTCCGGTTTTTGGGGGGGGGGGGTCCTGTGGCGGTACCCGGGGATTAGGCCACTCCCTGGATCATCCCCCTCGGCACAGGGCTGGGGAAGGGACTAGTGCTACAGGGTTTGCCTGAAGGGGCTAAAGAGATAACTCGTGCTTGAGACTGAAGAGAGTGTGGATGTTCTGTTGCTGGATTAAAGTACTGTTAATACTTACCTGGCGTCTTGCCTGATTCCTACCACTACAATACTTCCTACAGCAAGGTGAGCAAAATCAAACACAATACTCTACATGTGGGCTCACCAATGTCTTGTACAACTGTAACATAACTTCCCACTGTGAAGGTCTTGCCCTTGCTTGACTTATTGCCTATGTCCTTCTTGGTAGTAGAGATTGTAGGTTTGGAAGGTGCTGTCAGCATAGTCTGAGTAAATAATTTGTAGCTGGGGTGCCAGAGAACAGTTCTACTTGCATCTCAGTGATAGACTGAAAGCTGTTTGAGTTAGGATGATCTCATGAAAATATACGACACTATTTACAGCAACTGCTACTAGCCCAGAACAGGGCAGGTAGTGCATGAAATGTGATTGTCAAGGAATTCATTAAGGTGCGAGCTTTCATTTAGGTTTGAGTTATAGATATTTGCTCCATTTTCCAGTCAGTTGCCCTCTTTTGGGTAAAGAAGCTTACTGATACTATTCAATGATATCTAAATAGGTTTATAATCTCTTATCAGAGGGCAGCAAGCAAAGCAAACATACTGCTTAGTGGGGATGAAAGGCTACCCTTACGGGCATCTCATCTCAACTCCAATATGCACCACAAGCCAAAACATTTCACTCTCTTGACATCCAGCTCGTGAGCATCATGCAAGTCAACACATCCTTGATGCCTTCATTTTGTGGCAGTCTGCTGTGCTCTCAGCACTTGAGTACCAAGGTAAACCAAAAGATAGTTACTTAATTTTTAGGATACCTGCAAATTACTTGGTCCATGACTTTGCTGCACAATCCATACACATGGAAGAGACATAATGCCACACAGAATGCAGAGAGCAGTCAACCCGCACATTGAGACAATGGTGTTACCGTGAGGAGCCTACAGTATGCATCCCAGCTAGTGTCAAAATTTACGCAGGTATTCACAGCTCTTGCCCCCACAGATGCTAGCTGCAGAACAGGACCAGGAAGGGATGGGGAAACTAACACAGCCTTTTTCTGTTACTGCCGTCCATTGCAATACCATAAATACAATACCATTAATTGTCCCACAACTTATCTTCCGTCTGCTGTCGACTCTCACATTATCCAGTGGATTACAAACGGAAAGTAAAATCTGGACCAAAATAAGCAGCTGTTTGGTTGGCGGGCAAGAAGCAGTAGTACTGGCGCAATGAGCGCTAATCAGCTTGAGGGAGAACAGCAGATTCTGCCACAACCCAAGGTCAACACCTCAATAATCCCAGGATTCTGCTGGGAGGACATGCCGTGCTCTCGCACACTTGCCATCCCACGCTGTGATGGCAGTAGTCTGGGCTTGCCTGCTGGAGGTTTGAGCTTCCCCACCAGTGTCCAGATGTGGAAGGGGTCTGCTTGTACTGCAATGGAAACTGCAGCATGGTTGTATCCCTCAACACATTCATGGATTATTCTTCACACTGCCAAGGGTAGAGTCCAAGCTGTATGTAATGCCATGTGCAAGGTTGGTGATGTGCCCCTCTCTGCTCCTTAACTTTGTATTCAGGAGTTCTGGTAAGCCTGGCAATGCATTGAAATCTTTCACTGATCTTACCCATCAGCATTCTTCTTGACCTGCCCCATTCAAGTCCCCACCTGAGCCCTCTACAGCAGAACCCATTTGTAATCTCACCCTTTGAGGTGTCACTTGCTCTCTCTTTCACCGAGGCTGGCTGGAGGCAGATCACTTGTGTACAGCATTGTACCATGTGCAGATACCACCTCCAAACTCAACCTTAAGTTATGTATCAGAGCTCATGTTCAGTAAATTATCTGTTCATCATTATCGTTACTGTAAATTGAGACACAAAAAGCTGGAGTAAAACAGCAGGGCAGGCAGCATCTCTGGACAGAAGGAATGGGTGACGTTTCGGGTCGAGACCCTTCTTCAGACTGAGAGTCAAGGGAGAGGGAGACATAGAGATATGGAAGGGTAAGATGAAATGGAAAGATTTAAGGGGACGACGATCAAAGAAAATGTGGAATGGATCATTGTTAGCTGAGGAGAAGGTCACAACGAGGGATACAATCTGAAATTTAATCAGGACCATCTGCAGTTCCTTCCTACACTTATCATTACAGCGATCATCCTTTGCCACTCCTTGAGCAGGTTGCAGATTATGTCTTTCTGAAAGGTGAGGGGACATGCGTAGGGCTGCATGAGATAACCAGCATAGATGTGTGCCTTACACCACATCAGTTTGGTAATATATGTTGTAATGTCAGAAGAGAATGGGGAGACATTTGCCGTAAGATGGAGGATAGCGTTTAAAGATCTTTTACTGTTTTTCTTCTTCTTCTGGAACCAGCCTAAGAATTGCCCATTCCAATTTTACCCTGGCCACAGTTTAAGAATAAGGGGTAGGCCATTTAGAACGGAAATGAGGAAAAACCTTTTTCACTCAGAGAGTTGTAAATCGGTGGAATTCTCTGCCTCAGAAGGCAGTGGAGGCCAATTCTCTGGATGCTTTCAAGAGAGAGTTAGTTAGAGCCCTTAATGATAGCGGAGTCAGGGGATATAGGGAGAGGGCAGGAACAGGGTACTGGTTGTGGATGATCAGCCATGATCACATTGAATGGCGGTGCAGGCTCAAAGGGCCGAATGGCCTCCTCCTGCACCTATTGTCTATTAGTCATACCCTCTTAACCCCTCTCCAGGTAGAAGATACAATGGCTTGAAAGCATGTACTACCACATTCAGGTTTTTTCCCCCTGCTGTTATCAGGTAATTGAGCAGACCTCTCCTAAGGTAAGAATATAGTCCCGATCTCTCAACCAGTTTCATTGCAGCCCAATCACTTTTTTTACATGTACTTTCTCTGTAATTGTAACACTAAAGCGGTATATTCTGGAATTATTTTTCTCTTTCAACTACCTAGGTCTTTCTGGATAGAGTGGATGTGGAGAGGATGTTTCTACCAGTGGGAGAGTTGAGGACCAGAGGTCAGAGCCTCAGAATAAAAGGATGTTCCCTTAGGAAGGAGATAAGGAGGAATTTCTTTAGCCAGAGGGTGGTGAATATGTGGACTTCATTACCACAGAAAGCTGTGGAAGACGTCAATGGATATTTTTAAGGCAGAGATAGATAGATTCTTGATTAGTACGGGTGTCAGGGATTATGGGGAGAAGACAGGAGAATGGAGTTAAGAGGGAAAGATAGATTAGCCTTGATTGAATGGTGTAGACTTGATGGGCCGAGTGGCCTAATTCTGCTTCAATCACTTATTAACTTATTGTACTTGTGTATGGCTTGGTTATACTTATATACGGTCTGATTTGACAGGAAAGCATGCAAACAAAGTTTTTCACTGTATCTCAGTACACATGACAATTTGTAAACCAATACCGTCTCAACTGTGTAGCTGCCATGAAGCTTTACTCTTCGCCAATATTGCTACTGCCTTTATCAATGCACCATCTTGGCCTGTAAGAGCAGGGAGTAGTGCATCGGTGGGCATCGCGCAGTACCTTTATATGATGAGTCTCTCAGGGTTAAATGGCTGGTAATACATGCAGGCTGCAGCATTTATCTATGAAGCTTGCATATTGCCAAATGTGTGAAGATACAGTGAACGAGAATTTTAAGCATTGACTGCTGCAGATGGTGGAAGATGAGATAAGAGGAAGTGGTGAATGAAGCAGCATCTGAAGTTGGTGATGGCCACTGAAGATACATTCACCGATCTTGTGGGGCCATTGAATATCTGGTGGTCTTGCATTCAGATCTTTAAGGATTGACTTCTCCTATTGATTATCACAGCTATCATCTGACATTATCTTGCCAGACTCTTTCTGGAGGACTCCCTTATTCCCACTGGATAGATCACACTTTGCTCTCTTCATCTCCTGGACTGAAGTGTCCGATGCATTGCATAAAATATACAAAGTATGGATTCCACTGTGAGTGCTAGTTTTACTGTTTCCCACATCAGCATCAGGTAGAGAACATATGGCAGCAAAAAACATATTTATACAACATAGAACAGTATAACCCAAGATCAGGCCCTTCGGCCCACAATGTCTGTGCCGAACATGATGCCAATACCACAACTATGTACCCGCACATAACCCATTTCCCTCCATTTCCTACATATCCATATGCCTATCCAAAATTATTTTAAATGGCACTAATGTACCTGCTTCAACCACCACACTCAGCAGCGTGATGTTCCAGGCAATCACCACTCTCTTGTGTAAAAAAAAACCTGCCCTACACATTTTTAAACTTTGCCCCTCTCACCTTAAAGCTGTTCAACTCTACTTTAAGAGGATGAGGTTGTCGTAAGTAGGGTAAACCAGCTTTAAGTGACTCAAATCACAAACAAAAATGGCCACTGCTAAGGTCAGGATCCAATGAATAGCACAGTTACTGTTGGGTGAAAAACTGTGAAGCTGGCATGCTTCTTGCATTCAAAAGTGGTGAGCTTAGGTACCAATATTTGTTTGTAGGGTTTGCTGAATTTATCAGCATGGTCATTCTGTCCAGTTTAGTTTATTGTCACGTGTATCGAGGTACAGTGAAAAGCTTTTGTTTGCGTGCTAACCAATCAGTGGAAAGACAATACATGGTTACAATCAAGCCATTTACAGTGTATAACCCAAGGGTTATATGATCATTCCCACATGATAAGGGAATAACGTTTAGTGCAAGGTAAAGCCAGCAAAGTCCAATCAAAGATAGTCCAAGGGTCACCGATGAGGTAGATAGTAGTTCAGGACTGCTCCCTAATTGTGGTAGGATGGTTCAGCTGCCTGATAACAGCTGGGAAGAAACTGTTCCTGAATCTGGAGGTGTGCGTTTTCACACTTCTGTACCACTCACACTCAATCATCAAATTACAATGTTATCATCCATACCCACGACACAGTAGACCCTTTTCCTAAATATCGACTAAATTAACACATTTATTCCTGTTTGGCTTATCAATTCATCTATTTTGCTGGTACCTTTAGCTTTAAACTTTATAATGTTGATTCTTTGGTGGAGCACTGTTAAGCTCTCTGGCCCTTTTGACACATTCTACCTACTTTTAGCCAAATTGCCCACTTGGTCCTAAGCAAGTACAAATATTGGAAACACTCAGCAGATCAGGCAATAATTGTGGAAAGAGAAACAGATTTAACATTTCAGGTCAAAAATACTGATTAAGGTAGGGTCTTTGACCTGAAACATTAATTTTCTTTATCTTTTCTCAGATGCTGCTTGAGATGCTGAGTCTTTCGAGCATATTAATTTTTATGCCAGATTTCCAGCATCTGCAGTTAAAAAAAAAAAATCATCCACTCAGTTCTGCTGCCGTAAGTTCTTTGTTCCTGTTTTTTTTCTTCATTTAACCTTTCTGAAACCTTCTACTTTACCTCATTAACATTAGTTCTATCGATGAACCTAATTATTTGCTTCACCAGGAGATTTGTCCTGGAGTGGGTTAAGTGGAGACCCTCCCAAGAAAACAACTTATTTTTATGCCACAACTGATGTCAGTACCCCACAAAAACATTCCCTTTATTCTCACCACCTCAGCAACCAAGCATTTAACTTTCTGAAGATAGACACAAAAAGCTGGAGTAACTCAGAGTGTCAGACAGCATCTCTGTAGAAAAGTCTGACGACAAAGGGTCTTGACCCAAAAAGTCACCTATTCCTTTTCTCCAGAGATGCTGTCTGACCCACTGAGTTACTCCAGCTTTTTGTGTCTATCTTCGGTTTAAACCAGCGTTTGCAGTTCCTTCCTACATATTTAATTTTCTGAGTTTGACTCAAATGAGAAAGAATCCTGAGCATTTTTTCAATCATGTTCACATGAGGTTAATATTTTAAATAATAATTACTGCTATTGAGAAAGAAACACAGAGTTGTTCACAATTTCCAAATAGTTTGGTCACACGTGGTAAAATGTGGAGCCCAAGCAAACTAATGCAATCTAACATGTACATATAATGTCATTCAAATTCATCAATATCTAACTTTAGAAATATTAGGTCCTAGCACATGCAAATTCATGAAACTAATGGACAAGTATATATTTTGGCTGGAATTACAGCTATTAGTCGTGATAATCAAAGTGTTACAGGAATAAAAGTTCAATGCACTTAAACTGTTGTCTCCCCAAAGCACAAAATTTAAGTTGTCTGCTTTCTATGTTTTGACCATATTTCTGACAGTATGTAGACAACCAATTACTTTTTCCATGCAACTTTATCAGTTTAGCTACAGCGGCAAATGTATACCTGGGTAATCTAATTCTGTCAGCGTAGGAAGGAATGCTTTTAAATTAAGCTTGATCAGTCTAGCAAAACTGTGTCCTCACTAGTGAAAATAAACTAATCCAGATTGATCTGAATCACTGCAGCAAATCCACACATACCAAAATGTTGATGGCAATTAGTTCTTATCAGAGAAAAAAGGTAGGTGGTCTGGTATTAAATCCTGGAGCAGCTGATTTGGATTACTGGAGAGAGTAACTGTAGTCCCTTGCTGGTTCAGTACTTCAAAATAACATGCAACTACTGGAGGTTGTATTTGATTTTAGTTCTGATTCTGGTAGACTAACTTAACTTTGTGAGTTTCTAAACACTGTGTTAAATTTCTTGGTATTGCAGCCAAACTCGGCAGGGATCGTCAGAAGCGTAATGAATTAATCTTATTAAAGTTCAAATTCTTTTCCATCTTCAGTTGCGTTTCAGGTCGGATCTGGAGCAAAGTTCACTGCAGCAGAACCCTGCTATAAAATATTTGACAATTGCCATAATGCCTCAATGGCAAAAAGATCAAATATACACCAAGTTACATGTTTTTTTACTTCAAAAATGCTGTTGCAGTGACCACTGATTTTGCATCTTTAATACTTTTCTCTATTTCTAGGCAATAACCCTGCACACTGCTTTAACTTTTACACTACACCACTCACTAGTTCCAGTTTGAATAAAGCAGCAGTAGATTTACTCCTACAACTAATAACAAAGACATTCTTCAGGTAACTACTTCAGTTTTACATATGAATAGCTTAATTTAGCTTTCAATGTTCACTCATTTTCTATATGGACCTTGCTGATGGGATTGGGGAAAAAACAGATTTCCAAATCTATTTATCATCCACGTGTGCAGCAGTCAGATTATCTCAAAGTTTACTTGCTAAATCTTCAGTCACATCTCTCTTATTTTCCATATCTGACTAATAGCTTCTGTGCATGAACAAAGATGACCAAGATTAGATTTTGTTATGACAATAGACAATAGTAAATAGGTGCAGGAGTAGGCCATTCGGCCCTTCGAGCCAGCACCACCATTCAATGTGATCATGGCTGATCATTCTCAATCAGTACCCCGTTCCTGCCTTCTCCCCATACTCCCTGACTCCGCTATCCTTAAGAGCTCGATCTAGCTGTCTCTTGAATGCATTCCGAGAATTGGCCTCCACTGCCTTCTGAGGCAGAGAATTCCACAGATTCACAACTCTCTGACTGAAAAGGTTTTTCCTCATCTCCGTTCTAAATGGCCTACCCCTTATTCTTAAACTATGGCGCAACTTAGTGAAACAGTCAGCAATTGAATAATTATTAAAATCTGTCAGCAGATATTATTTGTCAAGCTACACTATTATCTGTGGCATTATTAAAAGTAACTGGATAAAATTTTAATATCTGCAGAACACGGATTGGTTTCATTGTTCCTTGTGATCCTAGGGCTTTGTAATTCTTATATATCCAGCAAAGCTTCACGGACAAATCTATGGAACCAGACCACAGCAAAGACCACAGCAAAGTGCCTTCTGAGACAATTGTGCAAAATGTGGAAATATATGAAAGTGACCATCAGTTCAAAAAAAGTTTAGATTTTTTTTTTTAAACAGCAGGATTTCATTCTGGTAACCACAATGGAGAAACACCATATAATCATACAAATTCTAATACAATTGATAGCTCACTGCAACTGAAACTTGATACATCAAACAATCATAAAAAAACTTAACTCTGATCCATTTTTGCTTTGCTTGAGCTACACAAATAGGTTTCTTTTACCCCCCCCTCTAAATCTAAGTAATTAACTACCCAAGTGCTCTCTATATTAATTTTGTTAAACATTCAAATGTTTAGATTTAAAATCTCCAATTTGAATTCTGAATTCGTGCAAGAAAACATCCAATCATATCATATCATATCATATATATACAGCCGGAAACAGGCCTTTTCGGCCCTCCAAGTCCGTGCCGCCCAGTGATCCCCGCACATTAACACTATCCTATACCCACTAGGAACAATTTTTACATTTACCCAGCCAATTAACCTACATACTCCAGCATTTTGTGAATAAATCGATTTGTACCAGCATCTGCAGTTATTTTCTTATACTACTGGTTGCTCCACTGCGATTTCTCTTCGAGGTATGTCCACTTTGAAGAAGTTCTCCTCCTCTCTTCGACGAGAGTTCAGTAACATGCTCTCTCGCTGCTAAGAAGGGTCTCGACCCGAAACGTCACCCATTCCTTCTCTCCCGAGATGCTGCCTGACCTGCTGAGTTACTCCAGCATTTTGTGAATAAATCGATAACCTACATACCTATACGTCTTTGGAGTGTGGGAGGAAACCGAAGATCTCGGAGAAAACCCACGCAAGTCACGGGGAGAACGTACAAACTCCTTACAGTGCAGCACCCGTAGTCAGGATCGAACCTGAGTCTCCGGCGCTGCATTCGCTGTAAAGCAGCAACTCTACCGCTGCGCTACCGTGCCGCCCGTGTCTTACCGCTGAACCCCACAATTGGATATTTCCTTGTGTTAAACTTCCCACGACAAAAACTACAGTCCACATACAATAGTGATATTAAAACACGACAAATTCAGAGCAGAAAAAAAGTGCTGTGGGAACTTAGCAGACCAGGTGTGGAGGAAAATGGATGGATGATGTTTTGGGTTGCGACATTTCTTCAGACTGAAGTCCCACAACATCGCCTCTCATCATCTCTCCACAGATACTGCCTGACCCGCTGAGTTCCCCCAGCACTTTGTTTTTTGCTCAAGATTCCAGCATCTGCAGTTTCTTGTGTCTCTATAAATTCAGAAATCATTTGGCACTCAAATCCTTAGCATCACATCCTCATATATTAATAGAGAAAGCAAATCAAATTTACAATTCAATTTTTTGCAATATATCAGGATGTACATTGTACGGAAATTCTTCTTTCACATCATTAGAAAATAAAATGCATCTGCTTCCTCTTAATTATTTTAAGTTGTTGCAAATGCATTTTATAACAGTCCCAGAACCCCTTAATTCTACTGATCGTAATGTTCTGTTCTCTGCACTTGTTACCCCATGAAAACTTTAATTGTAATATTAGAGCCATTCCCAATTGCTCCATTCATAGTAAATCTCTTGTAAAGATGTTCTGTGCACATGATCATTTTATTTTCCGGCTTCTACTATACATTTGTCTCTGGAGAAAAAAGGGTCTTGCACTCACATTATTAAGAGTGATGTTCCCACAAATATTGATATCGGCTTATTATTGTCACTTGTATTGAGGTACTTTGTAAAGAGCTTTTGTTTGCACGCTATCTGGGCAAATCAAATCATACTATGCTTGAGTAAAATCAAGCTGTACGCTAGTACAAGACAGTGCAATGTAGCATCACACAGACAGAAAAAATCCATTGTTCACGATGTTGTAGATTGGAAGATCGGCACTGCACCCTAGATTATAGGAGGACCGTTTTGTAGTTTGATAACAGAGGCAAGAACAGAGTTCTTGAATCTGGTGGTACGTGCTTTCAAGCTTTTGTATCTTCTGCCCGATGGGAGAGGGATGAAGAGAAAATGACCAGGCTGAGAAAGGTCCTCAATTATGTTGGTTGTTTTCCCAAGGCAATGTGAGGAGTGGATGGAGTCGATGGTGGGTAGGCTGGTCCGAGTAACCAACTGGGTGACATCCGCAACTCTCTGAAGTTATTTTTCCCAAGCTATGATGTGACCCGATATTATGTTTTCTAAGGTGGATCTATAGGAGTTGGTAAGAGTTATTGGAGACACACCAGACTTTCTTAATCTGCCGCGGAACTAGATGGATTTGTGTGCCGTTTTGGCGGTAGCTTCAATTAAGCCCACACATCCTGTCAGGCACTCAAGCTAAAATCTTGCATTTTTCTGCATTAAATTCCATCAACCATTCCTCAGCCCAATAGGCCAATTGAACAAGATCCTGCTGCAATCTTTCACAACCATCTTCACTCTCTGCATAAATCACCCACTTTTGTATCATCTGCAAACTTGCTAATCTTGCCGTGTATGTTTTCATCCAAATCATTGATATAGATGACAAATAGTAACGGGCCCAGCACCAAACCCTGAGGCACACCACTAGTCACAGGCCTCCAGTCCGAGAAACAACCTTCCACCATCACCCTCTGCTTCCTTCCATGAAGCCAATTTGCTATCCATTCAGCTATCTCTCCTTTGATCCCATGCAATCTAACCTTCCAGAGCAGCCTACCATCAGGAACCTTGTCGAATTCTTTACTGAAGTCCATGTACACAACATCTACAGCTTTGCCCTAATTGACCTTTTTGGTCACGTCTTCAGAAAACTCAATCAGATTTGCGAGACGTAGCCTCCCACGCACATAACCATGCTGATTATCCCTAATTAGCCCTTGTCCGTCTATATTTTAGATTAACTTCTGTGCAGTTAGTTTCACAGTGATACAAAGACAATAAACTGTATAATTTCAGGAAAATACTAATCTATAACCAGAAGATAGATTTTTAAGTATTTCAGTGTTACATTGCAATCTACCTTTGAATTCTGCCAAGAGCTCTTTTCTTAATGGAAACACAATTACACGCAAGGCACCAAATAACTTAGAGCAAGTCAGTGTGCTGTTTTGCAGTTTTAACTACTAAAATCACTAATTTGCACAATGCTTTGTTCCTTTTATCAAATAGCCGAAAATATCCTGATTAAATCACTATTTGAAACATGAAACCATGTCTTTTCTTAGAGTGGACAATTTTTGCAAAGGGGGAAACTTGATTATTTTAGATCTTTGTTCATTGTAAAAGCTCAAAAGAAATTCTAGACTAATTTGTGCTAATCTCCTTCATTTTCAGTGTGTTGAACAATTTTATGTAAGGAGCAATTGCTTAAAAAACAGTTGTCGTATGCTTTCTGTCACTGATTGTATCATGACATTACCTAGTATTATCGGAAGAGCCTTGGCAAAAGAAAGTGGGGTCCAAGTCTAAATGACAGTGAATGACTTGCATAAAATTTCCCCCATCTTCAAAGAAAAGCTAATGCAACCTCTTGGAGGTGCCATCAAATTGACAAATGGGTGCTGTGAAATCCCGTGCCTCGCACTGAAATCTGACCCCTAATTTATACAAAATCATCCTGTAAGGAATGTTTAACTCCAGAGTAGAGTTCAGACTGATCTATATTAGTAACATAATCCATTCATTATGTATTTCTGCTTTATTTAAAAATGAAAACTATGGGGGAAAAAAGAATAATTTATCCTGGTTCTATTTGCCAAACCAGTAATAAAAATATGTCCAATGCGAAGAGATCTATGGTTTCAGGGTCATTAATTAGTTACAGGCCACTAACATGATACAAAAATGTAGTGAAGCCAGAATTCTTCTATTAGTAATGATAGATTGGAGCAAGTTCAGATTTATCGGTCTCTTAGAATGGAGCGATCAAGCAAAATTATTATTTTTTCTCTTTATTCAACGTCCATTGTAACCCCGAGTTCTTTTCTAATATTAATTCTGTTAATTTAAGAGCTTTCATTCTATTGATCTTTGTTCTAAGGTTCTCCCTGAAGTATTTTCCTCTGGCTGCCCTGATCCATTCTCTCTCCTTCGTGCTTCTTTGATGGTGATGGTCTTGAGGTTAAAAGTTTTAAAAGCAAAATAAAATCTTTGGAATACAGCTCAATGAAACCTCCAAATCAACTGGCTGTTTGCAAGTCTGAGGTTAAAATAACATTGCCATCAAGAATTTGTTTCCAAGCAGAGGATCAACGCTAATTGTGGACTCTGTTCGCAAGTTCACCTCACTCTGTGCTCAATGACTTTTAGATAATTGGGAGTTTCATTCGGCCTTTCAACATATTGATATGACTCAAGGCTGCCAGATAAATTCAAATAAAATTACTTCCCCAGTAAATGCACAATTTTAACACTGCTCGAATAGATTTGCATCGGAATAAGTGAGTGCGATAACAGTGTCAACCCCAAAAAATTGTGAAATGCTCACGATTTATGTTTTCCATTGGAAAAAGTTAAGTTAAAACTATTTCTAGCACGACATGTAATCATTGAACATCCTTCTCTGTATTTTTTCACTCTTCCCTTGGAATAAAGTGGATGGATTTTCAAATAATCTTTAATAACTGTTGACTGGATTATTAGTTCCATTCAACGTGAGAACATTTGGAGCTCTTGAAGCCAACACAATATGTGGGGGGGGGGGACAACTCTCATCAACCAATACTCAATAGCTTGCTGGATGTCAGAATTAAGGGTTGGAGATCCAGTCACATGTCACAAGAACCATCTGGAGTCCAGTTCAATTTCTCTCCACTCTATTTGAGAGGTTGGAATGCCACTTGTAAGCTGAAGACTAAATCCCAGATGAAGTAATAACCTTATTATGCTACGGTGCACCTCTAACATTCAAACGAGGTTTTATTTTACACAGTAGATATTCTCTTCCAGCTTAACAGTTAAAAAAAATAAAAAATCAGAAATCCTCTCATTGCAATGAAATTGTACCTTTCCTTCCAAATATAAACAAATAATGCTGAAAATACACAGGAGGTCTGTCAACATTTGAAAAGGAAAAAGCGGTTGGACATTTCAGACAGAAAGCCTTTGTCAGCTCTGATTGAACACCGACAGGAGGACCCCTTTGTAAGGCTAACGAAAACAAAGGAAGGGGGCGTTGCAGCCAGAACAGCAGGAAAAGGTCCACAATACAAATATACTAACTTCATAAGGTTTAGCTGATCACAGCCAGAGCAGAAGTACGAGTACATTTGCCTCGGCACTGGAACACATGGAAAGGAAAATAATTAATTAAAGGTTTTCAATCCTAATCATCTTTTATTAACTTTAACCAAAGTTTTCATTTAAAAAAATCATTCTTTGGACATGGTCCCTAGTAGGGCTTTCTCTCTGAAATATCTAAAATGTTTTCTTTTTCAAAAGTTGACAAATCGCTGAGTTTTTTTCAGAAGGTCTGTTCAAGGACGAAATAAATTGTAACAGGGGCAACATGTTGGCGCAGCTAATTGAACTGCTGCCTCACATCCTCGAGCGACCCGTTCAATCCTGACCTCCGATGCTCTGTATGGAGTTGGTATGTTTTTTTTCTGTGACTACATGATTTTCCTCCCACATCCCAAAGACAAGTGGGTTGGGAGGTTAAATGAGCATTGTAAATTAACCCTAGTGAATGTAGAATCTGGGGCAATCTCGAGAAGCATGGTGGCTCAGCGGTAAACTTGCTGCCTTACAGAGCCAGAGACCCGGGTTCGATCATGACTGCGGGTGCTGTCTGTACGGAGTTTGTACTTCTCCCCATGACCTGCGTAGGTTTTCCCCAGGAGCTCCAGTTTCCACCTACACTCCAAAGATGTATAGGCTTGACAAAATTGTAAATTTCCCTAGTGTGTGTGGGATAGTGTTAATGTGGAGGGATTGCTGGTCGACCCAGACTCAGTGGGGCAAAGGGCCTGTTTCTGCACTGTATCTCCCTATCTAAACAAAATGCCGTGATCCAGGCAACATCCTGGTGAATATCCTCTTCATTTTATCCACCACAATTGCATCTTTGTATAGTGTGACCATCAGAACTGCTTATAACACTTCAGATGTGGCCTATCCTATGTTTTGTAACAACACGTCACAGCTCTTAAGATTCGATGCCATTGCCAAAAAATACTTAGAGACCCTGGACAGAAATGCCTTGCATTAACCGCAGGAGCCACGTTAGCACCAGTGCCAGTTCTCCATTGTGCAAGATAGCACAAGCTGTCGTTGCAGGGAATTTGCACCAGCACTTCAATAGGGCAAGCTATAAAATAAGACTGATGGAAATACCTGATGCATTACTAAACTGATATTCAATGCTGTAACTTCCATTGCCTCGTAAGCAGTAAAGGTGATTCGCGAGAAGCTTGCCCACACTTTTGTCATCGATGTGTGCGAAAGAGTTTGCCTGGTGTCGCAGCAAATCAGAATTGGTCTTCCAATAGTATTGCTAAGGCATCATCCAAGGGGAGAGATTGTGTTCTATGGAGCATAGTTCTCGAGCTGTTGTCCAGCTACTGCACACTCATCTCCACCTTTGGTCTTTGGCTGCTGTCCATGAGGAGGCCAAATGAGGCCCAGATGGAGTAGGAAGTTCTTCAGTCTCGACCCGAAACGTCACCCATTCCCTCTATCCAGAAATGCTGCCTGTCCCGCTGAATTACTCCAGCATTTTGGGTCTATCTTCGGCACAGATGGAGTTCCATGTCCTTAGTTGCTGCACGGACCTGCACAGCTAGCGGGAGTAATCACGGACATCTTTAATCACTCGCTACTCCGTTCTGAGGTACCCAGGTATGGTGCTTCAAGAAGACCACCATAATCCCGGTGTCAAAGAAAAACAAGATCTCATGCCTAAGCGACTATCGTCTAGTCGCCTTGACATCCACCACCATGAAATGTTTTGAGAGGCTAGTTATGGAACACATTAAATCCAGTCTTTCAAGCAGCCCTGACCTATTCAGTTTGCCTACCGCCACAACAGGTCCACAGACGATGCCATCTCCCTCGCCCTACACTCAATCCTGCAACGCCGAGAGAAGAGAGACACCTACGTCAGACTCCTAATCAGAGACTATATCTATAGACAATAGGTGCAGGAGGAGGCCATTCGGATATTCGAGCCAGCACCACCATTCAACGTGATCATGGCTCATCATTCTCAATCAGTACCCTGTTCCTGCCTTCTCCCCATACCCCCTCACTCCACTATCCTTAAGAGCTCTATCTAGCTCTCTCTTGAATGCATTCAGAGAATTGGCCTCCACTGCCTTCTGAGGCAGAGAGTTCCACAGATTTACAACTCTCTGACTGAAAAAGGTTTTTCCTCATCTCTGTTCTAAATGGCCTACCCCTTATTCTTAAACTGTGACCCCTGGTTCTGGACTCCCCCAACATTGGGAACATGCTTCCTGCGTGTCCAACCCCTTAATAATCTTATATGTTTCGATAAGATCTCTATCTTTAACGCCATTATACCATCCACGCTCATCACCAAACTCACGGGACTTGGTCAGCCCTCATCTCTGCAACTGGACTTCCTGACCAACAGACCCCAATCAGTGAGGATAGAGGACAAATCATCCTCTACGATAATCCTCAACATTGATGGTCCGCAAAGGATGAGTCCTCAGCCCTCTTCTTTACTCGTGCACCCATAACAGTGCAGCCATGTACAAATCTAATTCAATTTACAAATTCGCAGACGAGGAAGATGGGGACATACCGAACTTCTTAAGCCTACTAAGGAAGTAGAGACGTTGGTGTGCTTTCTTGGCCATTGCTTCAATATGGGTGGTCCAGGAGAAGTTGTTGGTAATATTTACTCCTAGGAATTTGATGCTTTCAGCAACTCAACTTCTTGCACCATCATTGCAAACTGGGGTATGTGTACCGCTTTACTTCCTGAAGTCGATCACTATCTCCTTTTTCTTGCTGACATTGAGAGAAAGGTTTGCTGTCTCAACACTAGCACACAAGGTTCTCAATCTCCTTCCTGTACTCCGTCTCTTCATTATTTGATATCCGTTCCACAATGGTATGTCCCCAACATCTCTCACCAACCTCTATAGATGTGCCATAAAAAGCATTTTATTGGGATGCATCACAGGGTTTGGGAACAGCTCCATCCAAGACCGCAAGAAATTGCAGAGAATTGTGGACGCAGCCCAGACCATCACACAAACCGACCTCCCTTCAATTGACTCCATTTATACCTCACGCAGCCTCAGCATGGCCACCAGGATAATCACGGATGAGTCGCACCCTGGCCACTCCCTCTTTTCCCCTCTCCCATCGGGTAAAAGGTACAGAAGTGTGCAAACGCACACCTCCAGATTTTCAGGGACAGTTTCTTCCCAGTTATAATCAGCCAACTGAACCATCCCACCACAACTGGAGAGCAGTCATGAACTACTATCTACCACATTGGAGACCCTCAGACTATCTTTGATTGGACTTTACTGTACTTTATCAAGCATCAAATGTTGTTCACGTTATTCCCTTTATCATGTATATGTACACTGTGGATGCCTCGATTGTAATTATGTATTGTCTTTCTGCTGACTGGTTAGCACGCAACAGACGCTTTTCACTGTACCTCGGTACACGTGACAATAAACTAAACTAAACTAATTTACTGGTATCACAGTCAGAGAAGTTCATTGACAGCATGAACAAGCAAGAGATCTTTGAGATGGTTTTGTCTCTTCCGCCTGCTCCTAAACTGCAGTTACTTGTCAGATAGCTAAATGGCAAGGCTGAGTAGCATACAACACATGATTATGATTCTTAATAATGGCTCTGCCAAGTATAGTGGAACTATTCCACAGTGGTCCAGGTAACAAAAATACTATTTAACTGCGTCACCATTTGCTCCATAACAAAGCATGCGACCACATGGCTTTCATTGGATGGATGCAGCCCACAAGAATGCATGGGCTATACACTCAAGTCATATGCCATGCTGTCACTGAACATTTCTGGCTGACCAGTAGCCAACTTTTGTTTGCCTTCCTTCCCTAAATGCAGTCTGCAAGAGGGGCAAGCAATGACCTACATACTTCCCTACCTATTATCACACAATACTTAAATATTCAATGAGTGTTATTCCTTTCCGTTTAATTGTCTCTCAGAGTTGGAACCTCCTGAACTCAAGACAAGGTTTATTAAAGAAGATAGACACAAAAAGCTGGACTAACTCAGCGGGACATGCAGCATCTCTGGTGAGAAGGAATAGGTGACGTTTTGGGTCGTGACCCTTCTTCAGATGTAAAAGTCTTGTGTTTCCAACATGAACCAAGAGAACTCTTCACTGAAGTGCTTATACACCAACATGCAAACTTCCAGCCACCATAAATTACATTCCACCAGATTGGAATAGATTAGGTTGTTATTGTTTTCAGCTCCAGTATAAACACTGTCAAAGTTATATTGAAAGTTTAAGGAAATCAACTCGCTTGCCATGAAGCACAGAAAACTTCAAGGTAATCTTTGCAAAAATTATTCGGAAAAGTGGCAAACATAATTTGTTCTCTGCATTGAAGTGTTAAACCATGTGTGACAAATGCCAGCAACCCCAAAGTTGGCCGATTCGTGATGCTCAGAGCTTTGCTTTCTCTCGGCAGACTGGATCACTAGTCTGTGGGGGCAGAAGCATGGTTCTCCACGGTCAGGAGAGCATGCCTCGCCTAAATTGCTTTTGCCGAAATGTAGTCTGACCATCAGAACTGCGTATGCCATCAAAGGCAAATGCTTATCCTTTTGGTAGGTCCTTATGGAAAGTACTTAACAACATTGCATCACTGCATTCAGGTCAATAGACAATAGGTGCAGGAGGAGGCCATTCGGCCCTTCGAGCCTGTACGCACCGCCATTCAATGTGATCATGGCTGATCATTCTCAATCAGTACCCCGTTCCTGCCTTCTCCCCATACCCCCTGACTCCGCTATCCTTAAGAGCTCTATCTAGCTCTCTCTTGAATGCATTCAGAGAATTGGCCTCCACTGCCTTCTGAGGCAGAGAATTCCACAGATTCACAATTCTCTGACTGAAAAAGCTTTTCCTCATCTCAGTTCTAAATGGCCTACCCCTTATTCTTAAACTGTGGCCTCTTGTTCTGGACTCCCTCAACATTGGGAACATGTTTCCTGCCTCTAACGTGTCCAACCCCTAAATAATCTTAAACGTTTCGATAAGATTGGACTTGGAGGGCCGAAAAGGCCTGTTTCCGGCTGTATATATATGATATGATATATGAAGATTCTTTCGATAAGGTCCTTCCAATGGACACATTACCATTCGCGTGGTGACATGACGGTATTGGAAGAGCTCTGGGTTTTCATCTATTTCTTGTTCATTTCAGCAAACGTATCACTCCATTCTTGTAAAAGATTCCTGCACTCTCAGAAAATGGGATGGAAGCCGAGTGTCCATAAAGTGGTGTTTAGCTCCCTTTCAAATGCATTTCATTTCGCAAGGATAACATTCTTATTTCTGTCGAATTAAGTTCCCTTATTAATATCACCAATGATGTTTAAGCGAGTTGATTTCCTTAAACTTTCAATATAACTTTGACAGTGTTTATACTGGAACTGAAAACAATAACAACCTAATCTATTCCAATCTGGTGGAATGTAATTTATGGTGGCTGGAAGTTTGCATGTTGGTGTGTAAGCACTTCAGAGAAGAGTTCTTGGTATCTCCATAAAATCTGTGGGGAAACTTCAGCTGAGAGCAATTACTCTAAAAATTGATGCAACACAAAATTAAAATTAAGATATTATTAACTTTTTTGGAAATTAATTTCATATACATCCTTCAAATTGAATTAAAAAGCTGGCAAAGCTGGTTTCAACTAAATTGCATATCAATTTACATTGAATGCCAGCAGCTAACTCACGGAGCAGCACAACAATTTTTAATTGCGATGTAAAAATTACACAACTGACTACATTTTGCTGGCAAGGGATAACAAATTCCTCGCACTTTTTGTTATAAATCCAAAATAACACTGCTTCAATTGCCAACTAATTACATCCGCTTTGAATGTTTGAAACTGTTGAGAAGACACAGCTTTGATGATACGATGAAATATTTACCATTAACAAACTAAAGAATTTTCAAATACTTCCCCAAACTTGCACGCATAGATTCAAATTTCTGAATTGCAAGCTTCCCTCAAAATTGAAATTAATTAGTGTTCATAACACTGGAGTACCTGATAATTCTTCTGATCTTCCGATAGTAATGGTGTTTACAGTCCCTCTGAAATGATAATCCTTTGATGCCATACAAAAGTTTATTTTATAATTGAGAACTGTGGAACTAATGATCTGTACACAATTTCAATTTTTTTTTTTTTTTTAATGTCACTCTTACACAAATTTTGTTCTGGTTTTGTCTTCCTAAAGTAATGTTAAGGAATATACTGGGCATTTCTTTAACTGGAATAGACCTTTTTTTCAACAGACAGCTCATTCCAGAGTGAAAAGATTTCAACAGCTGCTGTCTTGGTGACATTAAGGACCCCATCGGAGGTGTCCTGCTGCACTAATGTCTTAGAAATGTTTAAAAGAAACTTCAAACAATCTGCATCCAGTAGGCGGTAGAAAGCTCACCACAGGATTCATTTGAAGACCAGTCCAGCAGTCACTCAGTCATGAATCAGAACTGTCAGTGACTGTCCAGTTAATAAACAGGTGTCAATGGACCGTGAAACAAACTTGGTCTATTGCTCCCACTGAAGATATCTTAAAAACTATGCCTTTTTGATATTTGAAAATTATTGCTTGTTACTGTATTATGATGAGAGAAAAGTACTGAAGTGCTGTTGAATGTTATTGCAAATATACATTACTATGTAGCTCTCATTGTAAACTGATGTTCAACATGGGTAATTCTTCTTAATTTTATTTCAGCTTTGAGATGGGGGTTGGGGGTGAATAGTGAATAGATTAAAGTAAAAACAACAGTGAAAAGTGCCAGTGTTGTGTGTGGGATCCACTGTTTTGCAGTCAGTGAGTATGACAAAACCTAATTACCACTGCGGTACTTCAGTCACAAAGGAGTACATTAAGACTCCAATATATTTCAGTAACCTTGGGATTTTGGTGGTGCTGGACTATTGTATACAACTCTTGTCAATACCCCAGGCAACTTGTAATGCACTTTTTGTTTTAAATGCACACAAATTGTATATTTTTTTGTTTTCAGAGTACCAGGTGAATTCAAAGAGAACAGGAAAAACAAAATTTGGTAAGTTTACAAAGAAACAGAACCCAGGTGAGTTCCAAGGAGTGAGGGAAATTTGCCCCCAGTGAGTTTACTTGTGGGAGACTGGGATCCAAATGGATTCATAAGGAATGTGTAATAAAAACGAACCGCACAAGCTGGTTTATACCAAAGATAGACACACTAAGCTGGAGTAACTCAGCGGGACAGGCAGCATCTCCGGGTGACGTTTCGGGTCAAGCCCCTTCTTCAGACTGAGAGTCCGGGGGAGAGGGTGGCACAGAGAAAAGGAGGGGTAAGATGCGAAAAGGACACATTGTAGTGTACAAGGAGTTTCCTTTCTGTCCTCTCAGAATCTTTAGCAGATCATATTCAAACAAAATTGAGGGAAGAAAGCAACTAAGACAGCGGATTCATTTTCGTTTCAGAAAATAATAGGCTTTATGAGTAGGTTATGTTCACATGACATGACCCCTTCTCTTAAGGACCTTTGTTAAAGAAAAAATGAAGCAGGAGAACAGAAAGGTTAAAAAGGTTTTTGTTTTTGCATGGAAAAACTAGGTCAAAGATTTGCAAAATAAATTTCTATTGAATCTATAACCGGAATTTCCCTATAAAAAAGTGAACAGAAATAGAATGTACTATCTAAATAAACTGTACCCAAGTTACCATGAATTAGCTGTCATTACTGATAATGAAGTAGAATATCCATATAAACTCTTAACAAATTGATGCTGAATTAATGTTTTTCCAGTTATTTGGTCTTCTTGTCTTCACTTCACCAACCCCAACAAGTCCCATCTTTGAACTAGATGTCTGGATCCACTGAGTAATTGTTGTACTTAATTTTTTTGCCACAAGAAACTGAATTAACTATCTTAAACAAGACGGAACAGAATAATGGTGAAAATGTACAGCAACATAACATTTTATTTATTCTTTAACTAATCCTTGCAGGTATTTCTGCCTGTCAAGAGATCGTGTGGGCCAACGATCATAGGAAATTTCAACCCCTGTAGTCACAGATTTAATCTCAGAAGACTAATTCTTAAACCTGTTCTTTAAACTTTTCAAACTAATGAATAACTTTGTTAGTCGTTAGCCGTGCTGTTGGGGGAGGGGAGAGGGGCAACCCATCAACTATTTTAAGAACAACTGTCCTCATTCACTTCACTGAAGGAAATGGATCTCTGGTAAATCAATCAAAGGTGCCAGAACCCATTTAGGAATCTATAGTCCTCTCTCATGGCTGGACATGAATGGCTACTTTCGTTTATTGGAACAGAATTTGGGAGCCAACAGAGCAATCTTTTATGAGGGCAATTTCCACTCTTTTTCATACTAATTTAGCATTTTCATGCAACAGTAGCTTAAGCAAGATTTTTTTTAAACAAATTGTTTATCATCATAATGAAAATTGTTACTCATTTACAACATACAATGGTAAATCTATTTGTGGTAATGACCAAACCTTCAAAAGTACATGAAGCTTTAGCATCAGAGCAAGTGAACATAGTAGACTCTATCTTCTGCGGAGTTAATTTCATGCTCCAATAAAGATCAACAATGAATCTAGTCCTCCTACATTAATGCTTGAATGAAACTGATGTTATCTTTGTAGTATTGTGCTGTAATTAATTCAGGAATAATAAGTTTTCAATTAAGTTACATTTTCTGCTAATATTTCCAACTCTAGTGAAATTCAACCCTTGCGTTGAAAAAACAACTCTTCAGTAAACTTTCTCTCAAATGAAATTCTAAACGGGTTACGTTTTTGAATATTATCTACTAAAGTATATATTTAATAGGGAGATGGTCGAAAACCACAAGACAGATCTTCTCTCCTGTACTTGAGCATTTGTCAGGATTTGACGATGAATCTGTGCAGAAGACCCGGTTTCCAACAATGGTGCTTTCTAGGTTGTTGGTTGCAATTTCTGCCCTGTTGCCAGTGCTCCATCACTAGTTTCCTTCTGGAGGCCAATGGGCCAACATGATGTTCTGCAGATTTCCCAGCACTTAGGCTTGAAAATTTACCTGAAACTGTGCTGTACTATACCTGACAGTCCCCATTCAAATAAACAGGAGACATTGGCTCAAAAGAGAAAGGAAAAATTATTTCATTATTTAAGTCAGCTTTAACAATTTAAATTGATCTTTAAATTTCAATTTGTTATGTGTCTTTTACAGCTTTACATTGTAAAGGGAGATGCTTTAATATTTAATGGCATATATTTTAATATACATTAATATTTAAATATTTAGTTAAAATATTTTTCAAAGATTTTTCATGTTTTGTTGTATTTTTTTAACAAATATATAAGATATTAATTGAACATTTGTGACATTCACAAACTTTCAGTGGCCACAACCATTCTGCCAGATTTGACAGTGAAAGAGCCCGGCTGGAAGGCCCACACTCATTCTTACAGACATTATCCAAGTTGCCTCCACTAAGAAGTCCCCTGAGTCACTCTCCACATGCCAAAGTGTGGGGCTCCCAGGCACCACTGTGCTGGAAGAACCAGTGTGGCCTGGAACAGATAGCCAGCAATCCTGAAGCAACAGAGACCTTCCCTTCACATTTAGCCATGCACTGGAAGAAAGGACTCAAATTTAGTTTACTTTAGAGATACAGAGCGGAAACAGGCCCTTCGGCCCACCGGATCCGCATCGACCAGCGATCCCCACATATTAACACTATCCTATACACACTAGGGACAATTTTTACATTTATCAAGCCAATTTAGCTACATACCTGTACGCCTTTGGAGTGTGGGAGGAAACCCACGCGACCACGGGGTGAGCGTACAAACTCATTACCGACAGCACCCGTCGGGATCGAACCTGGTTCTCCGGCGTTGCAAGTTCTGGAAGGCAGCAACTCTACCGCTGCGCCACCGTGCCGCCCTAAGGTCAAATTCCAGACTTTGCTGATATTTAATCACCATATTTTTCTCAGATCACAAGTTGCCACATCATGGATAAACCAAGCAAAGGATTTTAAAAGTATCATGGTCACCATTTCACCATTAACAACCAAACAGCCCAACCTTATGCCAATTAATGTGCTAGTGATTGCCAGTCTGCCTCTTGGTCTAGTGACACATATTAGACAATAACAAATAAAAATGTAACATTTGTTGTCAGCTTGAATATAGATGATATTTTTGGTCATTTACCTGATCACGACTAGCTTCAATGGAACTTCCTATGCCGTGAAAGGTTATTTGCACAGGTGAAAGTGTCAGGTAGGTCATACATTCTTTGCCGTTCTGCATATCACTGTACTGCACCTAGAAAAATAATGATATATAGCACAGAAATAAAACCTATGACCAAGTTGTAACATGCTTCAAATAAAATTAGAGTCAACATCAGATCTACTAAAGTAAACTCCCATTGTAAATGTTTCATTATGCAAATATAATTGGAATTAGTTTATTCAGGGTTAAACATATATTTGAATGATTTAGTCCAGTTAAAGGAGTAGACTTGATAGAAAATGAAGGTATTTTTATTGGCTACTGCCCTACTATTGGCAGGAGCTACTCAGTCCCGACAGCATAAAAGATTTTCAGCACACCTGACAATAATAAACCTAAAAAAGATTATCCATGATTATGTGAAATGCTCAATTAGCCAATTGACTAAAGATTCATTAGAGTCAATTCCTTTCTCAATACAGGTAAGGAAATGCACAGGGAAGTATAACTTTTGTAACTGACATGTTTGTTATATTAAGTACATAAATGTAAAATAAAAGATCTTAACAAACAGCATGAAATTGGCCAATCAACAAGAATAAAAGTCTTCTTGGTTTCTTACACATGAGAAAACGGTAGGTTCGGCAGTTAGGCCTCAATGTGTCAGACTCAATTTTAACCTGAAAATCTGAAAAATTCCCTGATACAGCACACAGAAATATTTTTGAAATAATCTTTCATAAATGTCCACTTAGCAGAAACGATGTCTGCTGCCGCCTCTATGAACGGGAGGCAGGGGGTTAATCACCGAGTCATATTTTTGTAAATGCAATCTTTCTCGCGTTTCAATGTTTAACAGGTTCCGAATAGGATTTATGTTCAACTACTTATTCATACATTTGAACCATTTTCTCTCACGGTGGTGTTCATCAAACTGCTTCATCCAAGTGTAGTTCCATTATGCTGTGGAGGCTATGAAAGTGCAAACACTGTTTGAGCTGTTCATCAAAAACGTAAATATTGCAGCTGTCTCAGATCGGTGAAATGAAACATTGATCTCTTACTTTCAATTTTGACCTCTATTTATGAGAAGTAGAGGATCCTAAAAACTTTCATCACATAGTTTGCATTACACTGGACAAAACCTGTGATTGAAATGGCAAAATTTAAAAATACAGTATTATTACTTTAAAAACTGACATCATGAATTCCAGAATTTGCACCCTGAAAGCATCATATCCCACAGACTACCTTGCTGATATCATCCAGATATAACCAATAAAAAAATACTGATTTAATGTGAATTTCAATGTCTATTGTCTATATTCTTGGTGTAAAAAGCTACTGAAATGTAGTATACAGTGCCCTCCATAATGTATGGTACAAAGACCGATCATTTATTTATTTGCCTCTGTACTCCACTATTTGAAATTTGTAATAGACAAAAAGTAAATCACATGTGGTTAAAGTGGACATTGTCAGATTTTATTAAAGGCCATTTTAATACATTTTGGTTTCACCATGTAGAAATTACAGCTGTATATATACCTAGTCCCCCCATTTCAGGGCACCCCAATGTTTGCTCAGGTGTGTTTAATTGCCTCCTTAATGCAGATATAAGAGAGGTCTCAGCACCTAGTCTTTCCTCCAGTCTTTCCATCACCTTTGGAAACTTTTATTGCTGTTTATCCACATGAGGACCAAAGTTGTGCCAATGAAAGTCAAAGACTCCATTATGAGACTGAGAAACAAGAATAAAACTGTTAGAGACATCAGCCAAACCTTAGGCTTACCAAAATCAACTGTTTGGAAAATCATTAAGAAGAAAGAGAGCACTGGTGAGCTTACTAATGGCAAAGGGACTGGCAGGCCAAGGAAGACTTCCACAGCTGATGACAGAAGAATTCTCTCTACAATAAAGAAAAATCCCCAAACACCTGTCCGACAGATCAGAAACACTCTTCAGGAGTCAGGTGTGGATTTGTCAATGACCACTGTCCGCAGAAGACTTCATGATCAGAAATACAGAGTGTACTGCAAGGTGCAAACCACTGATTAGCCGCAAAAATAGGATGGCCAGGTTACAGTTTGCCAAGAAGTACATAAAAGAGCAACCACAGTTCTGGAAAAAGGTCTGTGGACAGATGAGACGAAGATTAACTTATATCAGAGTGATGGTAAGAGCAAAGTATGGAGGAGAGAAGGAACTGCCCAAGATCCAAAGCATACCACCTCACCTGTGAAACACAGTGGTGGGGGTGTTATGGCCTGGGCATGTATGGCTGCTGAAGATACTGGCTCACTTATCTTCATTGATGATGTAACTGCTGATGGTAGTAGCATAATGAATTCTGAAGTGTATGGACACATCCTATCTGCTCGTTCAAACAAATGCCTCAAAACGAATTGGCCGGCGGTTCATTCTACAGCAAGACAATGATCCCAAACATACTGCTCAAGCAACAAAGGAGTTTTTTCAAAACTAAAAAATGTTTAATTTTTGAGTGGCCAAGTCAATCACCTGACCTGAACCCAATTGATCATGCCTTTTATATGCTGAAGAGAAAACTGAAGGGGACTAGCCCCCAAAACAAGCATAAGCTACAGATGGCTGCAATACAGGCCTGGCAAAGCATCACCAGAGAAGACATCCAGCAACTGATGATGTCCATGAATCGCAGACTTCAAGCAGTCATTGCATGCAGAGGATATGCAACAAAATACTAAACATGACTACTTTCATTTACATGACATTGCTGTGTCCCAAACATTATGGTGCCCTGAAATGGGGGGACTATGCATAAACACTGCTGTAATTTCTACATGGTGAAACCAAAATGTATAAAAATTGCCTATATTAAAATCTGACAATGTGCACTTTAACCACATGTGATTTTTTCCATTACAAATCTCAAATTGTGGAGTACAGAGGCAAATAAATAAATGATGGGTCTTTGTCCCAAACATTATGGAGGGCACGGTATCTCGTTGAGCTTTCCTCACTTTCCCTCCAGGCCTCAGGTAGTCCGTGGTGTCCATTTCACTGTATTTAAAAGCCGCTGGAAATTAACTGAAACAATTCTTTTCACCAGAAAACCAAAATCAAATCCCGAGTTTTTAAGAATGAGGGATGATACACACGAGCGTTCAAAAAATGAATTGTGCATACATTATAGTTATCTGTTCAGAAGCTTCGGGGGAAAAGTGCCAAATTCCAATAAGTATAACCAACTAATCTTTCAACACTGTATTTATCAAACCTCTTTTCATCCCCAGGAATAAAAAGGTCACAGACTGATGCATGTGAGCAATGTCAGATGACAACAATTGTTTCAGTTAATTTCAATGATTACCAGAGACTTTTAAGTTCAGTGAAACAGACAACACATCCAGCCCATGGCCAAGAGAGCAGTGTCAAGGGAGATGCCCCTGGTTCAACACTCATTCTGCACCAAAAGCTGGAGGAACTCAGCGGGTCAGACGGCATCTCTGGAGAAAAGGAATAGGTGACGTTTCGGGTCGAGAGCCTTCTTCAGACTCAACTGAAAACATCACCTATTCCTTTTCTCCAGAGATGCTATCTGACCCGCTGAGTTATTCCAGTTTTTTATGTCTATCTTCGGCTTAAACCAGCATCTGAAGTTCCTTCCTACATCATAGATTCTGGGTCAGTCTGTAACTTCCTGAGCCAAAGGGACTAGAAATATATTCCTGACCCTGAGCATCAGATGGCAGAACAAGCATCCTCCCATTCCACTGGAGTCACATTTTAATTAAACATGCAATCATAGCCAAGTTTTCTGTTTATATTTATTTTAATATATTTTTGCTTTTAATTAATTAACTGAACTTCATACAAATGAAAACAAATTTTTGCCATTTTCAGTTTAAAAAAATTGCTTCAGTTAATATCAATGATGACCAGAAAATTTGAAGTACAGTGAAACAAACAACATGACCCACCAAAGGCTGAGAGGACAGTGTTGTGGGAGGCTGGTGGTTGTCATTCACAGCCTGATCTCCCCATGGATGAGTTGCTGAACAGAGGTCACAAAGTGTAGTGGCATGAGCTTCTCGAGGGCCTGCAGCCATATGAATTTAATGCAGTTATAGTACAGGCAATAGACAATAGGCACAGGAGTAGGCCATTCGGTCCTTCGAGCCAGCACCACCATTCACTGTGATCAGGGCTGATCATCCACAATCAGTACCCCGTTCCTGCCTTCTCCCCATATCCCTTTAAGAGCTATCTTTAAGAGCTCTATCTATGATGTGGAGGGAGGGAGGTGGGGAATGGAGGGAGTGGGGTGGGGAAGCCTGAATGGTGGCTGGATCAAGTATGTTCTGGCCCATTATAATTAGTAGGATTCACAAACATAAATCAGCACTGCCCACAACTCCCATGTGTTCTAAAAGAATATAAGTATCACATTTTAAAATTAATCTCAGATTAAAACATGTGAGTGGCTTTGTCTAAAATGCATTCAAATTTAAAACATTGTGAATCAAAGCATGGCAAGGCATGGAAGTTTTCTGCTTTAAATATTTAAACCTCAGGGTCATTAAAGTTATTTATTTGTAATTTTAAATATTGAATTGAATCTGTTGCACACTTTCAGGTCACATAATAGACTGTTTTGCAACATCAAAGTGCGTGGAATAAAGGGTTATTGGTAATGTTGATTAAAATAAAGCACATAGAACAGAGAGCTTCTTACAAATGGAGGATGGTGAACAGTGGTGTCCCACAGTTCAATACAGGGACATTGCTCATATTAATGGCTTGAATATGGGCATGTGACATAAAAGGGCAGACATCATGGAGGTGTAATAAACAGAGGAGAAACTAATAAGATTACAAGAGGTTGCAGGCAGGTTAATAAAAGCAGGCATGCTCATGGCAGATGAAAAGGCACTGTTCTAAAGGGTATAAGACAAGAGGACATGTGACTGTATAATCATTGTAAAAAGACATGACATAATGAGAAACTGCATGATAAAAAATATATAGTATTCTATGCTTCATAAACAGAGGCAAAGGCTATAAAAGCAAGGAGATTATGTTGAGTCTTAATAAAAAGCTTGTTAAACCACAGCTGGAGCATTTAGGAAGGATTTGAGTATCTTGGAGAGGGTGGAGAAGAGATTTATACTGGAATGGTTCCATAGCAGAGGGATTTTAGATACAAGGTTGGGCTGGACTAGCTAGCATGAAACAGAAAATGTTGAAAATGTTCAGCAGGTTAGGAAGCAGCGTCACGGGAGAAAAAAATACAGTCAAGATTTCAGGAGAAGTTTGTCCTATGCTCCTTGGAGCAAGCAAGATCGAAAGGAGATTTGGTATTTGTGCACAAGGTCACAGTGGGTTTAGATAGGACAAATAGATTGCAGTTGTTCCCGGTGCCAGATAGTTCAGAGCAGGAAAATAGGTTCCAAGCAATGAATAACAAGACAGGGGAAGGAGAGGAGAAACAATTGCCTTCATAATGTTTCAGTACTCAGTGCCTGTACAGTTGGAGGAAACAATGAACCATGCCCTTGAAAAGGAAATTGGAAGGGCACGAGGAAAGAGATTGACTGAGACCAAACCTGACCCTCCGGCCAGATGTGGGAATGGGAGAGGATTCTGTCATCAGGTTCATGGAACCAGATGTGCTAATCAGAAAATGAGAATAGAATCATAAATTACCGAGTAGCCAGTTATGTTTTTAGTAATCACTAGCACGGTAGATAAGGTAACTTTTACAATGTTATCGTTGTAGACTTTCTTTGATAACGTTCCACTTGTGAACAAGTGAAAATGAAAGCACGCCGAATTTGAGGAAACTTTGCTCTTGGCTTGGCCTTTGTTTGGTAGATAAGAAATAGAATGAAAGCCTAAAACAAGGAAGGATGATAGTAAATCATCTTCCTGAAATTATAGACAGTTTAAATACACAGAACACTCTCCAGTGAATTTTTTTTGTGAAAAGCAATGATCTCCATGGATCAGCACTAGAGCATCAGTTTTTCACCAAATATATTAGTGCTTGGATAAAAGTGCAGAGAGTTTTCTGCCCAAATTGACAGATTATACTGAGAGGAGCAGTGTCGTAAGATCCACAGACAAAAGCAAGTATTTACAAAAAATATTAAAAAGTGAGTGAGCAGACTGTGCAAGCAGAGTTTAATGTGGGGAAGTAATGCCTTTGAATCCAAAAAAGGTAAATTGGAACATTTTCTTAATGTTTTGAAATTATGGACAGCAGAAGAGACCTTGGGGTGTTCTATTTACACAAATAAATAGTAATGGATCGGGAGGTATAATAAGAAAATAGAATAGAATCTTTTGTGTAATGAAGTTGGGGAACAAAGACTGGGTAAATATGATTCCATTGTTGAGAGCCTTGTCTGATCCTCTTTTGTTCTGCATTATGTTCTTAGGTCTATCTCTTAGAGAGGATGCATTGCTCTTAGAAAGATACATCACTGATTCATCAGCATAGTACCAAGGGGTAAAAGGTTGAATAGCATTTATATCCATATATAAATGCTTACAGTCACTTGAGTTGGTAAGTTGTGTAATAATCTGTGCCTCAATGCAGGCCACAGAAAGTTGAATGAATGAACGAACTATATGTTAGTCAACTTCCACTGCCTTTGTTAAGTATTGGCAAAAGTGCCAGTAGTAATATTACCAGTAATTAAACCTAGGAAGGAAATCATTCTAAGTCTAAATGGTTGTGGTTTTCACCTCCATCAGGCTGCAGGAGAAAGCCACCATGTGGCATAATCTAAACACAAACTGCTGGAGTAGCTCAACGAGTCAGGTACAACTGCAGTGGGAATGGTCAGATGACATTTAGGGTCTAGATCCTTCTTCAGACTGATCTGTTCTGTTGTCCATGTGGATAATTATTACTGCGTTAAATCTTTACAGTGGATTGTCAAATATATGGCAGGTCAGGCAGCATCTCTGGAGAAAAAGGATAGAAACATAGAAACATAGAAAATAGGTGCAGGAGTAGGCCATTCGGCCCTTCGAGCCTGCACCGCCATTCAATATGATCATGGCTGATCATCCAGCTCAGTAACCTGTACCTGCCTTCTCTCCATACCCCGATCCCTTTAGCCACAAGGGCCACATCTAACTCCCTCTTAAATATAGCCAATGAACTGGCCTCAACTACCTTCTGTGGCAGAGAATTCCACAGACTCACCACTCTCTGTGTGAAGAAATGTTTTCTCATCTCGGTCCTAAAAGACTTCCCACTTATCCTTAAGCTGTGACCCCTGGTTCTGGACTTCCCCAACATCGGGAACAATCTTCCCGCATTAGCCTCTCCAACCCCTTAAGAATTTTATATGTTTCAATAAGATCCCCCCTCAGTCTTCTAAATTCCAGCGAGTAAAAGCCTAGTCTATCCAGTCTTTCTTCATATGAAAGTCCTACCATCCCAGGGATCAATCTGGTGAACCTTCTCTGTACTCCCTCTAAGGCTAGAATGTCTTTCCTCAGATTAGGAGACCAAAACTGTAAACAATACTCCAGGTGCGGTCTCACCAAGGCCCTGAATGTCACACAAAATGTCACCCATCCTTTTTCTCCAGAGATGCTGCCTGACCCACTGAGTTACTCCAGCACTTTGTGTCTATCTTCAGATCAGAAATTAAACACTTACTTTCTTCTACATCTGATCATGGTTTTTCTTTCACAAAAGTGATGGAATTTTGCTTTAAAAAAATGAGAGTCCTTCAGAAAAAATTGTCGCCTAACATTGACAGTGAGTTAGAGGATTGAACTTCAGAAGTCTTATTGGGCCTTCTCCAAAATTCTGTAACTTTAAAAAAAATACTTCGGCCTAAACTCAGTAAATTTACAATGTTACAACAATGTATCTTGGAGGCGAGAACTCAAATTTAAAAAAAGGTCTTTTGGTCTTTCTTTACTTGTATGACGAAATCCTGTTATGCATTTAGAGACACAAGAGGCCAGAGACACTGGAACCTTCAGTAAAAAAAACAGATTACTGGAGAAACTGTTGCAGGAACAAATTGTTCCTCCATCAGATTGTTTGATGCTTAAGATTCCTGCAGTTCCTCCAGCAATTTAAAAAAAAATGTTATACCATTATTTACATTTGTCAACCTTTATTAGCATTTTGTGCTCCTTTAGAAACAGCCCAATTATCTCGTCCCATTTTCGGTCATTGTTTGCTTCTTCCACCCACTTCCTTTTGAAGATTTTGGAGCTCTCTTTTACCCACTACTTTGAGCCATTGGCACAGAAATCTGGCATCATATTCTCTAATCTCATCCAAATAATTGGTAAAACTCCAAAATTAATGTGAACTCGATTCCAGACAGTAGTGTTGGAAAATAACTGCAGATGCTGGTACAAATTGAAGGTATCACAAAATGCTGGAGTAACTCAGCAGGTCAGGCAGCATCAGTCTGAAGAAGGGTCTCGACCCGAAACGTCACCCATTCCCTCTCTCCTAGTTGCTGCCTGACCTGCTGAGTTACTCCAGCATTTTGTGATACCTTCAATTCTAGACAGAATCGTTAACTTTTCTCCTACTCCATCAAGAAGTGAGAGTAAAGATGCAACTCTGTCTTCGTATCCATATTTAGATAAGATGTTAAAATGTTGACAGCGATAACTTTTCTGATACATGTGTGTCCTGCATTTTATCGTATGAGCAAGATAATTTCACATTCAGACATTTATCCGACCCACTGGGACCACATTAACAATCTGAAACTGCACTTCAGGTCTCAGAGCAAAGCAAACAATGGGAACAAGGGTATGTAAATAAAACAGACTTTGTTCTTGTGTAGAGTTTCTATATTTTAAGAAGTTATTAATAATAACTTACATCAAGACAGAGGCATACATTTAGTTATGACCAGAGGACGAGGCATTCTTCCACCCCCTACTCTATAAAGAATAAAAGCATTAAGCTAATTCCCTGCAATGCTGGAGTTCCTTGATGTTTGTGCGACCACTGAATTTTGTATTTTTACTAACCCCAGCAGGTCCTAGACTAACTTCACGTCCATCAGACCTTTCTAGTAGCCACCCCCCTGTGGATTGTCCCACAGAGAGTGTGAAAAATGTCCACTATTTAATAGGATTCTGACTAGACCATCAGGGAAGGAAATGGAACAGCACAGTGATATATTACACAGTCATCACATCAAACAAATGTGTTTGATACAAATACTCTACATGGGTCTCAAGTAGTTATGTACTCACACAATTTATAATATTTGACACTAATTGTCGGTTCTCCGACAGCACAAACTAGTTGTATCCCAGACCTATTACCTTTTAAGTTTAAGTTTTAAACAGGAGACTTTCTGAAAGTCATTGCAGTTTAAATTGGCCTTGTGTTAAGATTAAAATAAATGTAGTGTTGTTATTAGGCACTTTAAGATCAATTAATTTCAAAATTTAATACCAATAATGTTATTTGTTATGTTATTTGTAATGATCGTAGTGTTGTGCAAAATATTTCTGCTTTTCTATTATTGTCCACAACAATGTCACCAATACACACTGATATCAGTGTAGAAAAGAACTGCAGATGCTGGTTTACACACAAGATAGACACAAAATGTTGGAGTAACTCAGCGGGTCTGGCAGCATCTCTGGAAAGAAAGAATGGGTAACATTTCGGGTCTGAAGAAGGGTCTTGAACCAAAACGTCACCCATTCCTTCTCTTCAGGGATGCTGCTTGTCCCGTTGAGTTACTACAGCATTTTGTGTCTACACCAATTTCAGTTGTCATTCACACACAAATAAAGCCAGTTCTTGGTATTTGGCAATTGTGTGCTGTCTTCAGCTGATCTTGTCGGAGCAGCATGATATATAATGTAACAAACTATCACTAGGAGTTTATCATTAGTAATGAGTTCTCAGAGAGGTGCTTACAAGATCTGAAGGATGGATTTAAAGGAAAGGAGAAACCTAAATGGAAAGTGTTCACATGGGATAAAATGCTCTTGTTCAGGTAACAATGAAAACAGAGAAAGGAACCACTTCTGAGCTCATGATATGACTCTTCAATTCTGTTTAACGGTCAGTTAAGGGGAGTTTTGGAGAATTATGTGACGACTACTTTAGAGACGATTTCCTGTGCCTTCAGGCAAAGGAAGATGAATCAAAGGGCTGCCTTTTAGTGCTGCAATGAAAGTCAACAACAATGTCCTTCTCAGCCGCCACTCTCAGTGCCCCAAAAATGCCTCACTCTGGAGGCTTTTCTGGCATTGGGGAGAGGTGATTGAGGGTCATAGGACAAGATCTTCACTGTGCAACAATTAAAATGCAGGCAGCAGCACAACAATGGGAAGGCCATATTTGATCTCACCAAAGCATTTGACACGAAGGTATCACAAAATGTTGGAGTAACTCAGCGGGTCAGGCAGCATCTCAGGAGAGAAGGAATGGGTGATGTTTCGGCTCTTCTTCAGAAAGCATTTGACACCATCTTTTGGAATGGACTGTGAAATATCCCCCTCAAATTTAGCTGCCCACAGAAACGTCTACCCATTTAACGCTTGATCATTCAATGCAACGCAAGCTTTACATGAACTAATGAGATTACAATATGGCCCCTGTCCTTGTCCCATTAATTTTCTCATTCTTTCACCATGCAGAACTGCACTTCATCGTCAATTTCCAGCAGGAATGGAGCTAATCTCCAGAACTAACAGCAGGATTGTTCATGCTACAGCAACTGCAGTCCAGAACCAAGGTCATCTGAACCTCCATTGTGCACACTCCAGTGCTGGCATTTGCACACACCTGAAAGCCAAGCTCAAAACCAACGTCGACTTATAAACCCAAAGCATACAAGAGGATTGGTTTTATACTCAACATCTGCAAGATAAGAATCATCCAGGAATCTACCCCAGCTGGACCATGTTGTTCCCTGCCAATAAAGGCTCATAGCTAGATCCTAGAAAATGTGGACCACACAAAAACTGTGCGTATGCAGCGGAAAGAGCTCATCATCTTAAAATCTTCCAACACACTCACAAAGTCACACACCTCCTACCCCATCAGTGGAAATGTCTGTGGCTATCACAATGGTCTCATGAGACACTTTAGAATCCGCAAAGTGGAAACAAGTCATTCTGGAGGAGTGTCTAAGTTATGTTATTGTTATGCTTTATTAATACATTGAATTGAATTGAATACTTTATTTTTGTGTAGAAAGGAACTGCAGATGCTGGTATATCAAAGATGGACACAAAGTGCTGGAGTAACTCAGCAGGACAGGCAGTATCTCTGGAGAAAAAGGATAGGTGACGTTTCGGGTCGGGACCCAAGAATTGTCCCGACCCGAAACGTCACCCATCCTTTTTCTCCAGAAATGCTGCCTGACCCACTGAGTTGCTCCAGCATTTGGTGTCCATCTTTATTAATACATTTCATTTTTAAGAATACTGTGTGCATTTCCACTTTAAACTTGCATGCAGTTGCAAGTACGCCCCATTTCTTGAGGGTGGCAATGCAGAAAGCAGCCACCGGTCCACATTATGTTCAGCAGTGAGTCCGTATAATTAATTAGTGAAACAAAGGCCAAGCCATTGCAGTTTACACTGCTGATGAGAACAAAGGTCCTGGGAATGCAGAATGCTATGTGTACAGTGCGTAAGTTTTGTTATTCATTTTTGATCCAGAAATTACAATTTCTTAGAGCTATATTAGTACTGAGCCAGACAAGCCTGCATTTGATAGAGACAATAAATATTCACAGCTAATCTAAATTAAAATCAATGTCAAAAATATCGAGTTAAATAAACCAGTAATATTCAGCACATCCACAAGCAGTTGTTTGCTCGTAAGATGGTGTTCACCATGCCTAACTTTATGCCATTGAGTATTTCTTAATGCTGTGCCATAGGGAAAAACACTTCACAAGTTTACAAGGCCAATAACATTATAAGGAATCAAAAAACAGGAGGGAAAACATTTTCATACTAATATGGTGGTAAAAAAACTAGAGATTATTTCTGAAGTATTATACACAACAATTAATGGCTGCATAGGACAAGTATTATTCCCCAGGAGGATATGGTGTAGAAGACAATCACATTCCAATGCACAAGCCAAGAAGAAAATTAATTGATCAAAATTCCATTTGCAGTAGCTCACCCACATGCACATACTCAAGAAACAGACAGGAAATCCTTGGAAAGCATATCAAATTGCCCAAACTGCTGGTGTCAGTAAGATCATTGTTACTCTCAGGAAATAAAGTAATCAACGTAAAAAAAACATTAAAATACTATCGTCGATATAAGCAGAAGAAAAAAATCCAGGGCAGAATTTGTACATACAAAACCATCTATTGTAAGCTTCAAAACATTCTAAACAAAAAAAAGCTACAGATGGTACTTTCTTCCATAAACACATTTCAGTAACAATGGACATTTCTGCTAATAATTCAGAAATCATCGTGCAGGCATAACTAAGAGTGCAGTGTACAATTTAATTTTATATAGTTGGAAACAACTGGATGCAAGACCTCAGTCACATTCTGCAGGGATTACAAAATTCCACATACAAGAGCAACATGTGTACTTAATAAAGATCATGTTCTATATATATCTGCTAAATCTGCATTAACTGCTGTAAAAAACACTGGAGATGATCACAATTCACCCAATTGATCCTTCCTCCAAAACACCTTCACTGTCATCCAGCTGCATGGATCTGGACATGATCCATGAGGCTGGATGGGCGGCACGGTGGCGCAACGGTAGAGTTGCTGCTTTACAGCGAATGCAGCGCCGGAGACTCAGGTTCGATCCTGACTACGGGTGCTGTACTGTAAGGAGTTTGTACGTTCTCCCCGTGACCTGCGTGGGTTTTCTCCGAGATCTTCGGTTTCCTCCCACACTCCAAAGACGTACAGGTATGTAGGTTAATTGACTGGGTAAATGTAAAAATTGTCCCTAGTGTGTGTAGGATAGTGTTAATGTGCGGGGATCGCTGGGCGTCGCGGACTTGATGGGCCGAAAAGGACTGTTTCCGCGCTGTATCTGAAATATGAAAATAATAATTATTATCTATCCAGTTGTCAGGCAATTGCCAATAATGGCTACTCTTTGCAGGTTCACAGAATGTCCACTGTCATCCCAAAGGACCTCTCTTGATTGTCTCCATTCTCTCACTGTTTTTTGCCAGAATCATCCGAAAGTAATTTAGTTTAGTTTAGTTTAGAGATACAGCACAGAAACAGGCCCTTCGGCCCACCGGGTCCGACCAGCAATCCCCACACGTTAACACTATCCTACACCCACTAAGGATCATTTTTACATTTACCAAGCCAATTAACCTACAAACATGTACATCTTTGGAGTGTGGGAGGAAACCGAAGATCTCGGAGAAATCCCATGCAGGTCACGGGGAGAACATACAAACTCCGTACAGACAGCACCCGTAGTCAGGATCGAACCCGAGTCTCTCATTCGCTGTAAGGCAGCAACTCTACCGCTGTGCCACCGTGTCATATGTTCACATTAAAAACTATCATCACAACTTCAAAATAATCCTTCTTGATCTTTTCAAAGTCTTTAGATTGGCAGTAATCAAAATTGAAGCAAAAAAGAAAATAGTGCATGAGGGAACCTGAAATACCCCCAAAATTGCGAGAATTGCACCAATAATCAGGTGGCATCTGAGGAGAAAAAAGTTCAACCACATTTCACGTTGATGAGCTTTCATCAGAAGTTTGAAGATAAGCTTTCCTCAAGGTGCAAAGAAGGGGGGAAGGTGGGGAGAGAACAAAGGGAATTTCTGTGGTGGTGTGGAGGCCAACAGAAACTGAACGTCTCGAGTGCCGGGGCCAGCAAATGAGAGTGTTTTGAAGACTTGTTAATTGCAACTCATCTGTCTGGAGGCAATGCAAATGGGAAGAAATGGATGAGGACACAAGAGATGGAAAAATAAATAATGCCAGACCTGTGAGACGTAGAAGCCCGCAGTTGCTGGAAACCCCAAATAAATAAATAAATCATTGCAAGAAAAACCCGCAGGTCAGGCAGCATTTGTGGAAAGAGAAAAACAAAGTTAATGGTGATCTATCATCAGGCATGACAAGTCTGGATATAAACTGGAAAGGGGGTCATCTTGTTAAATCCCAAGCACTGATAGGTGTCAAATCAGAAGATCCGATGCTATTTCCTGGGCATGAATTGGCTTTGTCAGTACAATGTAAGGGACAAAAGAGAGAGAGAGAGAGGTCAGAGTGGGGGTGGGATAGAAAAATAAAGCAACATTTCAAAGGAAAAAGCAGTGATGAAATGTACCATGATTACATTGTACAACGATTACATTGAGATAAGAGAATGTAGGTGCGATTGGGGAGGGTCAAGAGCATGAAAGTACCAATGCACAGCATGAAGCATAGATAGCGGAGTGCAAAGGGAACAGAGATCAAAAAACAATGAACTGCATGAACAAACATGTAATCACGAGTGAATCCAAAATGTGACGGGTGGAATTTCATATGGTATCGATATAGAATAATTTTGACCCAGGAATATTCGCTAAAAGATAACACCTTCACTTTGATCTCTCCACACTTGGCTGGTTATACTGTTCCAACAACGCCCAGCATAGGCTTGAGGAACAACATCACTCCTTCCATCCAGGCACATTACCGTCTCAATATTGAGTCATAAAGCTACACATCATGGAAACAGGCCCAACCAAGTGGACATTCAGGACAAGTCCAGTTTGCCCACATATGGCACATATCCCTCTAAACCCTTCCTAACCATATATCTGCCCAAATGTCTTTTGACAGTCATAATTGTACCCGCTCCTATAGCTTCCTCTGGCAGTTCATTCCGGATATGGATTACCCTCTGAGTGAAATAGTTGCCCAAGCTCCCTCTTAAATTTCTTCCCTCTCACCTTAAGCCTATTCCCTCTAGTTAGAATTCTCTACTTTGAGAAAAAGACCGTGAACGTTCACTTTATCCATGCACCACCTGATTTTGTACATTTTATTAAGGACAACCCTCAGCCTCCTGTGCGCCAGAGAAAAAAGTCCCAACCTATACAGCCCCTCCCTACAACTCAAGCTCACATGTCCAGGTAACATCCTGGTGAATATATTTTGCACCCTATAAAACGTAATGATCTGAAGAAGGTTCTCGACCCGAAACATCACCCATTCCTTCTAAATGATGCAGAGAGTGAACCCACTTTCTCCCCCACCATTGCCGGGTGTTTACCATCCCCCCTGACCTCCCCCTTTCACAAGGACAGAATCCCCCTCGTTCTCACCTTCCACCCCACCAGCCAGCGGATCCAACATATCATCCACCAACATTTCCGTCACCTAAATGGGACCCCACCACTGGCCATATCTTCCCATCCCCTCCCCTCTCTGCGTTCCGTAGAGACCATTCCCTCCGTAACTCCCTGGTCCACTCGTCCCTTCCTACCCAAACCACCCCAACCCCGGGCACTTTCCCCTGCAACCGCACGAGATGCAACACCTGTCCCTTTACCTCCCCCCTCAACTCCATCCAAGGACCCAAACAGTCTTTCCAGGTGAAACAAAGGTTCACCTGCGCCTCCTCCAACCTCATCTATTGCATCCGCTGCTCTAGATGTCAACTTATTTACATCGACGAAACCAAGCGCAGGCTCAGCGATCGCTTCGCTGAACACCTGCGCTCGGTCCGCATTAACCAAACTGATCTCCCGGTGGCCGAGCACTTCAACTCCCCCTCCCATTCCCAGTCTGACCTTTCTGTCATGGGCCTCCTCCAGTGCCATAGTGAGGCCCACCGGAAATTGGAGGAACAGCACCCCATATTTCGCCTGGGCAGTTTGCAGCCCAGTGGCGTGAACATCGACTTCTCCAACTTTAGATAGTTCCTCTGTCCCTCCCTTCCCCTCCTCCTTCCCAGATCTCCCTCTATCTTCCTGTCTCCACCTATATCCTTCCTTTGTCCCGCCCCCCTGACATCAGTCAGAAGAAGGGTCTCGACCCGAAACGTCACCCATTCCTTCTCTCCCGAGATGCTGCCTGACCTGCTGAGTTACTCCAGCATTTTGTGAATAAACCACTTTTTTCATTATTTGTAACACATTCTGTAAATTAGCAATGACTCCATCCCTTTTCTAGGCAACTGCCTGTAAATGAATCAGAATATTTGGAAGCGGCATGCCATCTTCGATTGCAAAAATAAATTTGCATCATTTATTTCTGCCATCCCCTATGGCTACCTATTCACATCTCGAACATTACAAACTCTGTCATTATTCCAGTTCATTTACTGTTGAAATCCATGTTCTATATGTTACCACCAATGTGGTAAATTCCAGTGCACTTGTTCTTGACATTCCCCCATTCCACCTTCTATAAACTTGACGCTTTCCAAAGCCCTGAGGTACCAAGCTGGCCCATGTCCTACTCACCCATCAATCCTGTGCTTCTGCACTTAACAATATAGCCTACAGTGTAGGAAGGGACTGCAGATGCTGGTTTACACCATAGATAGACACCAAATGCTAGAGTAAGTCAGTGGGACAGGCAGCATCTCTGGATAGAAGGAATGGGTGATGTTTTGGGTTGAGACCCTACTGTGCTGAGGTCAGGCGCCAGCTCTTAGACCCTCCTCCTACTTATCCTTGGACCATGACCCCACAGATGGGCACCAGGGATAATCTCGCAGACCATTTCCGATTTCATCACTGCTGGCTGTCTGCCCTCCACAGCCTCCAACCTTATGATTCCCCAGTCCCGCACAGCCCGGTTTTACTTTCTCCCCAAAATCCAGAAACAGAACTGCCCTAGCCGTAGGGTTGTCAACTGTCCCATATTAGCCGGGACATCCCGTATTTTGGGCTAAATTTGTTTGTCCCGTATGGGACCGCCCTTGTCCCGTGCATGCCTGGATGCTGTAGGCTACTGGAGTGTGTCCGCATAACGAAGGTTGCGTAGCAACCCTGCTCCCGGCTCGGGCAGCCGCCATTGGTGGAGCGGGAGCAAGTGGCCACTGGCTGGGTGAGGTCACGAGGGTGACGTCACCTTGTCCCGTATTTGGGAGTTAGAAAGTTGGCAACCCAACCTGGCACACCCATAGTTTCTGCCTGCTCCTGTCCCACTGAATTCATTTCCACATACCTTGCCTCCATCCTATCTCCCCCCCCCCACCCGGTCCAATCCCTTCCTACCCATGTCCAAGACAACTCACACACCCTCATCTCTTTAATGACTTCCCTTTTCCAGGCCACCACACCCTCTTCTTTGCTATGGATGTTCAGTCCTCTACACCATCCCCCACTAGGAAGGCCTTAAAGCCCTCTGTTTCTTCCTCAACTGCAGAACCAGCCCATTTCCCTCTACCAACGCTCCCTACTGCCTAGCGGAGCTGATCCTCACTCTTAACAACGCAGAAGGGTCTTGACCCGAAACATCACCTATTCCTTCTCTCCAGAGATGCTGCCTGTCCCACTGAGTTACTCCAGCATTTTGCGTCTATCTACTGGCTACTTATTATGCAATCCCTCAGTTTTAATAGTCTCCGTTTTTCATTTGAGCTCTTACATTTCCAGCCGACTAATTTGTAATTTTACCAAGACTTCAGGTGTCAGGAGTTTTAGTTCTGCAATATTCTGCCTAAAGCCTCGATTTTTTAGGATGCTCGTTAAACACTTACTTTTAAGCAAATTCTGTGGTAAATGAAGGTCCATGGGTAGTTATGTTTGATAATATCGGTTATCAAACTATGTTTGAGAAAGTTGCTGTGAAGCTTCCAGGAAAACATTACCATCGTAATTTATCTATATAAGCAAATGTTGGCAGGTGAATAAATGTATAAAATCACACATAGTGGCATTATTCACATTGATCTCCATTTGAGTCTCAATTTTCTCTAACAACTAGAACTGTCAACGCAAAAGTACTTTGTGTACAAGGTGCCACTGTCCACATAGTGCTTCATAAGTTGATGTAAGATGGCTGTTCAACTGTGGGGGGGCCACAGTTTAAAGATAAGGGGTAGGCCATTTAGAACGGAGATGAGGAAAAACTTTTTCAGTCAGAGAGTTGTGAATCTCTGGAATTCTCTGCCTCAGAAGGCAGTGGAGGCCAATTCTCTGAATGCATTCAAGAGAGAGCTAGATAGAGCTCTTAAGGATAGCGGAGTCAGGGGGTATGGAGAGAAGGCAGGAACGGGGTACTGATTGAGAATGATCAGCCATGATCACATTGAATGGCGGTGCTGGATCGAAGGGCCGAATGGCCTACTCCTGCACCTATTGTCTATTATTTATTGGCCCCCATGGTCACTTAGAACATTTTTCTCAATCATGCTTATGCCTCCAAAGTCACTAAACCGTGAAATTTCTTATTTCATCAAATTTATTTCTGAAATCACTTGAGTTAATATGGAGTCAAAATAGAATTAATATTGTAATTATATTAATTATTTTAATGAATCATATTGTAATCACTTGTAATTAATTATATTGATTGTTTTACTTGTAGTTATATATAATTAATATAAGTTTAATATTGAGTTAATATATCTTCAATATATAAAATTATGTTAGGAGATCAAACCAGAGCTTTTCATTCATCTAGAAAATAAACAGGGTCGAAGAGTTTTGATTCAGGGCCATATAAATTGAAAATATTATGTTTAATTTTAGAAAGAAATCCAGATTCCTTGTATTGGCCTAGAATCCAAGTCATCCATATACTAAAGGTCTATCAAGGTGAGTCTCTCTTTGGCCCTGTGTTTTGCCATTTTACTATTTGGCATCCTAGATTTTTTCTCCAATGTACAGATGCCAGGTAAATGCAAGTACTTGTTATTTAACCCAGCCAGTGAACAATGTATTCTCAACTGATTATTTTAATATACTTACTTTTTTTTCAAACAAAAATGTTCTGCTGTACCATATGGCTTCTGCTTATGAATTAGCAAGTAAACTTTGGTGTTTTACTGAAACTTTTAAAAAGTTTATTCATTGTTGTGGTACTTATATATTTTCAAGAGACTCATTGCAAATCAGTGTGCTTCTCATTTGATCACTGGCCCAAGGTACCACATTTGCGAACCGGGGTTAACTTTAGCTTGTGGATTATTCAGTGCAATTCACAAGGTGGTATTCCAACACAGGTTTTATATTTTAGAACACTGAGGCATGTAAAACCCAGAAATCGGGCAAAGACAGTACTTTTCAAATCCAATGTAGTATTTTACTCCTTTTATCAGAACCAATAACTTCCTGTAGCTTGGACCAGATAATCCTAAACATCGCTGTGATCAGTTCACATAAGCACTTGCCTATTTTTCGCTGGTGTTTTCCCTTGTTATAACGTACTATTTGAAAGGAAGCCATTTGGCTTTCTATCAGCTAGGCTGTACGGTAACCAAGAACATATGTTACCATACACAGTCTGAAGAAGGGTCTCGACCCAAAACGTCACCCATTAGTCTGAAGAAGGGTCTCGACCTAAAACGTCACCCATTCCTTCTCTCCAGAGATGCTGCCGGTCTTGTTGAGTTACTCCAGCATTTTGTGTCTACCTTCGATTTAAACCAGCATCTGCAGTTCTTTCCTACACATGGTAACCAAGAAAGCCTTGGTAAATTATTTAATGCAAAACTATTCATCTTCCTTTTTGTCAAAATGCATACAATGAATAAAGCAAGCTTTTCCTTTTAACATGGCTGCAATCAGTTCTCAATAGACTACAACATCAAATGAATGATAACATTATATTAAAAAAAGGTTTGCAGCAAAGAAATAATTTTGTTTCATCTCTGACTTTCTATTTTTATCTCCTGTCACCAAGATTACGGACACATTGCAGCTGGCAACTCATCCATACAAAGTAGTTGCTGTTATATCCTAGTGGATATTAACAGGTCATTTCGCCATACAGTGGATCATTGCTTGGATCACCTCTTCATCTCATATGCATTCCCATAGATGCAGTGGGCAGAAGCAGGAAATTGGACTGCTGACTTTTCTCTATCGAGTGGGGATCATAGTTCCAGTCGCAAATGTAAACGAATGGCCATTGAACTTGATTATTCCAACGCACTGACTTCTGGCTTATTTTACCTCTTGTAAATCTAAGTTCATCCTTAACTCTTCAGCATTTGTCCCAATTTGCACAGTTCTGTTCAGCCAACAGCCACTCCCATCTAACCCACTGTAGTTCTCAATTAAAAAAACATCTCAATTTAAAAACGTTTATTCTTGTTTGAAACTATCCATCTTTGTAATCGCGTCCAACCCTTTTCTGTCCTAATGCGCTCCTGCAGTTCTGGCCTTGAATATCCTCGATTTTAATCACTTCATCACTGGCAATATTGCCTTCTGCCGTTATTGACTGATGCTCTGGAACTTTGGTCCTAACTCTCCCTTCTCTGTAACTCTTACTTCATCTTTAATGTCTAACCTTAATTGCTTTAAAATATTTAAATAATTATATAATGTAAGTCAAAACTTTTCAATTTTTCTTTCTTTGTTTTACATCATTCCCCTAAACCAATGTTTCTTTCGCTCACTTGTTTCGTCCTCAACATGATTTGACTGCATTAAATTTATTTTACTAGATTTCCTGATTCAGCCTCTGCATGATTCTTCAATTTAATTGCTTAAAATGACACACCATTGCTTTCCATATTCTTGCAGATGCTGGAAGTCTACAATCATGTGCCAAATGTAAGAACAGATTCCCAGGCCATTATTTCTGCTGACTATAAAAATCTGGGAAAACTGGTGGCTGAGCCTAAGCTTTAATCAAGTTAAATACTTAGCACACAATCTTGTAAGTAATGAGAAAAAAAGCTGTGCCAATCAGCAATTTAACATAACATTGCTAATTAAGGACAATATGAAACAAAATGGTAAATCAATGACAAACTAAACAAGACTTTTGTAATCTACTCTTGTTAATTGTTATTGCTTGAGTACATTATCCATTATTTAAACACAGACATTTGCAGTAAATAGCAGTTGAATAAATGGATCGTACAAATTAAGTGACTCTGAATTAAGAATTGACTGTATAGGCACATTGTAAATAAATTCTTACCATGACAATCTAGTGTTTTACTGAGCCAGAAAAAATCGCTTACAATGATAAAAAAAAAATTAAAAGTGCAATTGGATCTCTATGTTTGCCATATAGTTTAAATTTAGAATGCCGGTTTGAACATTGACAGCAGGCCGGATCTTTAAGTAGGTTCATACTGATGACACAATTAAGAATCTAGAAATAAACATTCTTTGTTTAGCAGGATCTTATGGTACTGAAGTAACACATTACTTTATTCACATAATTCAACAGCATTCATATTACTGTTAAAATGTCAATGTTTAACATTTAACCTTACTGATCTCTGATCATATTACTTCACAGTTCGAAACTTGGTAGCGCCGTGTTTAAAGATTATTGAGACATTTTGGCCAAATGGAGGAAAAGGAGTAACAAAGCTTTAATAGTCTGTCAGTATAAAATCTCTAAATAAATTGCATGCATAATTGTAAATGCTGGGAGTTGTAAAATTATTTTGATGACTTATTTGGTTAAGGAGTCTGTGCTCCTTAATAGCAAGGCATAGAAACAAATTGTATTTGGATTGATTTATGGTCTGTGCTGAGTCAGCTTATCTCAGGTGGAATGCAACAATTGGCCTAAAAAAACCCTGGGATAGGAAGGTGAAAATCAGTTAACATTCCTGCTCTAACTACGATCTGAGAGCTCCAGCTGGAAAGAACATATGTCTGTCTGTTGGGTGAGGAAAAGATAAGGGCTTGGTTCCAATGGCCTCTATGATTGAACAGCCTGCTGACATTGATAGTTTGGCTTAAAATAATAACACGTTGGATTAGATACCATAGGGCTGCTGGATTGGTATGTATTAGACATCTGTGTCTTCACATGAGCAAAGAGAAAAGTGAGACAAGACATATGTTTCCATTGTACGGTTAATACAATAGTCATGTAAGCAGTAAGTTCTGCTATTCATCAAAAATAAGCTAAAACACAAATAAACCCTCAGATGGTCGCTGAAGAGTGGAAAGATTCCAGATTTGGCCTTGCCTGAAATCTTACGAATCTGCCTATATTTTAATCAATTTTCATTTAAATTCATAGTATATCATTAAGGAATTTACATTGGATTTTCAATATCCCTCTCAAATTCAACTTCCTGAAACTTACCATCTCTGTTGAAAGATGATCTGAGGAAGAAAAAGTAAGCAGAAAAATCGTCCACATGGTGGTTATGTTTGCTAAACCTGATCTTAACCAGTTAACATTAAACATATTTCACAGTTGGACACATAGGTATTTTGCCTCTATCCAAAATAAAAGGGAACGCAGAAAGTTATGTGCATGGTTTAACATACCATACGATTTTTTTTAAATGTGAAAAAATTAACTGTCCGGCAGTTTCACTTTCCCCACCTGAAAACCTTGGATTCTGGCTAAGTACTCTAGCTGCTGAGAGGGTTGTACTGCTGAACAGGGGGAAGCTGGAGCTTTTCCTTTCAAACTTATAGCTTCTGCAGTTGGGGAAGTCCCATTTAACAGAAGCTCCCTTGCAATAATTGCTGTGTTGCTTGTAGTGCTGAAGAATGAACAACATCCTTGATTTATTTCTTTCGGTGTCAAATAGTTCATTGTAGGAGCTGCCTTGTTCAGACTTGCTTCCATCTCTTGGTAAACATCAGGGGAGAGATGGAGAATTCCCTTCTGGGCTGTGAATGAAAGAAAACATTAATTATATCAAAATTACCTTTATTTCCCATGTGAAATTGCATTGTTAATATCGACTTTTATTTGATTTATAAACCGCAACTACATATTAAAAACCCTAGATGTAGTAACCGCCTGAAAACTTACAATTGGAATTTAATATATTACAATTTGAAAAAACATTGCATTGTAAAGGATTTGCTTCTTAATTTAGTGCATTTGTGCATTTATATTTAAATATCTCTTTAATCGGTGATTTCGTAAGATGGATACTCTCACATGAGCTTGAGGGGATAATTTTCCCCTCGCCCTGTGCAAGTCCAACATGTAACTCATGCAGAGTCAAAGGATGAATGCAAAGCTCGGAGAAAGTCTTAATCAGCCGATCACTGGTCAATGATCATACTTAATCACAGTGACCCTACCCATTATAAAACTAACGTATTTAAAAGCATGCCACTTCTATCAAGAGGAATCCTTTATTAATTATGGATGGAACAATCATTCATAGACTGTTAGATTTGATCAATAATTGTAGTTTCCCACCTTTTTTTAAATAGTCCAAAGGACTAAATTAATGAAAGCCAGGTCAATAGACAATAGACAATAGACAATAGGTGCAGGAGTAGGCCATTCAGCCCTTCGAGCCAGCACCGCCATTCAATGCGATCATGGCTGATCACTCTCAATCAGTACCCCGTTCCTGCTATCTCCCCATACCCCCTCACTCCGCTATCCTTAAGAGCTCTATCCAGCTCTCTCTTGAAAGCATCCAACGAACTGGCCTCCACTGCCTTCTGAGGCAGAGAATTCCACACCTTCACCACTCTCTGACTGAAAAAGTTCTTCCTCATCTCCGTTCTAAGGTATGAAATGTACTTTCTCGACTTTCAGGCAGAAAAGAAAGTCAATGCCAGAAGATAAGGATTAGAAACACAAAAAAAAATCCTTTATTATAAAATTAAACATTCCCCAAGACAGTATAAATAATAGCTACTGTATGATATGCAGCCATTGAAACTATAGCAGAATTATCACAGCAATAATAAAACAAAGGGATATTATTCTATAACTTTTTTTATCACAAGATTCCTCTTCAAGAAGAAAAATACAGATGAGTATTGAAGAACATTTTGAAAAGATTAGTTTTAACTAAATGTAAAGAAATGTGCTAAAAATTTCACCTATACCCACATGACAATTCTTTTGCACACTAGTGTTCAAACATTACTAAGATCACTCAATCTGCTTTTGATCAACAACAAATGTCCTTTTCACACTTTAGGCAGACAATGTTACTTCTTTCATGCTGTCAAGTTGGAGATCAGCAGAGGTACTTCAGAAGATGTGATAATTATACAGAAAACATGACTAATCATTAATGTGAACATTACATGGCTAATTCTGTTATCAAATGGTAACGGTAGCTAAATAAATCTTCATGGGCATACTACTTCTTACACACTTCTGCTTCTTCTCATGCCCTTCAGATTATTTTTCTCACATTTATTAAGCAAAACTCAATTGCAACATAGTGTTTTTTTTAAAGTATTGCCTTAGAGAGTTATGGCCTTGTGAGTATCTGTGGAATTAAACTTGATATAATGCTTAAATATTTGTTCCAACTTAAAGGAAATAATTTGTGTCTTGCTTTTAGTTCATGACTAATTTTGTATCTGTGTACTTATGTTTTTTCTGGACAGGACCGGGTCAGTGACCGAATGGCAAAGCAGCATAATTGCCAGAATAATTAGTAGTTTGTATCTGTGCTGTGAAAATGAACAGACCTTCTGCACAAAGAATCTTAACGTTTAAATGGATTTAATCTTTTAAAACTTCAATTTTAGCATTAATCGAAAAACTATTGCAAAATATTAAGTTAAAGCAAAGTGTAAATGGTGATCTTCATTTCTGAATGCAGTTTCACATAGAGTAAGTCGATGGTAGACCTAAAATGCTGGCAGCATCTTTGGAGAGAAGGAATGGGGGATGTTTCGGGTCGATACCCCATAAAAGATAAACAGTGTAACTCTTCAGTTAAGATTTTCATGCCAAAGTATGATCTTCCTGAATGGATAGAAACTTAAAAATTTGAATCAGAAATAGGCCACATAGCCCTTTATGCCCACTTCACCATTGAACACAAAATCTTGACTGAATATCATATTGTAATATCATATTTCCACCCTCTCCCTATAACCCTTGAAATATTCTGTATCTTCTAATCTATCTAGCGCTTTTGTAAATACATGCAGTGGCTTGGATTTCATCTTCTTCTGTAGCATAGGATTCCATAATTCCATCATCAAGTGAAGAAATATCTCCCCAGTCCGAAAGGTTTTGCCTTACATATCCACATGCGTGACCCATCATCTTCCCTGCATCTTGACTGCCAATTGCCTGTCATTGAGATTTCCTCTCAGTCCTCAGATCGCAAGTGACCATACCCCTAACTGACCCAATCTCTCCTCATAAAATAGTCCTGTCATCCCAGGAATTGCCTGATGAACATTCACTGCACATTCTCAAAATCAAGTACATCCTTCCTTAGGTAAGCAGACAAAAATGCTCATGATTTTTATTTTACGCTACAATTACCTAAATTATCTCGACCAGAAAAAGCAATGAAGTCAACCCTCAATACAAGATAACAATGCTCTTCATTAGACTATTTCTGTTTCAGCAGCTTTGGTTTCGATCAAAGTCACCTATTCCTTTTCTCCAGAGGTGCTGCCTGACACGTTGAGTTATTACAGCTTTTTGTGTCCTTTGAACATGTTCTATATTTCGTTCGTATCGAGATAGACACCATAAAATTGTGGTCTCAAAGAGATAAACATACTTTCAATTTCACAAGCAAGACGAATAATGATCTCAACGCAACTGTGAATTTAAAATGGTGACATAATTGTACACCGAGTATTTTTATCTGCTTTTCTGGAAGTCATAGTACCCTTCCAAAGCAAAATGGAAAGAATCTGAAAAATTGTGAATCTGTGGTTTAATTACGAACAAATATTGTGATTTCTGCTGTCTCTACTCAGTGTGCCACAGACTGAGCATTTACATCATCAAAGTTGTAGAGACTTGCCAGATATAAGACAGTATAAGACAGTAACTGCACAGTAATATTGTGCAGTTTCAGAGTTAATGCTTTTCACCAGAGATGAGATCCATCCTCTTAAATGGACATTCAGAAAGTTGGGTCAGATCAATATCAACCAATGAGACTATTTCAGAAGCAGATCTTTTGGCAACCTCTCAGAATAAACAGCTGCTAATATTCTATTGCGGGAGGAAAAACTGTGGAGCTGATTTCTTCCATGTTCTGCCAATTTTTTGGAACAGGAAGTTCTTTCACACCTTTCTTCTTATATTCAAGATCATAGACAAAATCCGAATGAAATGAACCAGATTTGTTTAAATTGACCTTTACTAACCAGCGTGGAATCAGATTGCAGTTTTACTGACCAGAAGAATAAATGAACCCTTTCATATCCTGTATAAATGGAATGCCACCTATGGCAGGATTCTATTCTTTGACTGCAGGTCAGCCTTCTTCACCATAATACTGAATAACCTCATCTCTGAACACCTGGACCTTGGTTTCCGGGCCTCCATCTGCAACTGGCATCTGGATTTCCTGACCGACAGACTTCAGATGGTTAGAATTGCTCTGCTACCTGCACACTCCTTACTGCATGGCCAAGATCAGCACCAACTCAATCTTAAGGTTCACCGATTATGCCATTATAGTTGGCCGGATCAATACAGCTATGAGAAGGAATACAGGAAAGAGATTGGAAACCTTCTGTCATGGTGTCAGAACAATGACCTGGCCCATAACTTCAACAAGATGAAAAAGTTGGTTCTTAAGCCAAGAAAGTGATGGGATGAATACAACCCTGATTTTATCAACAGGATTGCTGTAGAGACAGTTGACAGCTTCAAGTTAATCCATATCACCAGCAACCTAACCTGGTCCCTTCACACTGAAGGGATTATTAAAGCATATTTACTTTAATAGGCATCCAAGAAGATTTCACATGTCCACAAGGAGTCTTTTGAACTTTCATAATTGTGATGGGATGCATCTCATGGTGTGGCAACTGCTCTGCTGTTGACTTGAACCTGCAGTAAATGGTTAACATAGCCCAGTCCATCACAGGCTCAGCATTTCTTTCCATTTTCACGGTGTGTTGAATCAGGAAGGTTGGAAGTATCATAGAAACATAGAAAATAGGTGCAGGAGTAGGACATTCGGCCCTTCAAGCCAGCACCATCAATCAATATGATCGTGGCTGATCATCCAAAATCAGTACCCCGTTCCTGTTTTTTCCCCGTATCCCTTGATTCCTTTAGCCCTAAGAGCTATATCTAACTCTCTTGTCACAGACATCTTTGATCCTGGCCATTCCCTGTTCTCTCTTATACCTCTGGGAGAGGACGTAGTTGATTGAAAGCCCAGACATCCACATCTACGAACAGCTTTTTCCCCCACTGCTCCCAGACTCCTGAACCAACCACTCTTTCACACCCCCTTTCCAGAGTGGTTCCCCTACACTCTTACTCTTAACTCTACCTCATTGAGTTATTCCATTCCTGCTCTTCAGTATCAGGTTTGCACCAGTTCACATTACACCATTCTGCTGTTTTGCACTCTTCATTGTATTTATTGTTGTATCTATCATTACCATTTGTATACTGTTTACTTTATGAGCTTCATGTGAACAAGGAATTTCATGATGCATATGACAATAAACCAATCTGAATCTGAATAAGAATCAGAATTTTGGTTCAAGATTGCACTGAGAAAAAAAGAGACTCTTAGCATCTCTGCATACCTCACAAAATCTTGAATATTAAATTAAGATCATCCCTCATTACTCTAAACCCCAGTGAGTGTAGGTCTCTGCATTGCACACCTATACTCCACAGCAAAGCTTCATGTAATTTGAGTCTGAAGAAGGGTTCCGACTCGAAACGTCACCTATTTCTTTTCTCTAGAGGTATTGCCTGACCCGCTGAGTTACTCCAGCATTTTGAGTCTACTTTCGGTATAAACCAGTTCCTTCCTACACCTCATGTACTTTAGTTTAGTTTAGTTTATTGTGACGTGTACAGTGAAAAGCATTTTTGGTGCGTGCTATCCAGTCAATTGAAAGACTACAAACAAGCTGCCCACAGTGCACAGATACAGGGAATAATATTTAGTGCAAGATAAAGTCCTGTAAAGTCTGATTAAAGATAGTCCAAGGGTCTTCAATGAGGTTGAATGTAGGTCGGGACCGCTCTCTAGTTGCTGAAGAATATTCAGTTGTGTAGGGAGGAATTTCAGATGTTGGTTTAAACTGAAGATTGACATAAAATGCTGGAATAACTCAGTGGGACAGGCAGCATCTCTGGAGAGAGGGATTTCAGTTACTCCAGCATTTTGTGTCTATCATATCATATCATATATCATATATATACAGCCGGAAACAGGCCTTTTCGGCCCTCCAAGTCCGTGCCGCCCAGTGATCCCCGTACATTAACACTATCCTACACCCACTAGGGACAATTTTTACATTTACCCAGCCAATTAACCTACATACCTGTACGTATTTGGAGTGTGGGAGGAAACCGAAGATCTCGGAGAAAACCCACGCAGGTCACGGGGAGAACGTACAAACTCCTTACAGTGCAGCACCCGTAGTCAGGATCGAACCTGAGTCTCCGGCGCTGCATTCGCTGTAAAGCAGCAACTCTACCGCTGCGCTACCGTGCCGCCATCTATCTTAATATTCTATCTTAAGAATATTCAGTTGCCCGATAACAGCTGGGATGAAATTGGCCCTGAATCTGGAGGTGTGCGTTTTCACACATGCCTGATGGGAGAGGGGGAAAGAGGGAGTATCCGGGGTGAGACTCGTGCTTGATTGTGCTGGTGGCTTTGCTGAAGCAACGTGAAGTGGAGATGGAGTCTACGGAAGGGAAGGGTGGTTGGTTTGAGCGATGGTCTGGCTTGCGTCCACAATTCTCAGCAATGTCTTGGATGGAGCTGTTCCCAAACCAAGCTGTAATGCATCCTGGTAAAATGCTTTCTATGGCACATCTGTAGTAGTTGGTGAGAGTTGTTGAGGAGATGCCGAACTTTCTAAGATTTCTCAGGAAGTAGAGGCATTGGTGTGCTTTCTTGGCCATGGCTTCAATATGGATGGTCCAGGACAAGTTGCTGGTGATACTTACTTTTAGGAGCTTGAATATTTCAGCCATCTCCACTTCGGTGGCATCAATGTGGTACGTGTACCACTTCGCTTTCTGAAGTCGATCATAATCTCCTTTATCTTGCTGACATTGAGGGAAAGGTTGTTGTCTTGGCACCAAGTTACGAGTTTCTCAATCTCTTTCCTGTACTCTATCTCGTCACTATTTGATATCCGGCCCACTACGGTGGTGTCGTCTGCTTGTGCTGTGATCAGAACCACAACCAATAATAAAACCCATCTGTGTTTAAGTTCAAATGCTTCAATGCATTCTGTGGTCTTCCTCTTATTGTAGTCAGACACGACACAGAAGGGTTTTATTTCGTAAGGAGCAAGTAAAATAGAGTCTTTGATGTTTCGAATTAGACTGAAATTCTCTCAAGTGTCTTGAAAAAGTTACCTCTGAATTTCACACAATAGTCACACTTGTATGTAAGTGACAACGTAAGTTTACTTTCATCAGAAATCTCTTGTTCATCACAGAGTACTTGTGAGAACAGTCTAACCTCGAGCTGTTGCTGAGATATTGATTGGGCTGTTAGAGGAACCATATGCATCTGGTGCTTTTCCATCTGAAGGTTTGGAATCAAGAAAATGCATAAAAGAGCATAAAAGGGAAAAAGGTCCGTTTTTTGAGGGACTGTATATTGAAAGGAACAAGAGCTCTTATACCCAGTAATTTCTGAAGAAATCTCAAAATAATTAATTATAATCTGATATTTTATTGAAGAAATAAAGAAATTCATAACACAGAAGGGGGCCCTTTGGTCTGTCGTATCTCTGCTGTCCATGTACAAACAGGTAGACTAATCCCATTTCCCAATTCACGGTCCACTATCCTGCAGGCCATACCACATCAAGCATGGCTTAATTGTGTTGTGGTTTTATGGCTTCACCCTCTCTCACGCTATACTCTCCAAAGCCCTACCTATTTTTGGAATCAAAGGATTTTTCACTGATCTTCAATCTGACCACAGCTCCTCATAAACTACTTCTCCGTTAAGAGAAATAAGAGTTTCCAATTGGTGCTGTAGATTAGCTCCACTCCAGCTTGTTCAAGGTGAGGTACAGCATTGCAGCAAAAATGAGTGAAGCAGATAGCAGGCATTTACGCATCCTTGCTTGATGCCAGTCTGCATTCAGTCTCCACAGAAGGCTGTGGAGGCCGTCAATGGATATTTTTAAGGCAGAGATAGATACACAGCGATAAATAGATTCTTGATTAGTACGGGTGTCAGGGGGTTATGGGAAGAAGGCAGGAGAATGGAGTTAGGAGGGAGAGAAAGATCAGCCATGATTGAATGGGAGTGTAGACTTGATGGGCCGAATGGTCTATTTCTGCTAATTTCACTTATGACCTTATGCATTAAGATTGGTTCTGTTGTGGATCTATTGCTTAGGATCACTTCTTGGAAGCCACCATGAAACAAACAAACACAATGGGCTTGATGGGCCTAATTCTGCTCCAATGACTTATGAACAATATGAGCCAAATTTTCACACAGCCAAGTTAGAGGAGGATGCTTCACAGTGCCTCCTGATTGATAAGAATTAAAGGCTTTAGCGTGGTCAAAATAGTCCATGTCCAGTTGTTGGTGGTGTGCCCTGCTTTTATTTTGGTGGAGCAGTGCCGTGAGGATCACATCCACTGTGCCTCGAGATGAATGGAATCCATGGTGTGATTCTGAAAACAGCAATGGGGCCACAGGGGACAGAAGCGAGGAGGATAATGATAATGACAGTCCGAGTGGCAGGTAGCAGTGACTGGATTAATCTCCCCGCTTGAAGACAATTATGATTGCAACATCCCTGAATTGTACCAAATTAATAATAAATCAGGTGAAAGTAAACTTATTTTGTCACGTACAAAGACAAATATGATTATTGGAGATGACTTCATGTGAAAATAGTTGCATAAATCCTTTGCTCATATACTTTTATAAGAATGATAAGATTTGTAGATTAATTGGAAATTCAGAAAATCTTTGCAAATTGTATATTTTGTTAAGATAGCTACACTAAATAAGTGTTTTATTTCTTCAATTTAAATGAACAGTGAAGGCAAACTATTGTAGTAAGGAATAGGATAAAAACTAGCTTGCAATGCAGCAAATAAACTGCCCCAAAAACTGCAGCAAAAACTATATTTTCATTTGCTACCTGTTGGATATCAGAATATCTCTAGGCTGAATAATTCTCTGTGGAGTACCGGTAAAACGTATTTTTTCATAAAAAAGGCACATGATGTTACACCTAATACTATTTATATACTAAAACTCTTGTTTGTTTGTTTGTTTGTTCCTAAACTACAGCCAAAACGGTGACAATTTTAGGCCCACCTTACCATCGTCCCTTTGGTGCTAATGGAAGAGGTTTCATTGAAATCGGTGTTATATTTTTTAAGTTATTCACATTTTTAAGTTTAAATCTATCTCCTAGGGAGGGAGGGGGGGAGGGAGGGAGGGTGGAGGAACGGGGGGAAGGGAGGGAGGGGGGAGGATAAGAGGGGTTGAGGGGGATGGAGTAGGGAGAGGGGAAGTAGGGAGGGGTGGGGAGGGGGCTTGGGTGGGGAGGGTGGTGGATGGGGGAGGTAGAGGGGAAGAGAGAGGAGGGGAGGGGGAGGGGGAGGGGAGAGGGTGCTGCACCAATGCAAGAGAGGTTTGGGCCCAACGGGTCCACTTGGTCTAGTATTATACTAATGGTTAATAATGTCTTAGTTTTGTTTTGCTATCAATTTCCTTTTTGTTTGTTTAATCCTTAAAACCAACTTGCACCAGATGTCTGCCAACAAAAGAATGATTGAAAACCTCCCCCAAGCATATGATTTCATACAAACTTGGGTGGAGTGATTACTCTTCTGGTTGTCATTACATCCTTTGTGGAGTGTAAGAAAATAACTACAGATGCTGGTACAAATCGAAGGTATTTATTCACAAAATGCTGGAGTAACTCAGCAGGTCAGGCAGCATCTCAGGAGAGAAGGAATGGCCGACGTTTCGGGTCTGAAGAAGGGTCTCGACCCGAAACGTCGCCCATTCCTTCTCTCCTGAGATGCTGCCTGACCTGCTGAGTTACTCCAGCATTTTGTGAATAAACATCCTTTGTGGAGGTATGTAGCCTCTGTTGGTGCTTTGCTGCATTTGAGAGAATAGGACCATCTGCCTTCATGTTTCTCCACCAAACAGTGAGAACTAGAGCACCTTGAAAGACTCAAAGAAAAAAGGTCCTTGGCCCTTGAAAAGCGTCAAGACAACGCAATTTATAGTTTTCACCTTCTGCCAGCAACAAGGGAACCACGAGTTTGCTGTCAGCTGCAGTTTTTAAATTCAAGAATGCCTTGACTGATGATCCAACTGGGACAGGAAGCATACTATGTGTGAAACTGCAGCTCTTAAACTTTTACTAAATGATTACAAATTAAAAATCTCTCATTGTTCTTAAATCACAAACACAAGTGTGAACAGGATGTGTTGTTCAGCTTTTCAATACAGTGAGAAAGACATTACAGTCCAAGGTTGAATAACTTGTGCAGAGTTCAAGTGTTCTCGGATTTATATCGAAACTAATGCTTAATGTATTGTTAAAAAAGTATGTCTTTATGGTCTCCAACTTGAAATGAACGGATTGACCAAATCCAATGCTTATTGAGTCCTAGACACTACAATACAGAAGCAGGCCCTTCGGCCCAACCTGTCCATGCTGTCCAAAATGGCCCATGTGGCCATAGCCTTCTAAACCTTTCCTATTCATGTACCTGGCCAAGAATCTTTTAAAGGTGTTATAGTACCTACCTTAATTACCTCCTCTGGCAGCTCATTCCATATACCCACCACCCTCTGAGTGAAATAATTGTCCCTCAGGTTCCTATTAAAACTTGCTCCTCTCATATTAAACATATATCCTCTGGTTCTTGATTCTCCTATTCTGGATAAAAGATTCTGTGCATTCACCCAGTCTATTCCCTTCTTGATTTTATACATCTCTATAAGATCACCCCTCATCCTTCTGCACTCCAAGGAATAAAGTGCTAGCCTGCCCAACCTTTCCATATAGCTCTGTCTCTCGAATCCTGGCAACATTTTCAAAAATGTTCATTGCATGTTTTCCAGCTTAATGACATCCTTCCCACAGCGGGGGACCGTTATACTCTAAATGCGGCTCACCAATGACGTGCAACAGTAACAAAATGTCCCGACTTCTATACTCAATATCCCGACAGTGAAGGGCAATGCACCAAAAGCCTTCTTTACCACCCCATCTACCTGTGACGTCACTTTCAGGGAAGTATGTACCTGTAGTCCTAGATAGCTCTGCTCTACCACATTCCTGGGACCCTACCATTCACTCTGAAGGTCCTGCTCCAATTTGACTTCCCAAAATCCAACACCTCGCATATATCTGTATTAAACTCCGTTAACCATTCCTCAGCCCTCTTGTCCAGCGACTACAAATTTTGATAACTATTTTCATTGTCTCCGTTATGAACTACTTTATCAGTACTACTTACCAGTCAGTAGTAGAACAACAATCTGTTGGCCATCACATTACTCAAGTTTCCAAGTCTAAGTGATGTTAAATAGTATTTAGAATTATTGACAGTAAACTCCTCTCTGTGTTTAGCAGCTTTAGATGTGTGGTGAATCATTCAGCCACAGAGCCGAAGAAGTTCTTGAGTCTTTGCAAGGTTTGTGCATTCAACTGTGTGAAGCTTGCATTCTCCAATAGAGCTCAATACTTATTGGAAAGACACAAAAGGCTGGAGTGACTCAACGGGACAGGCAGCATCTCTGGAGTACATGGATAGGTGACATTTCAGGTTGGGACTCTTCTACAGACTCTGAGATGAGTCGAAAGAGAATTGTTGAGTGTGAGGACAAGTTCTGCCAGGATGTGAGGAGAAACTTTTTCAGTCAGAGAGTTGTAAATCTGTGGAATTCTCTGCCTCAGAAGGCAGTGGAGGCCAATTCTCTGGCTGCTTTCAAGAGAGAGCTAGATAGAGCTCTTAATGATAGCGGAGTGAGGGGGTAATGGGAGAAGGCAGGAACAGGGTACTGAATGTGAATGATCAGCCATGATCACATAGAATGGCGGTGCTAGCTCGAAGGGCCGAATGGCCTACTCCTGTGTCTATTGCCTATTGTCAGTGTTAGTAGAGGGAAATTGGTTGGGTCTGAGGGGAGTCGAAAGATTGTTGAAGGTGAGTGAGAGAAATAGAAAGAGTATTCAAAAGAAAGTCGAAAGTCTTAAGAAGGGTCCCAACCCGAAACGTCACCTATCCATGTTCTCCAGAGATGCTCTCTGACCTGCTAAGTGACTCCGACATTTTGTGTCTTTCTTTGGTAAAACTAGCATCTGGAGTTTCTTGTTGTTACATCAACACTTCTTGGGTTAGGAAGTATAGATAAAATGTTAAAGTCATTACACAATAGTTTCCAATTAAAGGATTTATAATCATTGAGTCAGGATAGAAACAATTTGATTTTTTTATGCAAACCACACACTTTTGAATGGGGACCTATTTGGGGGGAAAAAACAGAGAGGATGGGAGTAAACACAATGGAATTATACCTCAGGAGGAGAGGCAGACAAAATATTTTTGGAAGAAATTTATAAATTGATTCAAACAGTGACGTTCATTGTTGCACAGGAGAGTTATGAATATTAAAGTCTGCTGGAAGTGAAGTTTTTCTCTCGGCAAATATGAGATAATCGCAAAGAGTGAATAGTATTAGCAGCTAGTGTACATTCTAACAAATATATTAAACAATTGATACCCAGCAACAACTACAAAGTAGCAATCTTATCAATCAAGTTGACATGATGACAGCCACAGCAAGGTTAAATTTCTGTTGGCTTGAAGTCACTCCAAGGCATTTATTTAAAAAGGATAACACACAAAATTTGTTTCACGATTTTGTCACTCTTTACACTTTTCTTTTCTGAAAGTGTGATCTGAGATCTCACATGTTCATGAGATCTTTCTGATCTCCATTTCCTCACAGTTGCACATTTACCCACTGAAACAGATGGGGGACTTAACCTGCTGAGTTACTCCAGCATTTTGTGAATAAATCGATTTGTACCAGCATCTGCAGTTATTTTCTTATAGGGGGACTTTAGATATTGTCTATAGTTCCAGTCAGTAGCATTTATCAGCAGCATTAATAATATTAAAGGATTGGAGGGGGTGTCATTATTAAGACCATTAAAAATTATTTACAGTTCTTTCCCTCTAAGTTTACACCTATAAAATATTACAACTGACATTCAATTCTGTTTTTTAAATATTTTCATTGAAGCACTAAAGGGTGGCATGGTCGTGTAGTGGTAGAACTACTGCCTTACAGTGCGGAGACCCGGGTTTGATCCTGACTACGGGTGCATGTCTGTACGGAGTTTGTACCTTCTCCCCGTGACCTGCATGGGTTTTCTCCAAGATCTTTGGTTTCCTCCCACACTCCAAAGATGTACAGGTAGGTTAATTGGCTTGGTATAGGGTAGTGTTAACTTGCGGGGTCGCTGGTCGGCACGGACTCAGTGGGCCAAAGGGCCTGTTTCCGCGCTGCATCTCTGAACTAAATTAAACTAAAAAAGGAGTTCTAACGATATTGTCAGGCGAAATGGGCTGACCTAGATACTGAGACTAGAGTGAGCTGGGAGGACAAAAATGAAACGAAACATTGAAGTACCTTGGTTAATGGTTGCATCGTTACCAATTTTTAATCATCATACTTTTAGTGCATTTAATAACTATTCTTTCAGGATGGCCTGTTTTCATAAAAATTTGGAAAATGTGGATGTTTGGTAAAATTAACATCAGGTTTAAGAATGACAACCATAAGTTAAGAATCAGAATCATTATATTGTCGAATGATGCACCACAAGAGGCTGTTGTGTAGGAAAATAACTGCAGATGCTGGTTCAAAATGAAGGTAGACACAAAATGCTGGAGTAACTCAGCGGGTCAGGCAGCATCTCAGGAGAGAAGGAATGGGTGACATTTCGGGTCGAGAGGCTATTCAGTCATTTGTGCCTGTGTTAGTTCTTTTCCACCACCCTGTTAATGTTTTACCCCTTCACGTATTTATCCAATTAATTTTTGATTGCTACTACTGCTCTGCAGCCTTTCAGTCCACAGCTAACTTCAGTACTCTATTATTGTTCCATTAAATTAAACTTTTCAAAATGGCTTTCTCAGAAAATGGCTTCAAATGGCTTTCTCAGGAAATGGCTTTTCTCCGCTACCTTCAGAGCCTTGTATGCATTATGGTCTAGGTCTCTGTTCTGAAGCCCATTTCAAAATTGTACAATTTGGTTCACCCGACTTCTCATCAGTCTTCCAATCACAATGAATGGCTTCATGTTCCTGTGTTAAATTTCATTTGCCAGGCTGTCACATCCAATAGTCTATCATTTATTCCCCCTCATTGCTTTCCGCGTTCCCAAACTTGGATCAACTGAAAACTGAAATTATAACCTGTATAACCAAGACCCAGTCTATGCAATACATCAAAAAGAGCCCTGTTTCCTGAGGAACATCGCAGTTACTTAAATCCAATCTGAAAAACAACCATTCAATACACTCAGCTTTGTTTCTTTGCCAATTTTGGCTAACAAAAGCCATTTAAAAGTCCACGTAGAATATCAACTGCACAATCTTCAATCCTCTGCCACAGCTTTAAAAACTGGAACAATTTACCTTCAACCAAGCTGTGGGGACCTTCACTCACTAACTAAAATATATTTACAATTATTCATTTTGTTCATAATCATTGAGGCACTGCTCAGCTGGTCATCTTCCTCTTCCTGGGCACCAGTATTATTGGTGCCCTTTCAAAGCAGGTGAGAACCTCAGACCTCAGTAATGCTTGGTTGAAGATGTCCGCAAAAACTCCAGCCAGTTGGTCTGCATAGGTTATAAGAACACCATCTCCAAATGCTTTCTGAGGGTTCACCCTCCTGGAGGATCTCCTAATGTCAGCCTCTATAACTGAGACTGTAATATCATCAGGGGCTATGGGAAGACACAGCAGTGTTCTCCCTATTAAGGCTTCCATAGAACACGTTATGCTCATCTGGGAGCGATGCTTTGCTGTCGTTTGAGCTGATCCCTGGTTTCACATAGTTTAGCCTAACAGTACATCCATATCTAAAGTGGATGGAAAACTACGGCCAGAGCCTTGTAAGTTCAACTTGTGCTTGGAATGCATTCCATCAGGACCAGGGATTTTCTGCTTTGAGTTCAAACAAGTATATCCCCGTTACGGAATTTTATCCTGATCAATAGAGTCTTCTTCTCTATTGTTAATCAGCACCATTCTCTTCGTAATGGAACACAGATAGAACAAAAAACAGTACAGCAAAGGAACAGGCCCTTTGCCCCACAGTGTCTGTGCCGAACATGATGCCAAGACCAAATCTCATCTTATGGAGATGAGATGTGCAGGCATCTCATATATGCGTGCACATAATCCATATCCCCCCCATGCCCTCCATATCCATATGTCTGTCCAACCACTGCAACCACCACCCCAGGCAGCATGTTTTGGGCACTCACCACCATCTTTGTTAAAAAAACTTGTTCTTCTTTAAACTCTGCCCCTCTCACCTTGATGGGGGTTCACCCTCCCGGTACCGAACGACAAATAAAGCTCCTGTTATACCTGTTATGCTACGACCTCTAGTATTTCATATCCCCATCCCGGGATAAAGGTTCTGTCTGTTCACCCTATTTATGCCTCTCATAATTTTAAACACTTCGATCAGGCCTCCCTGCAAACCTCTGGCATTCCAGAGAAAACAATCCAAGTCCTTCCAACATCTCGCTGCAGTTAATACCCCCTAAACCAGGCATCATTCTGGTAAATCCAGGCATCATCTCTGAGTCCGAAGAAGGGTTCCGACCCAAAACGTCACCTATTCCTTTTCTCCAGAGATGCTGCGTGACCCTCTGAGTTACTCCAGAATTTTGTGTCTATCACTCTTCTGCACTCTTTCCAAAGCTTCCTGTAGTAGGGTGACCAGAACCGCATACATATTACTCTAAATGGGGCCCAACCAAAGTCCTATAATCTGCATCGCGACTTCCAGACTGAAAGAGTCAATGCTCCAACCATTGAAGGCAAGCAGACCATATGTCTTTTTTACCACTCTATATATTTGCGTTGCCACTTAATGGGTGTTATGGACTTGGACCCCAAGATTCATTTGTACACCTATGCCGTTGAAGGTCATGCCATTGATTGCATATTTTCTCCTTACATTTGACCTCCAAAGTGCAACGCCTCACACTTGCTCGGGTTGAACTCCACCAGCCATTTCCCCACCCATTTCTGCAGCTGATCTATATCCCACTGCAAACTTTGGCAGCCTTCCTCACAGTCCACGTTCCCAGCAATCTTGGTGTCATCTGCAAGCTTACTAACCAACCCATCCATGTTTACATCCAAGTCAATTATATATATATCACAAACAATAGAGGTCCCTGCACAGATCCCTGTGCAACTCCACTGGTCAATGACCTCCAGCCTGAATATTGTCCTCCCACTACCACCCTTTGTCTTCTATCAGCAAGCCAGTTCTGAATGCATACGACAAAGTCACTGTTAATCTTGTGCATCTTAATCTTCTGGATCACCCTACCATGGGGGACCTTATCAAATGCTTTATATTTCTATAGGAGGAGTTGAGTATAGGAGCAAAGAGGTCCTTCTACAGTTGTACCGGGCCCTGGTGAGACCGCACCTGGAGTACTGTGTGCAGTTTTGGTCTCCAAATTTGAGGAAGGATATTCTTGCTATGGAGGGCGTGCAGCGTAGGTTCACTAGATTAATTCCCGGAATGGCGGGACTGTCGTATGTTGAAAGGCTGGAGCGATTGGGCTTGTATACACTGGAATTTAGAAGGATGAGGGGGGATCTTATTGAAACATATAAGATAATTAGGGGATTGGACACATTAGAGGCAGATAACATGTTCCCAATGTTGGGGGAGTCCAGAACAAGGGGCCACAGTTTGAGAATAAGGGGTAGGCCATTTAGAACGGAGATGAGGAAGAACTTTTTCAGTCAGAGGGTGGTGAAGGTGTGGAATTCTCTGCCTCAGAAGGCAGTGGAGGCCAGTTCGTTGGATGCTTTCAAGAGAGAGCTGGATAGAGCTCTTAAGGATAGCGGAGTGAGGGGGTATGGGGAGAAGGCAGGAACGGGGTACTGATTGATAGTGATCAGCCATGATCGCATTGAATGGCGGTGCTGGCTCGAAGGGCTGAATGGCCTACTCCTGCACCTATTGTCTATTGTCTATATAGACAACATCCACCGCCCTACCCTCATCAATCATCTTCGTCATCTCCTCAGGAAACTCAGTCAAGTTCGTAAGACATGATCTGCTGTGTACAAAGCCGTGCCGACTGCCCCTAATTAACCTGTTCTCTTCCCAATGGGAGTAAATTCTATCCCAAAAAATCCTTGCCAATAGGTTCCCTACCACTGACTTGTGTCTCAGCAGCCTATAATTCCCTGGATTATCTCCACTTCCCTTCTTAAACACAGTACTTATTTGGGACGTGTTCCTCTGCCTCCGCAAAGAGATTCATTTTTGGTCTTTAATAGTCTCTTTATTTTTTTAGATTAATCCATAACTATTTACTTGTTTAAGCATTCTACTTTTATTAGGGCAGTTCACTGCTACTGCAAAGCTTATAATTATCAAACATCCTTGGCTATCTTTAAATTTGAATACTCTTTATTTCCTCTTTTCCAAACTTTTTCTGCTTTGTATCTAAATATGCTTGTCTTTTTCAAGGCCCTTTCATTCTCCCACTACATTTTGCCAACCAACGCTTGATTCCAATTTATCTGGAGGCTGATAATTATTCTGCAGATAATAAATGAACCACTTCCTCAAGGCTGCGGAGAAATGACTAAAGTATCAATGTTCAATGCTCAAACACATTGAAAGCCCAGACCTTAGTCTGCAACCAACATTTTGGGACTGTACACTTCAGTTATTTATAAGCACAATAATATAGAAGAAAGACACGCGCCAATATAAATTAAGAAACGGTTTCAGTGAAGCTTGACAATAACTAAAGATCCATTTCAGTTTAAAACTGCTATCAAGATTGAAAACCACTCACTATTTGGTTGATCAGCAAAAGTGACCTTCCGTCCATCCCAGCTCTTTTCAACAGGCTGCAATGTTAAAAAACAAAGGCATAAACACCCAGTACAACATTAATGATAATGATCTGTCAAATAGAAAAAATAGTTTCATAATCTACTTGTGTTACATTCTTTTCCCTTAGCATTGAAATTTAAAGGGGGGAATTAAATAGAAATTTGTGTTGACCTTTTCCTGAGGATTTTGACCAGAGATTGTGGCTTTATATCCAAGTTGCAGCAACATGACTTCTGCTGCATTCCGCTTTGCAACTTTCTTGTTTGGACCTGTTCCTGTAGTCATCTCAATGCCTACTTTGACCTAAAGGAACAACAGAACAATTAATACATTTCTATTTAATTCCCATTATCCGTATTCACAAAGACAAGAATAACATTCCATGAACCATTACAAATTGAAATATATTCAGACATCTAAGTGTTTTTTATTGTATCCAATTAGGTACATTTTTTAACTCAAAGATGCGCTGATCAGGTACATATTTTAACTCAAAGGTAAGCTGATAGAATAAATTATGTTTAACTTTCTTTTAAGTCCACTAAAATCATTTGATTAAGAGTGGTTGAAATAGATTCATGAGCTGTGAACAAAAAAGACTTTACCTGTGATGACAAAAGAATATCTCAAGAAAAATAAAGGCTATTTTGAACTGAAATGCGGTTTAATAGAATAGAAACTTTAATTTATTTTGCTTTTTAATTGTCGCTACATTGTTTCATACTTTCTAGGCTTGAAAAAGTTTCCAATATCAGTCTGAAGAAGACTCCTGACCCGAAACATCACCTAGCCTTGTTCTCCAGGGATGCTGCCTGACCCACTGAGATACTTCAGCATTTTGTGTCTTTTCTTTGTAAACCAGCATCTGCTGTTCCTCGTTTCTCCAACCTACAAACCTGCACGTCTTTGGGATGTGGGAGGAAATAGGAGCATTAACCCGAAATGAACATGTCCTTTACATCAATCTTTTGTTCCCTTGTTGCCTTTTTTACCTTTCTACTATTATCCTTCATCATTTATTCTTTCCAGTTTTCCACCCCATCTCTCCTCAGAAATCTGAAATATGAACTCTATTTTTCCACAGAAGTGGCCTGATCTGCTGAGTTACACCAACATTTTAGTTCATAAAACTAATTAAATTCTGTCGAACATAGAACTCCTTTGCACATACAGGGGGAGCTTTATTCTGTATTTCACTGCAGTGAATAAAAATTTCACTGGAGCAATTGACCAATTGTGAGATAATTTCATTATTTAATGGAATGCATCAATCACGCTGAAAGATAGTGGAGGGACATTGAGGAAACGAGGGGAAGGAAATAACATTATTAGGGTGAAAAACGTAAGAGACAAACGGAGAAAGGGGAAAGTTTCTTCAAAGTGAACTTTATTAGAAAAGAAGCAGCAATGAATTAGATAGTAATTCAAAAGCTAAATACTGAACTGCTGAGTATTTGCCCTTTTCATTTCAAATTTCCTGAATTTGCAACATTGCAGAAAAAATTGACAGAACCCTTTATTGGCAATGGTGGAGTAATACAGACAGTTTCTTTGCAGATAAAAAATATTCAAAAGCTTTTAAAAAGGTGCCTTTCAGTGCCCTTGTACTTAATTTTAAATAACTTCCTGAAGGCTCACAAATAGATGTAATTAGCAGAAACATCATAGTGATTGATTCATCCTGGGAATTAATCCGCAGTTTTGTACAGGAGTCTGGGATGTGGTCTGCTTCTGTGAAATTATTTTTCTACTAACCCTCAGACAAAATAAATCACGAAAATGCAATTTGCACACAATATTTGTAAATTCCAGGCCAGTGTCTGGTACTGTATTGTCTTTTCAGATAGAATCATGAATGGGAAATTAAGAATGAAAAAGTCCACAGAGAATCTCATATCAAATATCCAGATGGATGGGACAATTCCAAATAATATTCATACACATAAATACAAGACCAGTGTATAATTGCAGAGAGGAAAAAAATGCAGATTGATATTGTGCCTTTTTGAAACATTCCAAACTGCTTCGTGGCCGACATATGACTTTTGAAGTGCAGCCATTGTTAGTTTGTGCCAAATGTAGCAGCCTCATTACGCTCACAAAATCAAGCAGTGCTGATAAATGACCAATTATTCTTACTTACAGGGACGCGTTGGAGCGATCAAAGCTCCCACATTGGGGCGATCAAAGCTCCCGCGTCGGGGCAACCGAAACTCCCGCGTCAGGGTGATCGAAACTCCCATGTTGGGGCGATTGAAACTCCTGCTTTGGGGCGGTCGAAGCTCCTGCGGCTTGGAGTTCCCGAAGTCGTTCTCCGACCAGAGACCGCGGGTTCTGTGATGTTAAGTCTGCAAGCACCCACAGTTGGAGCTCTGAGGTCGATCCCTGGCAAAGGGATCGCGGGCTCCGCGATGTTAAAGTTCCATAGGCTCTCCACGGTCGAGGTCTCAAAAGTTGGTCTCCGGAAAAGGCCGCCAACTCCTCGATGTTAGGCCGTAGTGCGGACGGAGATACGATACGGAAAAAAAATCGCATCTCCGTTGAGGTAAGAGATTAGAAAAAGTTTCCCCCAACCCCCTCCCCCCCACATAAACCAAGCTAAAGAACACTAAAAACATACATTTAACACATACTATTTAAACACAAAGAAGGAAAGGGCAGACAGACTGTTGGCGAGGCAGCCTTTGCTGGCAACACCCGGTGTTCTGCTCATTCCGGCATGCAGAGATCATCCAAGCTCCATACTCGAGGAAGAAACTTATTATGGCATGGAAATTGGCCATTGGACACACCTACTTTATGTTCGACCATAGAATGGGGCAGATGGACATGTGCCTGAATTGCTGGCTTTACCAAAGTGTAGGTGCTCCAACAATACGTCTGAAGAAGGGTCTCGACCCAAAATGTCACCTATTCCTTTTCTCCAGAGATGCTGTCTGACCCACTGAGTTACTCCAGCTTTTTGTGTCTATCTTCAGTATAAACCAGCATCTGCAGTTTCTTTCCCACACTACAATCATGTCCGTACACAGATCTCCCTGGCAACTGGCTGTAACCCTGGAGGGTCGCATGCAATTTTGCTGGTCCTTCAATGATAAGCCAAATATTCATACAGCAATGTGGCGCACAAACATGTTGCACTGCGCAGTTGAATCTTAGCATAATTTTCACATTTAAATCCTGTTAAGGGATCCAACATGTCTCACGCATTACCAGTTACATTACACACTAATACAAGATAGCCATATCAAGTCATCAATGACCCCTGTACCTTCTGAATGCTGCAATGCTTTGAAACTGGGCTGCTATTAAGATGGGACCATAAGTAATGCCCCAAAATATACATTTCCACACAGAACAATGAAATTGTTACAGCAGCACAACAGAATATGTAAATAATATAATAAACGACAGAAAATTCGGTACATACTGAATTTTGTTTTGTTTATTATATTGTTTACAGAGTACTATGTTTACATATTCTGTAATGCTGCTGCAAGTAAGGATTTCATTGTTCTGTTTGGGACATACCACAGTAAAACAATCTCGGCTCTTGAAAGGGATAAACACACTGAATAATGCAACACTGATAGATCTGGAGCTGCAAAATAGCTGATCCTGCAGCTGAACCTAAAAGCTAAATGCAAAAGCATCTGTTGAAGGTGGCAAACTACCCCTGCTTGCACGGTTCAGCAACTCTCTCAGCATAGTTCCAATGCTTAGGCAGTCCCTTCAGACAACGTGGTGAATACATATGGTTATTCTGAGCATCCTTGCATGCTCTCTTTAATGATGATCATTGTCAAACATGGAACTCCCAACCATAACGTTATCATTTGAAAAATGTGCTTTCGTATCTTTAAAAGGTCTTTACCCCACATTATGTGGGGTAGGTTTTGTGTAAGTTTGACTCCCACTTTCAATGCTTGGCAGGACTTCCACACAAAAAAAACAGAAATGAACAGCAGTATCTCAGTGGCCTCATTAGCACAAGAATCTGTGACTGGTGTAAAAAAAACATGAATTTTCCCAAGTGAAAATGCCCTAGTAGGGGTTATGAACAGGATGTCAGTGAAATGAGTAAACTACAATTATCTCATTCCTAGCATGGCCAGTCAGTGTGGCTGTGCCCATTGATGTGAAGATCCACTAATATTTATTATGTCAAAGATGAAAAGCATTCAAAAATAAATGCCTTTTGCATAATGTAAATTCATTGCCAGATTACATAATCACCTCTCTGCTCTTTCCCTGCATTAAACATACAACGCTATTCTGATATGCCGAAGAATCATAAAGTCACAAATTTTCGTGATTCAATGTCTCTGCCCTGCGGGCGGCTGGGGCGTACATGAGGGTCGGCAGTGGTGGGCGTGACCTGGAAGTGGCCAAGGAAGCTATGTGGGCCGACGGTGGCACACAGTAGGTCCGGCCTGGAAGTGGCGGTGGTGGCAGCAGTAGGTCCAGTCTGGAAGTGGCAGTGGTGGCAGCAGCAGACCGGCCTGGATGCGGCCGGCGAGGTTGTTTGGCTTGGGACTGGCGTCGGCAGCCAGGCCTCATGGTGAAGGTTGGTATCACCAAAATCCATTATAAAGAGGTCCGTAAAAGACAGAAGAAGGGTCCTGGCCCGAAACGTCTCCTATCCATGTTCTCCACAGATGCTGCTTGACACACTGAGTTACTCCAGAACTTTGTGTCCTTTGTTTTCTCTCTTTCCCAGTTCTGACGTAAGGTCACAGATTTGACATGTTATCTGTTCCTTTTTCAGGTGCCATCTGACCTGAACAGAAGGCAGTGGAGGCCATTTTAAAAGAGAGTTAGATAGAGCTCTAGGAGCTAGTGGAATCAAGGGTTATGGGGAGAAGGCAGGCACAGGATACTGATTGTAGATGATCAGCTATGATCACAATGAATGGCGATGCTGGCTCGAAGGGCCAAATGGCCTCCTCCTGCACCTATTTTCTATGTTTCCAGGATTTTCTTATTTTATTTTTGGAAAATTAGGTAGTTAAGAAGGAAAATGGATACTTGCCTTCGTTAGTTGAGGCACAGAATGTAAGAACATCCAGGTTTTAATTCAATTTTGTGAAACTGGTTAGGGTACAGTTGAAACAGTGTGTGCAATTCCTGTTGCCAAGCTATAGGGACAATGTGACTGCACTGGAGAGGTTGCAGGGAGCATTTGCCAGGATATTGCTTACTTTGGAACATTTCAGTTATGAGGAGGGACTGGCTGGGTTGGGTTTTTTCTAACTTTGAGCAGAAGAGTCTGATGCGATACTTGGTAGAGGTATACAAGAGAGTGATGGGTACGAGCTGCCATAGGAGGTAGTTGAGGCAGGTACTAGAGCTACATTTAAAAGACATTTGCACAAGTACATGGATAGAAAAGGTTTAGAGGGACATAGGCCAAATGCGGGCAAGTGGGAATAGCAGGGAGGGGGCATCTTGATTAGCATGGACAAGTTGGGCTATAAGGTGTGTTTCCATGCTTTATGCCTTTATGGATAAAGTAGGTAGTAGGAAGCTTTTTCTCTTAGCAAAGGTGTCTATAAAAAAGGACATGGGTTTAAGGATAGCATGATAGATTTCAAAGCGATATGAGGATTTTTTTTTTAACCCAAAAACAAAGTGTGAATGCCTTTTCATCAGTCGAGTTGGGACAGAGATGTGGAGTTTCAGAAAATGAATGGAGTCTTTATGGGAGGCAGTGAGGGAGGAGGTGTAGATATGGGGAGTCTGCAGGTTTGCAGTGGATGCTCGCTGAGACCTTATCCCCTAAGCTAGTTAGTAACGTCAAATGAATGGGGAGTTAGTGGTGGACTATAAGAACATGAAAGCAGGGTGGAAATTGGTAGAACATGTAATGAAATAAGACCAGTACGTGAAGGAAGCAGTTGTTGACAATTTGACAACTTCCAGCTGCTTAAACATGCAAAGTCCACAGGGAATGGTGTGGCAAGTGCTGAAGGACATCATCAATTTAAGGCTTCCTCATGAGAGATCTGTGGGAAAATTGAATGCAGAGGTATCCACTGTCCATGGAATAGTGTGCGAATAAAGCAGACATTGAGCACAACAGGACTAGCTGCTGAACAAATAAGAATTTGTGTGTAAGGCTCTCAGCGAGTGGCCATACTGTACCCAGACTGTACAGAGCTATTCTCCTATCTCAACTTAAAGAAAACCAAAATGCTAAACTTATAAAAAACCCCCTTAACCAAAATCTGCCGATTTATGGAGTCAGAACTTCAGCCTAAGAACAGTGTAAAAGATGAAACTGCCAGTAGCTGAGAAAGTGATATAGATTTCAATATTTTACATTGGGCTCTATTCAAGGACAGCATTAGATAGATTAGCACATCACAGGTTGTCATTCACTAATAGGCTCAGAGACATGGTCTTTTCAAAGAGAAATAATTTCACTTTGTTCCCTTTTGGCAGAGAGAAGCCCGCAGAATGAGTCTATGGTTTTGTAATTTCACTAGGTTTTCTATAGTGCAGAGTATCGTTGAGTCATTGCTTTGTCAACATCACATGCCAACTCTTCACTTTAAAACCAAAATACATTTCATTCCTTCAAGACACAGCAAGCACGTGATGATAGATAATGGAGAATTCACGTCAAAGCTCGATATTGTTGTTGTAGTCATGATGCCTTCCTAGACTTCTGATCTATCCAGCTAATCAATGCAGCACTGTCTGGACAATATAATCACTATCATCAGTAGGCAACATAAAGTTGGCATGTGGCCTACATTCCACCAATGCAGGTTAATTGAGATAATTGCTCCATTTTTGCAGGCTATTAGGTGCACTCTAATCCATTGCTGCCTGCAGACCCATTGTATAAATAGGCTCTATAAATTGCCATTTGACACGTATCTTCAAATGCACTTCCATCACTTCAATGGCCATTTGCAACATCCTAGAGGTGACCACTGACCAGAGATTTAACTAGATCAACCAAGTAAGTACTATAACTACAAGACCATTGCAAAGGCTGGTATTTTACATTGAATAATTTAACTCCCACTACAAAATAAATCCTTTGCACCATCTACAATACACAAGCCAGAAGCATGTTGGAATACTCTTGGCTAGGCTCGTTACGTACAGCTCCCAAATTAGTCAAGAAAGTCAAAACCAGCCAGGACCTCATTCTCCACACCGAATATTCATACAGGTACATTGTCACAAGTACAGCAGTGGTACAAGACCAGCAGTTAATCACATCAGAAATGCACCTATAATGTTCCCCAGGAGCAGATGCTACCCAAGATCAAACCATTCTTCTTACATAGAAACATAGAAACATAGAAAATAGGTGGAGTAGGCCATTCGGCCCTTTGAGCCAGCACCACCATTCAATGTGATCATGGCTGATCATTCTCAATCAGTGTCCCGTTCCTGCCTTCTCCCCATACCCCCTGACTCCACTATCCTTAAGAGCTCTATCTAGCTCTCTCTTCAATGCATTCAGAGAATTGGCCTCCACTGCCTTCTGTGGCAGTGAATTCCAGATTTACAACTCTCTGACTGAAAAAGTTTTTCCTCTTTCCCGTCTATCAAATGAGCTCTCAAGCTGCCGCTTACACAGATTAGGTGGAACGAAAGTTTATGACGCAAGCAATCACAATAACAGAGACCTCCAACGACGTTTGAATTAGTTAGACGTTTTATTTGAAGTTGCAATATAACATATTGGCATATCTCATGTCATTGACTTCTTACTGATTCGCTTGGTAAAAAATCTATATCCTACCGTAATCTATGTAATTAATGCGAACTGCCAGATCTATCTTCGGCAGAGATTTCTTACTAATCTTCTTGTCAGTAAGATCTATAACCGGTTACATCTTGGCTGCTGGTTCTTTTTGGCTGTACCTCTGTCAGCCGCTTCTTGGCTTCAACTGACGCACACGATGAAACTGGACATTCTCTGGCTCCGCCCAGCCCATACGTAAGCATAGCATTAACCTCTTAGCGTTCAAAATACAGCAGGATACAAGGTAATATAATAATATGCAAAAATAACTAATAAATGCAAAATGGCTCCTACAGCTTGTTTGGACTATACATTCTAATCCCTCCTGCGTTAATGTTTTATTTAAAATTCTTATCCTTCTTTCTTGGTTTAACTAGTAATGTCAAGTTTATTGTCATGCACACAAGTACAATGAAAATGTTGCCTGCAGCAACATCACAGTCACATAGTCTCAGACAAACACACAAAAAACCTCATTGAAACGTACTGAATAGTGAAAGGCTTAGATAGTCGATGTGCAGAGGGTGTTTCCACTCATGTGAGAGTCTAGGATTAAAGGTCGCAGCCTCAGAATTAAAGGACGTTCCTTTAGAAAGAAGTTGAGGAGGAATTTCTTTAGTCAGAGGGTGGTGAATCTGTGGAATTCTTTGCCACAGAAGGTTGTGGAGGCCGTCAATGGATATTTTTAACGCAGATATAGATGCTTGATTAGAAAGAGTGTCAGGGGTTATGGGGAGATGGCAGGAGAATGGGGTTGGGAGGGAGAGATAGATCAGCCATGATTGAATGGCAGAGCAAACTTGATGGGCCCAATGGCCTAATTCCACTCATGACCTTATGACCTTATGACAAATTATACACAAATTACACGTAACATTTCTGAAAGAAAGAAGACTGTCCAAAAAAAACCACAAGACAATAGGGCAAAACACAATTTAGAAAGAAAACAGGTCCATGGTAGTAAAAGAGGTGGATCATAGTGTTCCGTTGTCAAGGTAGGATTGTGCAGGTTGGTTCAAGAACCTGATAATGTAAGAAAGTAGGTACTCCCGAACCGAGTGGTGTGGGACTTTGGGTTTCGGTACCTCCTGCCTAATCGTAGCAATGGGAAGAGGGCATGACCTAGATTGTGGGGATCATTGATGATAAATACCTCCTCCTTGAGGCAGTGCTTCAGGTAGATGGGAGGGGGCTGTATACACGATGAACTGGGTTGAGTCAACCACTATATTGAAACCTTTTCCTTTATTTGTAGTGACAGTTTGAATCACCCTTTGTTTTCCTTTATCATACAATAATTATTTATTGTTCCTTTGCTTAATCCCCCTTGCTACTGCTCAATTTATCATTCCTAGCTCAAATGAAAAATGAAAAATGAAAAATCCCACTCCACTCCTTCAGCCATTTGATGATCCTCATAATTGACTTGTACCTACCTCTCCTATTCATACATGGCTTAAGAAGTAACCCAGACATTGTAACCCTTGCAGTCTTGGTCTTTTAAATTAGCTTCAAGCAGCAGGTGCTCTTTTCTTTACTCATTTCAATCATGCTCATCCCAATGTGGGCCATGATGACTGCTCTTTCCCTCCCACTCCTTCATTCTTTCATGCCAGTTTGAGATGTCCCTCATCCAAGAATAGGCAGCAGTATAAAATATTGGGGTCTCCATCCTCCTTACAAGGGATATCCTAACCATATTGAAAACCATATAAGCACCACTTTATGCTTTTTTTCTCCACCTCAGAGTTTGCTCAAAGATATTACAGGAAGCATTCGTATTCTATTCATGACAGCAATTTTCCTGTCTACATGGGTAACAGGTAAACCGAACCTGTGGGTTAAGTTCAGTTTAGTTTAATTTAGAGATACAGCGCGGAAACAGGCCCTTCGGCCCACCGGGTCTGCGCCGACCAGCGATCCCCGCATATTAACTCTCCTACGCACACTCGGGACAATTTTCACATTTACCAAATCAACTTACCTACATACCTGGAAGTCTTTGGAGTGTGGGGGGAAACCGAAGATCTTGGAGAAAATCAACGCAGGTCACGGGGAGAACGTACAAACTCCGTACAGACAGCACCAGAAGTTGGGATCGATCCCAGGTCTCCGGTGTGCAAGCGCTGTAAAGCAGCAACTCTACCGCTGTGCCACCATTGCTACAGTTCTCTACTTCTTTTATATTATTTTGGTTCATTATACTCGGAAGACTTTAGGTCACAGTAAACCTATTCAGCGTTATACATGGTATTACCAATGTCTGGAACCACTCCCCTTCCCTTACGTGTCAACTATTTTAATGACTCACAGCCAAAGAGATCTGAGGCAGATGCATTCACTGTAGACACTTTGGCTCAGAATTATCTTGTTATTCATAAACTCCCACATGCTGCAGTTATAAAGCAAACTTGCACTGCCATTCCTTTGACTAAAATTCACATCTAAATTTTGGCAACTAAAACATTATACAATATTTGAAATACTCGTTGCATTGAACTTACATGAACCACTGCAAGTACATACAAAATAAATGCTGAAGACCATTCCCACATCAGGCCCACTCTATAATTCAACCAGATCAATGTTAATCTTATACTTCTTCACCACTTCCCTTGATTCCATTAATATCTAAAAAGACAAAGACTTCTGCCTTGAATGTACTCAGCAGCTTATTAATTAAGTCTCTGAACATCATAATATTATTCTTCAGGGTTATTTTTGCGAAAAATACTGAAGTCCTCTATAATATGGTCTGAAAATTTGGAAAACTGAGGATAAAGATACCACTTGAGTTGTAGAGTTTAATTATGACAATTCTAATGATTAAAGCTTTCGGACAATGTATAAGAAAATAACTGCAGATGCTGGTACAAATCGAAGGTATTTATTCACAAAATGCTGGAGTAACTCAGCAGGTCAGGCAGCATCTCAGGAGAGAAGGAATGGGTAACGTTTCGGGTCGAGACCTGTCTGAAGAAGGGTCTCGACCCGAAACGTCACCCATTCCTTCTCTCCCGAGATGCTGCCTGACCTGCTGAGTTACTCCAGCATTTTGTGAATAAATACCTCCGGACAATGTTCGTCCCCTCACAGGTGAGACTGCTGGTCCTCAGAATCAACATGGAAAACCTTTGCTTGTGATCCCTCTATTGCAATTAAATTGTTCCTTTGGTGAAAAGCAGAGACATTTACACAATATTCCAGATGCAGTCTCACCAGGGTCCAACAAGATTACAGCAAGATGTCTCTACTTCGTACTCAAATCCTCTTGCAGTCACATTCAATTTGCTCTTCATTTTGCAGGTAGAAAAACAGCACCTTTTTCCTTTTTAACCACAAATTCTGAATTGAACATTATGTTTATAACATTTCTATTTATTACTATTTTCTGTGAATACTCTCTTGTTGTTGAAGGCTAAGGTTTAGTGAGTTAGATTGATAAAATGTGTGCACAGTTTGTATTTATCACTGATCTACAACAGGTTACTCCATACATTTTATTGGGTTGTGGAGTGGGTCTAAAATTGTGCACAACTTTTGCCATTTCTCAGATGACTGGATCGCGTGAGTGGCTTCATCATCTCTTCATGGCACAAATTAATATATGTTCCCATTGTAAAGTTACTCTTATAGACAATAGACAATAGGTGCAGGAGTAGGCCATTCGGCCCTTCGAGCCAGCACCGCCATTCAATGTGATCATGGCTGATCATTCTCAATCAGTACCCCGTTCCTGCCTTCGCCCCATACCCCATGACTCCACTATCCTTAAGAGCTCTATCTAGCTCTCTCTTGAAAGCATCCAGAGAATTGGCCTCCACTGCCTTCTGAGGCAGAAAATTCCATAGATTTACAACTCTCTGACTGAAAAGGTTTTTCCTCATCTCCGTTCTAAATGGCCTACCCCTTATTCTTAAACTGTGGCCCCTGGTTCTGGACTCCCCCAACATTGGGAACATGTTTCCTGCCTCTAACGTGTCCAATCCCTTAATAATCTTACATGTTTCAATAAGATCCCCTCTCATCCTTCTAAATTCCAGTGTATACAAGCCTAGTCACTCCAGTCTTTCAACATACGAGTCCCGCCATTCCGGGAATTAACCTAGTGAACCTACGCTGCATGCCCTCAATAGCAAGAATATCCTTCCTCAAATTTGGAGACCAACACTGCACACAGTACTCCAGGTGCGGTCTCACTAGGGCCCTGTTCAACTGCAGAAGGCCGCTTTGCTCCTATACTCAACTTCTCTTGTTATGAAGGCCAACATTCCACTAGCTTTCTTCACTGCCTGTTGTACCTGCATGCTTCCTTTCAGTGACTGATGCACTAGGACACCCAGATCTCGTTGTACGTCCCATTTTCCTAACTTGACACCATTCAGATAATAATCGTCATTGTTCTATGTGAGAAAGGTACTTAAGCCCTCTATAATGTGGCCTGAACTTTCAAGAAAACTGAGAATAAAGATGTAGAGGTTGTTGGAAGGAACTGCAGATGCTGGTTCACACTGAAGAAAGACACAAAATGTTGGTGTGACTCAGCGGGACATGTAGATGTGGAGTTCAATGTTGACAATGTGGACAATGTACCTGCATAACAAACTCTCTGCGTCGAGGAAGACCTTTTTCTGATAATAGAAGATATTCTGGTTCTTTCTCCTTTTTTGCTTGTTGTATTTGGGCCAATCGACTGATGGGATTCATACCTTGCCCATATTCTGGACCAGTCTGCAATAGAAATGCATTGTAAATGGAAGTTAAAATTAAAAGTATTTGGATTGGGTGGAAAACATTCTCTCTCGAGAGTGAGAGAGAGCCACGATCTACCATGGACTTTATTTTTGGTTGCACGACTGACCTCAGTTTTTACACTGTTATGGCCCAGTTATCTAGTACTATTGATTATTAATTTATTGTATTATTGATTATTGCATGTTTATTTGTGTGTTTTGCATGAATGGGGCTCCAAAGCTGCAGCGAGTAAGAATTTCATTGTTCTGTGTCAGTACATACGACAAACATTCTTGACTTGACTCTTGAGTCCAGTTGACTACATCCAACTGTACTGCTCCGGCTGATCTGATTCCTTTACTGATTAAGTGCCAACAAATTGCATTTTTTTATCATACAAAAAAAAATTAAAAAATCTCCACTTAACCTGCAGAAGCCACCACAATTAGAAACATAGAAAATAGGTGCAGGAGGAGGCCATTTGGCCCTTCGAGCCAGCACCGCCATTCATTGTGATCATGGCTGATCATCTACCCTGTTCACCCACTGTACCCTGTTCACCCATTAATTGCATTCTCTGTTCTTCCACTCTTCCATTAACCCCTTCATCAGTTTACCTGAGTTCACTTATTAATTCCCCCATTATTCCATCCTCAGTTTGAACCAGATTGTTCAAAAGATCAAAATCCGGATTGAACCTGAAGATATCGTAATCTCAATACCTTGTCTGTAACAGTACAGCTGCCATCTCTAAAAGGTTTTACTTTGCACTAAATGTTATTCCCTTATCATTGTAAATTGATCGATTGTAATCATTGTACTGTCTTGCTGCTGACTGGTTAGCACACAAAAGTTTTTCACTGTACCTCGGTACACATGACAATAAACTAAACAGAAACATGAGGAAATGCAGCTGACAAAGTCATGATGTCACTGGGTTGACAGGTTTATGAAGGAGGCTAGTGAGATAAAGCATAAAGGCTATAAAATGAAACAGTTAGAGAAGGAGAGAGAGAGAGATAGAAAGAGATCCGGCCAGTCACACTACTATAATATTGCCAGTTTCTTGTTCTTCATGAGAACCTCCTTACCTAGTGGGCATTTGCAACAGCTCCACATTTCACAAATTCAATGTGCCTTTATATGTGTTTTCTCTCTCTTGCTCTTCTCTTTTTTAATTTAAAATCATCAATAATGTGTGTTTAAACCCCTTGATTGGCTTGCCTGTCCCTACTTTTCTTTGCAATTTGTTTTATAGTTTGTTCAACAATACTGCTGACTGTTATGGATCCTTTAGAGTACTTTCACAAACTCCTTTCCTGATCCCCTTTCTTATTATCACTGTAATAAAGTGGTGGTGATTAGATCAAAGCTATTTGTCTCTATTCTAGTCACATTCATTTTTTTGGTCAAGCAATAGAAAGAAGCAAAGTTAACGTTTCAGATCACAGACTGTCAAATTCATGTAAAAAGCAATGAATTTTGTATTTTTAGACATTCTTTCTTGACATTACTTGCCTTACTATTACTATTGAATCACACACTGCTTGTTACCTTTAAATGCCACAACACAGTAATTTTGTTCTTTTTGAATATCGTACCTTAACTCTCTATTCTATTTGGTTTAAACCTTTACTTAACTATAGTTTTAAATTCTTTCCTTCAATCTTAAAAAATGCACCTCAATAACAAGTTCAGTCTTAAATTTAAAAACAAAGTTCCCTTCATTTCAATAAAAAGATAATTTATTGCATGGATGCCCTTACCTTTAGTATAGACTTCTGACGCTTTTTATAATGAGTTTTGGGTTTCTCTACAATTGGTAGGGGAGGAAGTTTCTTCAGCTCTTGAAGAACAATTATTGCTGCTCGTTTTTTGGAAAGCTTTTTACTATTGCCTTCCCCTTCTGCTGTAAATTCTCCAACTGCAACACGCGTAACAAAGCTCTTCATGTGAGGAGGTCCACTTTCTCTGGTCACCTATCATCAATGAGCAAAAAAACAATCAAAACACACGACATAACTAATTGAAAAGAAATATCTGCAATCTTCATAGCAATTATTCTGCTTCCTTGTTCATCCACGGCAGTACCAACACATCATTACTCATTATGTCATTGTCATCATCTGAATACTGGGTGCTGGCACACCTTATAAATGAGTGTGTGTGTAGTTGTGGGAAGGAGGAGGTGTGCAATCAGAGAGACATTCCTGCCATCCCAGGCCACCCTACATTTACAGGGGGGTGAGTCCCCAGACACCATAACCTGGCAAAGCAGCAGGAAGGATACATTTCTCTTGGCACATCATTTAAAGGATCATTAGTCTACACAACTCTGGATCATCTCAAGAAATACCAGAACAGAAACTGGGAATGTGGGAATGGTACTTCCTCTCAATTGTAGGAGAAACCACATTTAGAGGGTGCTTGATGATCTTGGTGTGGTCTTGTGGTGCCGTTGTGATATTTCTGAACAGAGCAGTCTTCAACTTCTTCTCAAGATCCAAAAATATATTGCGTCTACAGGGACTAAGTGCACAATCTCGAGAAAGGACGAAATGTACCCCTTGTGGCATGATCTTGATGCTATTTCAAACTCTTTCAACGCTATGACCTGATATGGATGGTAGTGTGAGTCGCTTTCAGACCCTTCGTGCATAGCCAGAGTTTCAATCCGTTGATGGATGAGACCATCGTTCATCGTTCATCTTTTGCTGGTGCGTATATTTACTTGGGCCGAGAAAGGGATGGTCTTTGCTGAGGGATAGTCAGAGGCTATGGGGAGAAAGCAGGAGAACAGGGTAATGTGGGAGAGATAGATCAGCCATGATTGAATGGTGAAGCATACTTGGAAAAATATTGACCGCTACAGGAAGACCATCAATCTGTTGAAGATACATCTGTCAATCAGTCAGTCAGTTTAGTTTATTGTCATGTGTGCAGCTGTACCGTGCAAAGCTTTTGTTGCGTGCTATCCCGTCAGCGGAAAGACAATACATGATTACAATTGAGCCATTTATAGTGCATATATATACATGATAAGGGAATAACGTTTAGTGCAAGGTAAAGCCAGCAAGCAAGGTAAACCCAGCAAATGATCAAGGGATAGTCTGCGGGTCACCAATGAGGTAGACAGTAGTTCAGGACTGCTCTCTACTTCTGGTAGGATGATTCAGTTGCCTGGTAACAGGTGGGAAGAAACTGTCCCTGATTCTGGAGGTGCGCGTTTCCACACTTCTCTAATGGTCTATAAAACACAATGGTCTGCCTGAAATCTGCTGGTGTTCAATTGCAAAGAGCTGTCTCCAGCTGAATGCCATAGAATAGCACAATCCAAGGTGCAGGTCTGAGAGATGCACTGATGTGCGGTGCAGCTGTTACAGGGATTCTGTGGGGAAAGGACACACCGCCGGCTCTCCAAGCTCTGTACACAGAGGGGCTGTGTCCTGTGGAATAACCCTTCACGCAAATGAAACGTTTGGTACTGAAAAACTGACATCATGTCCAGGGGCTCAGTGCTGCTGGAGCTCACCGGAGCGCCGCCCCGGCACCTCTGTTAAAAAACCCCCCAAATAAACAGCGGGGAATTGTAACTAGCGGGGAATTTAACAGCGGCCGCTCTGGCACCAGTGACAGCTCCAGCACCTAAAACATTAGCACTGCAACACTGGGCATGGCGCCATCATTTAAATGTTGTATCAAAATGTAACAAAATGCTTGAGTTGGCTGTGGTGTGGCTGAGACCAGTAATCCATCTTCTTCTGGAGTAGGTGTTTACCAAGGAGGTGAACAAAAGGATAGAAACATAGAAAATAGGTGCAGGAGTAGGCCATTCGGCCCTTCGAGCCTGCACCGCCATTCAATATGATCATGGCTGATCATCCAGCTCAGTAACCTGTACCTGCCTTCTCTCCATACCCCCTGATCCCTTTAGCCACAAGGGCCACATCTAACTCCCGCTTAAATATAGCCAATGAACTGGCCTCAACTACCTTCTGTGGCAGAGAATTCCACAGACTCACCACTCTCTGTGTGAAGAAATGTTTTCTCATCTCGGTCCTAAAAGACTTCCCCCTTATCCTTAAGCTGTGACCCCTGGTTCTGGACTTCCTCAACATCGGGAACAATCTTCCCGCATCTAGCGCCTCCAACCCCTTAAGAATTTTATATGTTTCTATAAGATCCCCCCTCAGTCTTCTAAATTCCAGCGAGTATAAGCCTAGTCTATCCAGTCTTTCTTCATATGAAAGTCCTGTGATAAAGTGGTCTTTGCCGAGGTTCATCCTGAACAGCTATGCTACATAGAATTATATTTTCTATGTGGTAAATACAAGGTATAACTGTATATTTTAGAATATTATGGGAGGATAAATTCCTCAGAAATATTGTTCAAGTCCAAAGACACCCATTCTACTCTTGGTGGAAACAATTTCCTACTGGAACTTCTGCCTGTCAGAATGAACAGGGAGTAGTTCACAATACTGACAGATTGAAGAGACAGGACAAAGGGCTCTTCACTTTTCTTAGCTGGATCTATCATCGGATCCAAAAGAAAAACTACATCCACAGAAAGATAATTTAATGTCAATTAAATGCGACAAAGCATTAGTAAATGTTTCACTCGGAAAAAATGTTGAGCTTACAAATGTGATTTGAAATAATTTATTTCCTGGACTTGAAGAGAGCAAGAGTTTTAGTACAGAAAGTATCAGGTCAGCTTGATTATACTATAAATCCCCAAATGCCCAAATTGGGTTGGCATGGCGGCAGCAGCCATAGAGTGGTAGAGTTGCTGCCTTACAGCGCCAGATACCCGCATTCGATCCTGACCACGGGAGCTGTCTGTATGGAGTTTGTACGTTCTCCCCGTGACAGCGTGGGTTTTCCCCCGGGTGCTTCAGTTTCCTCCCACACTCCAAAGACGTACAGGTTTGTAGGTTAACTAGTTTCAATAACGATTAGATTGTCCCACGTGTGCAGGATAGTGCTAGTGTGCGTGGACTCGGTGGGTCGAAGGGGCTGTTTCCGCACTGCATCTCTAAACTAAACAAAGTAATTGTTTTAATGATACACTCATTAGGTTGTGAATCACTACAATTAGGGAACAATGGCTTTGAAAAGTGTGGACTTCCAGCCCTTTACTATGAACCTTCTATTTCCACCAAAAGAAGCTTCTCATCTGCTGCACAGATTCACATTATTGCAGCAAACTAATTCTAGCAATGACTTTTGTGAAGTTATTTAATAAGCCGCTTCATATTACTGCATGACAACATTTAAACATTTTTGGCTGAAGTAAAGGTCTGTGCAATTGGGTGCAAGATGACACCATACAATTAGTGCCAAATCTGTACTCATCTCCTATTTGTACACTAGATTCCATGACATTTAGGGGGAAAAAACAACAAAGACCTGGAATTTGAGACTATCACAGAATTAAGAAATTATTGTGAAGTAACACAATAAATCTGGGAGAACCTACTGCGATTCTATTAATGGTCATACTTCATACAATATATGTAGCTAGGAACGTAAATTTGTGTAAAGTAAACCAGTTTCTGTTCCAGCAGTATTATTTAAGGGCTACATTATATGTTTCTTTTCAACATTTATGGCAAAAAAAAGAATGCTGATATGATCAGACACCTGTGAAAATGTCAAATACTATGAAAGCTTTGAAAACCGTATAAGAAGCAGAGGTAGAAAAAAGATAAAGCAGCAACATAACTAAAGTGCCTTTCTCAACATTAATAATCTATTCAAATGCATTTCTATTCGTGCAAGGGATACGGTATCACTGCCAAAGCTACCGTTTAATACCCATCTCCGATTGCTCTAGAGTTAGTGAAGGAGAGCCAGTTGCAGTCCTTGTGACAATGGCCACGACATTTCACAGAGCCACGACATAGGATTTTGGCCCACTTGACAAAAAAAGTAATATTTTTCCAAATCAAGACAACTTGAGAGAAAACACATATATAATGGTACTCCAATATTTATAGCCATGGATGGCAATAATGTTACTTATCATTGCAAACTCAAATATTGTCTTTATCGTGCTTTACATGGACACTTACTGATTCATTGTCTATGGAGGTATAAATGATAGTGATAGTGAACATCAGTGCTAAAGCAATAATATTCACCTCATAACTCTGGCAATTAAATCGGAATCTGATGCAGTACAAGTGAGCAGAGTAAACTGATGGACAGTTATTTTCTGAGAGCATTGTCAATTTCACCTTGAAGATGGTTGAGATTGACTGATTGTGCAGCAAGCCCAACTAAGCTGCTCTGAGAGAGACAAGGGGAAAGAACAGCCTTGAGATGGTCTTTAAAACATTTCTTCCAGAAGGCATTGACTGCCTTACTCTCCTTGATGACTTCAGCCCTCAGTGGGTCAGGGCTTGGGATATTGGGCTCAAGGGCTTTACAGAGTATGGTCTTGATCCTGCGGTAAGAGGAGTCCAGTACGGCTATTAATGTTTACATATTAATCAGACCAAGTGTAGGTGGACGATCGGCACGCAGTGTGATCATGCTTCTCACACCCTTCTTGCCAACAACTCCCAGCTAGAGACCAGTAGTTTCCAGGTTCAGCCCAGACACCCTCCATGTTAATAACCTGTACCTTCGGCCACACATCTAACCAACTGTCTTGACTCCAGTTACACACCTAACTACATTGTCCCCCCCCACAACCTCATTCTGCTCACACACCTAATTACACCATCCATGACCTCTTCACCCCAACCCACCCCCAGATCTACCTGCACACTTAATGGGGATGGCCTCCATCCCAATTCCTTTCACTTAACTACAAGAGTACACACTAGAATTTAGAAGGATGAGAGGAGATCTTATCGAAACGTATTAAGGGGTTGGACACGTTAGAGGCAGGAAACATGTTCCCAATGTTGGGGGAAGTCCAGAACAAGGGGCCACAATTTAAGAATAAGGGGTAGGCCATTTAGAACTGAGATGAGGAAAAACTTTTTCAGTCAGAGAGTTGTGAATCTGTGGAATTCTCTGCCTCAGAAGGCAGTGGAGACCAATTCTCTGAATGCATTCAAGAGAGAGCTAGATAGAGCTCTTAAGGATAACGGAGTCAGGGGGTATGGGGAGACGGCAGGAACGGGGTACTGATTGAGAATGATCAGCCATGATCACATTGAATGGCAGTGCTGGCTTGAAGGGCCGAATGGCCTCCTCCTACACCTATTGTCTATAAAATACTCAGTTGGAATCATGTTATATTAAAAATATAAATGTTCCTGGTTCAATTCCGCATTTCAATAATTTTATTGCAGTCTGTCAAAAGTTAAGTAGTATTGTTCTGCTCAAAAACATATTATCTAACGCAAGTACAGGGTAAGCCTCATAACTAAGCTTATCCAGGATTATGCTCCTGGATGAAACTTCTTCCAACAAACATTAATTGCAGTTAGAAGTATGTGCATCACAATTAGTCAAACACAATGAGATGCATCATAGCACTTTTATTTCTACTCCTGGTCACTTAACTGATTAAAACAGAGCAGATCAATATTTGAAATTGTAAATTCAATTCGACACTCAGCACTGGAATGTTTTGGGATGTGATGAATGGAAATAGTTGCATTAACACCCTCCACTCACTGAAGTGGTGTCAAGCTGATTAACTGGAGAAAAAAATAAGTTGTACTACAGAGCAAAGATTCAGTTAAAACAATCAGAGTGGATAAGAACAAACAGTATGCTCCACTCATTTCAATACTCTTTTTATTACAGAGGATTATCTCTAAGGGTAAGAATAACAAACACAAACTTTCATCATAAATCCTCATTGCATTTTTTCCGACTTAAGTCTTTCAGTTTGGATGAATAACCTGTTGAAACGAGCTCTTTGTTCAGTCACCTGATCAGCAAAATACATAAAATTAACCTTGACTGACCAGTGAAGGGCAAAGTTCATAGCACACTGCATCAAAAATGTAATACTTGGGAAAACTCAAGACATAATGACTGCTTGTGAAGTATTTAATAACTTATAAATGTCGCAGAATATTTTACAACGGGGAGAAATGGATATTGAGCAGGAACTGAAGAAATTAATGGAGAGACTAAAAGCACTCAGATTTTGTGTTTCAGAAGGTCTTTGAAGAGAAAGAGCAGTAATGTAGCTGAAGAGAATTAAAAGGTCAGCAGGAAAGTGCCTGCAAATTGAAGGTATGAGAATAAACAACATTATAAAGTTTAAATTGATAGAAACAAAAGGTACTAAAAACCTACAATTAATTCCAGAACGACAAAAGTTTTGGACCAGGTTTAAACAACTTATTGTGAGATAGTGAAATCAATGTAAAATCCGTGGAAAGTTCTGATGAACAAAAACCATATGAAGGATAAATATACGTCTGGTCAAAGCAAAGGGGAAGGATAAGAAAGTGCAAGTTGGGTCTGATTGATTATATGCAAACAATAAGATGCAAGCAAAAATATTTCCACAAAATAAGCCAAAGGATTCAACAAAGGCAGATAAAAGGAGTTATAAAGTATTATGGTAAACTGATCCTTTCTTGTGTGCAATAAATGGGAGGGAAGTAAGTGGAGTGGAAGAACAGAGGAATCCTGCACTGTATGTGTCCAAAAGGCAGAAGAATAAGACAACGAGTTGATTAAAAAAGGCATACAAGATCCCAACATTGTCCAAGGTTTCGAATTTAAAGTTCTTACTGTCCACAAACGTATAAGGTTGCAGCTTGAGTCTGCAAACATGATGAGATTGCAGTGGAAAGTATATGGAGATTTATAAAGCAGCAGCCACGATTATAAAATTATTGATATGAGGAAATGTTGGATAAATTAACGCTTGTTTTCTTTGGAACAGAGAAGATGAGGATGTGACAAGTAAAATGTATGAAGGAGAGCCAGTGGATGTAGTGTATCTAGACTTTCAGAAAGCCTTTGATAAGGTCCCACATGGGAGATTGGTGAGCAAAATTAGAGCACATGGTATTGGGGGTAGGGTATTGACATGGATAGAGAATTGGTTGGCAGACAGGAAGCAAAGACTAGGAATAAACGGGTCTTTTTCAGAACGGCAGGCAGTGGCGAGTGGAGTGCCAATTCACTGGATGAATTTAAAAGAGAGTTGGATAGAGTTCTAGGGGCAAGTGGAATCAAGAGATATGGGGAGAAGGCAGGCACAGGTTACTGATTGTGGATGATCAGCCATGATCACAATGAATCATAATCACAATCACAGGCGGTGCTGGCTCGAAGGGCCTAATGGCCACCTCCTGCACCTATTTTCTATGTTTCTATGATGGGAGACTTCATTTAGAGGTATAATATTATGAAGATCATACACCAATCAACCAAAACATTATGACCACCTGCCTAATATGCTGTTGGCCATCCATGTGCCGCCAAAACAGCGTCGACCAGCCGAGGCATGGACTCTACAAGACCCCTGAAGGTGTCCTGTGGTATCTGGCACCAAAACATTAGCAGCAGATCCTTCAAGTCCTGTAAGTTGCGAGGTAGAGCCATCGTGGATCGGACTTGTCAATCCAGCACATCCCACAGATGCTCAATTGGATTGAGATCTGGAGAATTTGGAGGCCAGGGCAACACCATGAACATTTCATCATGTTCCTCAAACCATTCCCGAACAATGTGTGCAGTGTGGCATTATCCTGCTGAAAGAGGCCACTGCCATCAGTGAACACCATTGCCATGAAGAAGTGTACCTGGTCTGCGCCGATGTTTAGGTAGGTGATACGTGTCAAATTGACGTCCACATGAATGGCCCGACCCAGGGTTTCCCAGCAAAACATTGCGCAGAGCATCACACTCCCTCCACCGGCTTGTCGTCTTCCCACGTCGGTTCAGACCAGATGGGATAGCCTTCGTTGCCCTCGCACATCGATGGGCTTTGGACGGCCAACATCCTGTCGCTGGTTTGTGGTTTGTCCCTCCTCGGACCACTGTCGGTAGGTATTTACCACTGCTGACCGGGAGCACCCCACAAGCCTTGCCGTTTCAGAGATGCTCTGACCCAGTCGTCTGGCCATAACAATTTGGCCCTTATCAAAGTCGCTCAGGTCTTTATTCCTGCCCATTTCTCCTGCATCCAACACATCAACGTCAAGAACTGACTGTTCACTTGCTGCCTAATATATCCCACCCCTTGACAGGTGTCATTGTAACAAGATAACCAATGTTATTCGCTTCACCTGTCAGTGGACCAGTTTCTCTTAGCAAAGCAATCAAAAGATTTATAGGTTTAAAGTAGTTGGCAGAAAGATTAGAGGGGAGATAGAGAAAAAAAATTTTATGCAAGGTGGTTAAGGGCTGGAACATTTCTTAAAGGGTGGCAGAGGCAGAAACCCTCACCACATTTAGATGTTTTTGGAGAACTGTGATATGCAGGGTTGTGGACCAAGAGCTTTATGGTGGTAGGATCGGGTAGCCTGTCCAACCTCTAACTGTAGCTAAGTCCCTCAGCTCCTGGCATTATCCTCGTAAATCTCTTTTTGGCACTCTTTCTAGCTTAATGACATATTTACTTCAGCAGGGTGACCAAAAGTGAACGATACTTAAATGCGGCCTCACATCTTGTACAACTGCAACATAACATCTCAATTGGTTTACACAATGGCCTGATTGAAGGCCAGTGTGCAAAGGCCTTCTTCGCCACCCTGACTACCTGCGCGCCCCTTCCAGGAAAATGTATACTTGTACTGCTTGGTTCCTCTGTTCTACATTCTCCAGAGCCCAAATGTTCACTGTAAAAGTCCTACCCTGGCTTGATTTCCCAAAATACCCACTCCTTGCATCTATCTGAATCAAACATCCTTTGTAGCTCAGTTCCTTGTATGTTTTGTTTTTAATTTCTAATTACCTGCTCTTCATATGTCCTGCAAACAGCATATGATTGGTTACTAGTATCATTCTAGTGTTATTATATGAGGTAAATACAAAAGCACTAATATTTTTATAAATATTGGGCTGAGTTTTAACAACCAGGAAGATATGAGTTGAATTTAGTTTATTGTCTCGTGTACCGAGGTACAGTGAAAAGCAGTGAAAATAGGGGAGATAGAGAAGAGAGGGTTGATAAAAAAAGATGCAGATTCTAATGCAATAACTTTTAGTTTTCATGGCAGCATGTTAGGCTGCATGAAAGTTTACCATTTAGTCTGTGCCAATCATTCAAATAGACATAGAATTTCATTTTCAGGTCTGCTGATGTCCTGGAACTCACTAGCAAGAGTGGAGAGGAGGTGGGAGCCACTTAAGATAGATGTTCATACTGGGTACCTATCTGTTACCTTACTGGATGTGCTGCATCGATATCTTGGAGGAGTAACTGGCACTTGGATCATTATGGTTGCTCTAAATTTTATATCAAATAGGGGTCAAGATAATTAGCAGATCACAAGCCGCAGGAGAGAGATGTGGCTCGCACAAGACCTCATCTGCACCCAGAATCAAAATCAGAGAATAACCTGCTTCAATGTGTTTGAGTACCAGCATCTTCGGCAGCTCAGGGTGTTCCATGAGGTGGTGACAGAATCCGTCATGCCTGACGATAATGTGCTACCAGTACTTGAGATGGAATCCTCTAATCTCTCTGCAATCATGCACAGTACATGTGGATCGGTTTTGGGCGAGCCATATGTTCTCTGCTGCTGCTCCAGATGTCTTTGCTCTGTTGACAGATCATGAGGGACAGCACATGCTGCCAGCTGAGCAGAATCTGAAGAGTCCTTTGTCCTTTGACCTGGACTCTCCACTGAGGCCATCATCTGCTCTTGCTCACATGTGAAGTGCAAGTTAATAAATGAAAGCACAACTCTATCTAACGTGACACATGGTGTGATAGAGTCAGACAGCATGGAAATGGGCCCTTCGGCCCAACTCATCCATGCCAACCAAGATGCCTAATCTACGCTAGTCCCACCTGCCCATATTTGCCCCATATGCATCTAAACCATTCCTATCCATTTACCTGTCCAAATATCTTATGAATGTTGTTATAGTTCCTGCCTCAACTACCTCCTCTGACTGTCATTTCATATACCCGCCACCCTCAAAAGTTGCCCCTCAGGTTCTTATTAAATCACTTCCCTCCCACCGTAAACCTGTGGCCTCTGGTACTGAAATCCATTACTCTGGGTAAAAGACTGTGCATTCACCCTACCTATTCCCCTCATGATCTTATGCACCTCTACAAGATCACCCCTCAGCCTCCTGCGCTTCCAAGGAATAAGGTCCAAGCGAGCCCAACCTTTCTCTGTAGCTCAGGTCCTCAAGGCCTGGGAACATCCTCATAAATTTTCTCTGCACTCTTTCCAGCTTTGGTCCAGTAGAGTGACCAAATCTGAACACAATACTCCAAAGGTGGCCTCACCAAGTTCTGAGCTAGAGCATAATCTGTGTTAAGTTTCTGTGATGACTTGAGCTCATGAACTGTAGCCATCAGTGACGCTAAACAATGCACGATGGCCCTGTATGAGATGAAAGACATGACTATCAAAATAACTGCAGATGTGGAAAAGGCAAATAAAATAGAAAATGTTGGAGATACACAGCAGGTCAGGCAACATCTGTGGGAGGAGAAACCGGGTTAATATTTCAGGTTGAAGACTCTTTATCAACATTAATTTGGTTCCTCTTCCTGTGGATGAGACCTGCTGAGTATTCCCAGTATTTTCTGCTTTTATACCAGTCACATTCAGTGTATTTGACTATCTCATTTGTGTGCATGATCCTATTTCATTTGCTCTTGATATTAACTTTGTTAATATGTATTTTCTGCTATGCAGCTGCCTGACATTTAGTTCCATCACCATGAAGATTTGAAGCCCATCTCAATTAGATGGGCATTTTGAGGCTCTGTTGATCTTCAGTGCTGCCTCCTCTCAACACCAACTATCACATCATTCAAGTACTTCCTCTATTTCTCCAAGTTCTGTGCTCTCGTTTCCTTCAAGGGCAAAGATCCATGAAGGAAAGTAATAATAGCTGTCACATGTTCGAGGCGAACTTGCCGAAGGCGACTCTGTGTAAGCAGCTTCCCACTCTCAGGATAAGCACGTGATTCAATAGTGGTGTGGGGAATACGAGCTGATTATCAGCCATGATCACATTGAATGGCAGTGCTGGCTCGAAGGGCCGAATGCCCTCCTCCTGCACCTATTGTCTATTGATGCGAGGAGTGCAAAGAAAGAAAGAGACAGTGCACATGCAACATTCGAGAAGCACTTACTGACAGGTGCATGGATATGTTTAGAGGGATATGGACCAATGCAGGCAGGTGGGACTAGTGTAGAAACATAGAAACATGGAACATAGAAAATAGGTGCAGGAGTAGGCCATTCGGCCCTTCGAGCCTGCACCGCCATTCAATATGATCATGGCTGATCATCCAACTCAGTATCCTGTACCTGCCTTCTCTCCATACCCCCTGATCCCTTTAGCCACAAGGGCCACATCTAACTCCCTCTTAAATATAGCCAATGAACTGGCCTCAACTACCTTCTGTGGCAGAGAATTCCACAGATTCACCACTTTCTGTGTGAAAAAAAACTTTCTCATCTCAGTCTTAAAAGACTTCCCCCTTATGATTAAACTGTGACCCCTTGTTCTGGACTTGCTCTGGACATGTAGATGGGGCATTTGGTCGGCGTGGCGAAGTTGGGCCGAAAGACCTGTTTCCACGGTGTATGACACTATGACTATGCAAGGTAAACTGATGCGAGACATCAGTGGTGGGGAAGATGCTGGAGTCAATTATAAAAGACGAAATTGCTGAGCATTTGGATAGCAGTAACGGGATCATTCCGAGTCAGCATGGATTTACGAAGGGGAAATCATGCTTGACAAATCTACTGGAATTTTTTGAGGATGTAACTAGGAAAATTGACAGGGGAGAGTCAGTGGATGTGGTGTACCTCGACTTTCAGAAAGCCTTCGACAAGGTCCCACATAGGAGATTAGTGGGCAAAATTAGGGCACATGGTATTGGGGGTAGGGTACTGACATGGATAGAAAATTGGTTGACAGACAGAAAGCAAAGAGTGGGGATAAATGGGTCCCTTTCGGAATGGGAGGCAGTGACCAGTGGGGTACCGCAAGGTTCGGTGCTGGGACCCCAGCTATTTACGATATACATTAATGACTTAGACGAAGGGATTAAAAGTACCATTAGCAAATTTGCAGATGATACTAAGCTGGGGGGTAGTGTGAATTGTGAGGAAGATGCAATAAGGCTGCAGGGTGACTTGGACAGGTTGTGTGAGTGGGCGGATACATGGCAGATGCAGTTTAATGTAGATAAGTGTGAGGTTATTCACTTTGGAAGTAAGAATAGAAAGGCAGATTATTATCTGAATGGTGTCAAGTTAGGAGGAGGGGGAGTTCAACGAGATCTGGGTGTCCTAGTGCATCAGTCAATGAAAGGAAGCATGCAGGTACAGCAGGCAGTGAAGAAAGCCAATGGAATGTTGGCCTTCGTAACAAGAGGAGTTGAGTATAGGAGCAAAGAGGTCCTTCTACAGTTGTACCGGGCCCTGGTGAGACCGCACCTGGAGTACTGTGTGCAGTTTTGGTCTCCAAATTTGAGGAAGGATATTCTTGCTATGGAGGGCGTGCAGCGTAGGTTCACTAGGTTAATTCCCGGAATGGCGGGACTGTCGTATGTTGAAAGGCTGGAGCGATTGGGCTTGTATACACTGGAATTTAGAAGGATGAGGGGGGATCTTATTGAAACATATAAGATAATTAGGGGATTGGACACATTAGAGGCAGGAAACATGTTCCCAATGTTGGGGGAGTCCAGAACAAGGGGCCACAGTTTAAGAATAAGGGGTAGGCCATTTAAAACGGAGATGAGGAAGAACTTTTTCAGTCAGAGAGTGGTGAAGGTGTGGAATTCTCCTCCTCAGAAGGCAGTGGAGGCCAGTTCGTTGGATGCTTTCAAGAGAGAGCTGGATAGAGCTCTTAAGGATAGCGGAGTGAGGGGGTATGGGGAGAAGGCAGGAACGGGGTACTGATTGAGAGTGATCAGCCATGATCGCATTGAATGGCGGTGCTGGCTCGAAGGGCTGAATGGCCCACTCCTGCACCTATTGTCTATTGTCTATTGAGATGTGACATGCTATAATCAGCAAGAGGTTTGAAAACACATCCTGATGTTCTCTCCATTACTGCCCTGTTTATCCTATCTATCAACTTCCTGCATTAAAATCTGAAGTGAGAAAGATTTTCATTCTAAATTTGTGTGCTGCTTCCAATTGTGTCTTCTTGGTGTCTCTGGCAGACTTCTTCCTCTCGTAGATAGGAAAAAGTATCTATTCCTGGGTCAAAAATGATTCCAATGGAACATCCACAATAGTATTGGAAACGTGAAGTTTGGCTTTTTTCCCCAGTAAAAATAATTTTCCTTTCCAACTCCCATAATTTCAGCTCACATATCAAAAACAATAACATCCTACATGGTAAAACAAAAGCAGAAATGCTCATCCAGTATAGCAATGTACGTGGTGAAATGTTCAGATGGAATGCCACTGAATTGAAACTTTATTTTTGCACAAATTCTAACTGGCTTCTTCAATGTTTCAAGCATTCTCTCCTTTTGCTTCGAATTAAATGCTCGCTGTGCCTCTTACATATTTAATGTGTTAGATGTGGACTACTATCAGATATCATGATGCTCAATGAACAGGAATCCCAAGACTCAAGACATTAAAAAATGTGAATACCTTAGTCCCATCGCCCATATAAATTAGCAGGTGGATTGATGACCAAACAAATATTTATCTAATGAAAGGCTGGGGATTTTGTTCTCAATGTTGGTCAATGTAAGATGCAAAGTGTTATTAATGCAGAAAGTAGATGTGGCTCAATGGTACAGGTCCTTAACTCTGTATGATCTGCCTTATCATAATGAATAACTTTCATTGGAACTCACCACTCGGTCTCTCAAAAAAAGATTATTGCACATTTTTCAAGTGATGGTGTGCCTAGAATGGGGAAGAATATTATTTTATATTTAGATATAAACACCCACCTCAAAATTGACAGGCAGGTTACGTTTCAAAGCAATCTCAAATACCAAGCTGATTTCGGATTTGTTTATATCTGTATCCTCTTCTCCTTCATTAGAAATTTCATCAGTCTGAAATACAACAAAAAAAAATTAATGGTTTTGCATGCACTGTGGAAAGTTATTTAAAAAAATGATAGGGAGTGCAAAATTTGGTCGGTGCAAATGATTTGTTGTGAAAACCAAAGCTTCATAACACTGCCCTCCACTGACATCCTTTTAGAATCCAGCTTTCGTAAACGACCATGCATTCGATCCAAATATCCAAGTTATCAAGGTATAGAAAAATTCCTGAGAACATGACAGATATAACAATTAAGCTGGACTTTTATCATCGATCCACAAATCAGTTGGATTTGATGATCTAATCTGATCTGATGTGGAAATGAGTGTGTGCTGCATTGATTGTGGTGACATCATTTTGGATTCAACATTTTGTTAAACAGGGTGTTTGCCTGTAAGGCTGCTCAACATTCCACCCACATTTCCTGATACAAACAGGTTTTATGGTTGCCATGTTTTCCAAAACTGGAAGAGTCAAAACAAAACAAAAAGCAACGTAATATACAAGAGATGTAGGTCATTCTGTCCCTCCAGTCTCTTCTGCCATTCAACAAAATCGTGACTGATGTAATTGTGTGCGTCATTTCTAATTCCTGCTTAACTCCCGTGTCTCTCCATTCCCTGAAAATCTGCCTCAGCATTGAATACATTTAATGATTCAGCATCTGCAGCTCTTTTAAATAAAATATTCTAAAGGCTGATGATTCTCAGAAAATAAATTTCTCCACTCATCAGTTTTAAAGGCTTGAAATTATGTCCCCTTACTCTACATTTTCCTCTAAACAGCACTTTGTATCCTTTGGAAGAAAAAAAAAGCATCTGTAGTTCCTTGTTTCTCCAGGACCCTTACAGTGTCTACCATGTCTACCATCTTAAGGGGTTGGACAGGCTAGATGCAGGAAGATTGTTCCCGATGTTGGGGAAGTCCAGAACAAGGGGTCACAGTTTAAGAATAAGGGGGAAGTCTTTTCGGACCGAGATGAGAGTGGTGAATCTGTGGAATTCTCTGCCACAGAAGGTAGTTGAGGCCAGTTAATTGGCTATATTTAAGAGGGAGTTAGATGTGGCCCTTGTGGCTAAAGGGATCAAGGGGTATGGAGAGAAGGCAGGTACGGGATACTGAGTTGGATGATCAGCCATGATCATATTGAATGGCGGTGCAGGCTCGAAGGGCCGAATGGCCTACTCCTGCACCTATTTTCTATGTTTCTATGTTTCTAAGCCACCTCAGTGTCTTGTATGTTTTTAAAAACATATCTTATTCTTCTAAAGAGTAAAGTCTCTTAACAATTCACAAACCAATTTATTGACCCTTATAGACAATAGACCATAGACAATAGACAATAGGTGCAGGAGTAGGCCATTCGGCCCTTCGAGCCAGCACCGCCATTCAATGTGATCATGGCTGATCATTCTCAATCAGTACCCCGTTCCTGCCTTCTCCCCATAACCCCTGACTCCGCTATCCTTAAGAGCTCTATCTAGCTCTCTCTTGAATGCATTCAGAGAATTGGCCTCCACTGCCTTCTGAGGCAGAGAATTCCACAGATTCACAACTCTCTGGCTGAAAACGTTTTTCCTCATCTCAGTTCTAAATGACCTACCCCTTATTCATAAACTGTGGCCCCTTGTTCTGGACTCCCCCAACATTGGGAACATGTTTCCTGCCTCTAACGTGTCCAACCCCTTAATAATCTTATACGTTTTGATAAGATCCCCTCTCATCCTTCTAAATTCCAGTGTATACGAGCCTAGTCGCTCCAGTCTTTCAACATATGACAGTCCCGCCATTCTGGGAATTAACCTCGTAAACCTACGCTGCACGCCCTCAATAGCAAGAATATTCTTCCTCAAATTTGGAGACCAAAACTGCACACAGTACTCCAGGTGCGGTCTCACTAGGGCCCTGTACAACTGCAGAAGCACCTCTTTGCTCCTATACTCAACTCCTCTTGTTATGAGGGTGCTAGACCAATACAGGAGCGCCTTTGGGTCCATGGCTCGCTCTGGCTGCAGCGTTGCCGCCACGGGTCTGAGGTAAGTGGCACCTTCTCCCCTTCCCTGTGCGCCCCCCTCTACGAGGAATGGGCACTTGGTCTAGTAACTACTAAAAGCAGAGACGCATCAAATTCTGCAGCCTCCCAGTCTCACACTTACAATCCTGTCAATTTATTCACTATTTCCCATTTTTATTAATTGTACAATTCTGCAGTCCATCTGAAATTGTGCCTTTTTGTTTCAAAGATGCTCGCTCTCAGAATATCTTTCACTGGCTGCCTGGCTAATTGCTAAATAAAGTGTTGTGCTGGCTGGTTTGCCTTATTCACTGCTCCATTTACTTTTCATTTAGGATTTAACAAAATATGGATCAAAAAATGATAAAAAATAATAATCAAGTGATATTCTCCTACTCTTGGAGTACTAAGACTCAAGCCATGATCTCAAATAAGAATAAAATTCTTGCACTAAGATTAGTTAGCAGTTGCACAACCATAAAATGGAATTAGTCCAAGTGCAAATTATTTACTCACCTTTTCAGTCCAACTGGACATATCTCAAGAAACTCAGCATAAAATTTTAATTAAACAACTTGTCAAAATGTTGTCAATGAGTCTGAAGAAGGGTCTCGACCCGAAACGTCACCCATTCATTCTCTCCTGAGGTGCTGCCTGACCCACTGTTACTCTAGCATTTTGTGTCTACCTTTGATTTAAACCAGCATCTGCAAGTTTTTTTTTCCAACACCTGTTGTCAATATTATGTAGCTGAGCTTAATTACGCACATAGCAGTTGCAAAGTAGGCGGACCTAATTCTATTTGGTGCAATCTGTCTAAAGCACTCCAGTAGCTGCTAACTTGGCTATTTATAACACAGGAACATTTATGGTAGAACATTTTTCTCAGCCTTGTTACTTTTCAAATTCTCAGTCCAATCAAACAGAAGCTGGAATCATACAACAATAGATTTAGGTGACCAGGAAGTTCCAAGCACTTTCAATTAGTATTGTTAATGCTCCATGCCAGTGACCAGCTGGAAAAAAGTGAAATTTTACTTCTATTCATTCATTTTGCAGGATCTTAGCATCGCTGCCAAGGTCAGGATTATTGCCCATCCCTTACCACCCCGGCTATTGCAGTTGTATGGCCTTAAGAGACAAGCACACTGTTGTTGGTGGAGTTGTACATAGGTTGGACATGGTAAAGAAGGTAGATCTTCCCCCCGACAAGTTATTAGTGAACTGGATGGGTTTTTAAGTCAAGCTGGTGATTATTATTGACTTTAAAAAAAAATCTAGGTTATTAATCAAATTAAAATTCCACAGGCCTGTGGATTGATAATCTTTGTCTCTGACAGGTCATATTTATTACATAGGGGTTTTTTTCAGGTCAGGTAAGTGGAAGGTATGTTTTGACTAAAGGCCACTCTCCCTATCTTGCCATATAATTAAATAGCCAGTCATTCGCTGTTCTATTATACAAAGAATTGCCATTTATACAAAGAATTCGGACCTTTCACCGTCCGGCGCGGCGCTTCAATGTCGGGAGCCCCGACCGCCCCGATGTGGCAACTCCAACAGCCTGACCGCAGGAGAAGACGGCAGGGGAAGAGAAAAAGACATTCTGGCCTTCCATCACAGTGAGGAGGGGACTGGAGGAGACTCACTGTGATGGATGTTTCTTTCGTTTATTTTGTTTGGTGTTGGTTATGATTGTATGTGTTATTGCATTTTTATTGATTATTCTTATTGGTCTTATTGTTGAACTGCGGGTCATTTTTCATTTCACTACACATTTATGTGTATGTGACAAATAAATGACTATTGATTGATATTGAATTGCCATTTGCACACAGCAATGTAGCCAGTGCTTCAAAAAGTGAGGGGAAAATTGAATGAAAGAAAACACCACTTCAAAGAATACTACGCAAAACCAGGTTACGGAGGCCTTGGGCATTATTTCTTTCTGTGCTGATTGGATCAGTAATTAGTTGTCTAATTTTCCTCTTGAGAGCTGAAATGGAAAATGTTGATGTGAACGGCCGCAAGCAGAACAGCAGGCAGAAAGTTCTGCAGTAATTTCTGGCAGTAAGGGAGCTAAATTCAGAAACATGCATCTTGAGCAAAGCGCTGGAGATTTAAAAACAAGACACACAAGAGTATATGATGGCACGTCAATTATACTGCTGATTTCCCCCGAGCTGAGTGGTTTCCATGATGCTGGCATTCAAAGATAGGCAAAATGTGGAAAAAAACATACAGTTGCCCATTTTTTAAACTTCCGCTGGATGGTGGTGACAGGAAAATACTTGCACAAAGTTTCTGGAAGATCCCTGCATGATCAATGTAATAAGCAAAGTAAGGATGTTACAATAATGATGTTATTTAAACAGGGTTATTTAAACAACTTTTTACCTCTTCCCTTGGCAGAAAGCTACATGACTTTGAACATTTACTACTGATGAACAAACAATTTTGCAAATCCTGCCAAAGATTTATCAGTCACCTAATTTACACATCACAGCATTCATTTAATGTCCCCTTTGGCTGCATATTAGTTGCAAAGAATGTTGAAACTTCTTTCAAAAGAACGATAACCATCTCATCATTGATTGAGCAAAGTGCACAAAAATGGATATGCAGCTGTTAGAATAATAACATCTTTTAGAAAGGCAATATTAAAGCCCATAATAGGATTACAATAATGCTATTATAAAAATATTAATACATCTCAGAATGCACAGCATTACCAATTGGCAGAACAATTAAGTGAAAACAAATGAGATATTCACAGGTAATACATAACATATTACAGTTGCATATTAAGTCCAGCGATCTCAAATATCAATTATTTAATTATATCAAACGAGACAATGTTTGATGGCATATTTTGTTCTTCAGCTGAATTTAACTTGGTAAATATCATACTCAAATTTCTAACCATTTCAGTAATATTGTAGTAAAGGAAGAATTAATCAGTGGGGTTTTAAATGTGGGGGCGGGTGGGAGAAGGATGAGGCAAATATCAGGTACAGGTAAATATTTCTAAATGCTTACCCCTGAAAGAGAATGTAGCTTTCTGCCTACTTTTGAATGAAATATCAGTTTGCCGCACATATTTTCTTATGTAGCATTTTGTTTTTATGGAGAATTATATGATTTTTAAAGAAAAGACACGACTGACTGATTGTCTTGCTGATTTTTCCCACTGCTCCTCGAACATTGTGTGATGAGGTTTATGGTGAGGAATTAATTATTTGTGGAGTTTCGTCGACTTACAGCAGTGAAAGCGGTCTTTTAAGCGTCCTGGTCAGCAAATCCCACCCCTATCTCTCATTTTATAGACAGGCTACAGCACTTTAAATGATAATCCAGATGCTTCTTAAATGTGATGTAGGGTTCCGCACCCACCACTCTTTTAACCTTAATTCCAGACCCCTAACCTCTGACTTATATATTATTTTAATTCAACTCTCTGAGAATTCTTCCAAGGAAATAACCCAAGTCATTGCCCCCAATTAACCTCTCATCAAGGCAACTTGGCATTTGCTGACCTCATGTAATTGTGTACACCTCTTTTAAATCACCTTCAGCCACACAACAACAAAAATCTCAGCCCCATCAATCTCTACATATAACTAAAACCGTCCAGATTCTGTATCATCCTTTTGATTTTTCTCTGTGGCCTCTCCACTATCGCATCTTCCCTCCAACTGCAATAATCAAAACTGTACACAGTCCTCCAATGCTAATCTAACGACTGCTTTATATACTTCCAGACCGCTCTCTTTGCCTTTGATTCTACCACCTCCCCAGCCAATGAAGTATATAGGACTGCACAGCAATGAAGTAACAGCACACTAGTCGAGCTGCTGCCTCACTGCTCCAGAGATCTGGGTTCAATCCTAACCGGTGGCACTGGCTGTGTGGGGTTTGCAAATTCTTCCTTGGGTTTCCTCCGGGTGCTCACAGTTTCTTCCAACATCCCAAAGATGTGCCAGTTGGAAGGTTAATTGCCCACAGTAAATTGCCCCTGGTCTGAACGTGAGTGGTAGAATCTGGAGGGGAGTGGAGTTGAAGAGAATGCGGGGAGAATAAAAAATGGGATTAATGCAGCATCTGTGTAAAATGGGTGGTAGGTGGTTGGCACAGATCTGATGGGCCAACCAGCCTGTTCTTATGCAATATCTCTCTATGATTCTGTGACAATATGTCTTGTTAAGCACCTGCTGACTTCAGGATCCTGGCATTCCTCTGCACTTTTTGGAGTCCTACCATTTTATATTGTGTATTCTCTTGTATATTCAATGTAAATGTATCACCCGCATCCTTCTCCTGAATTCAATTTAGCACTCCTTTACCCATTTAAACAGCCCCCTGATATTTTGACTGCTGCCTTCAACTTTCTTTTTCATCTGTGGAACCTAACTGCAGATACACATCGATCAAAGAATATTCTTTGATAGAAGTTTATTCTTTGGCTTTCTGCTGCTGAGACAATCTTGCATCAAGCTTGACACTTCTCATTGGATCCCATGGGCTTATATTTCTCTGATCAATCTGCCTCGTGAGACTGATGATGGTGCACATTAACTCCAGCCACAGACTGCCTCGATCCACTGCAGTTTGCCTGCTGCAACAGCAAGTCCACAGCAAACGACATCTCCCTGTCCTTATCCCCGGAGCGTCAGGTTTACAAGGATACCTACGTCAGACTCCTACTTTTTGGCTATAGCTCTGCCTTTAACATCCCATCCAAACACATCTTCAAACTCGTGGACCGAGGAGTCAGCACTCTCCTTTGTCATTGGAGCCACGCCTTTCCGAGCCATAGACCATAATCAGTGAGGATATGCTCCGTAAATATTTTCAACACTGATGCCCCACAATAGTGCTTTATTTGTCACATATGCAACTGCACAGTGAAATTCTATTTGCATATATTACACAGGCGGGCGCCGCCATTTTTGGCACCATTATTCAATGTTCAAAGTCAGTCTGAAGAAGGGTCTTGACCCGAAACGTCGCCCATTCCTTCTCTCCCGAGGTGCTGCCTAACCTGCTGAGTTACTCCAGCATTTTGTGAATAAATACCTTCAATTTGTACCAGCATCTGCAGTTATTTTCTTATACTAATGTTCAAAGTCCGGTCGGCCCACGCACTCAATGTTTTCTTTTTAGATTTAGAGATACAGCGCGGAAACAGGCCTTTCGGCCCACCCGGTCCGCGCCGCCCAGCGATCCCCGCACATTAACACTATCCTACACCCTAGGGACAATGTTTACATTTGCCCAGCCAATTAACCTACATACCTGCACGTCTTTGGAGTGTGGGAGGAAACCGAAGACCCCAGAGAAAACCCACGCAGGTCACGGGGAGAACGTACAAACTCCGTACAGATGGCGCCCGTAGTCAGGATCGAACCTGAGTTTCCGGCGCTGCATTCGCTGTAAGGCAGCAACTCTACCGCTGCGCCACCGTGTTCTGGAGCAATTCCCACGAACCAACGTCTCTCCTCTTCTTGCCCGGCTATCTTTGTGTCCCGGGGGCGCCTCCTGCAGCTGACCTTTAAGCGGCTGGAGGCATTACTCCGGTTCACCCCCCCATAACCGCCCACGCTCCTCACATCCGATGTCTCCAGCTCCCTCCCAGTTCCGCCGACCGACGTGCCTTCGGGCGGGTTCCTGGTTCCGCCAAGAGACGCAAAAAGCTGGAGTAACTCAGCGGGACAGGCAGCATCCCTGGAGAGAAGGAATGGGTGACGGTTCGGGTTGAGACCCTTCAGCTGACAGACGAGCCTTTGGGCGGTTTACCGGTCCTGACAAGGATGCATTCTCAGCCCTTTACTTTACTCCCTGTATACTCATGATTGTGCAGGCAAATTCTGCTCTAACTCCATCTACAAGTCTGCAGATGCCACCACTGTGGTGGGCCAGATCACAAACAATGATGAGACAGAGTACCGAGAGGAGATAGAGAACTTAGTAACGTGGTGTCAAAACAACAGCCTTCCGCTCACTGTATGCAAGATGAAAGAGCTAGTTATTGACTTCAGGAAGCATGGAGTGTATGCCCCAATCAGCATCAACAGTGCTGAAGTGGAAATGGTTGAATGCTTCAGGCCCTAAGCATAAATATTACAAACACTGTCTTGGACCAACCACATTGAAGCTGTGGCTAAAACATTCCTCAGGAGACCATGAATATTTTGCATGTCCCCAATGATTCTTACCAACTTCTACAGATGCACCGTACAAAACAAATTATCAGCTTGCTTGAAACCATGTACCGCCACACACCGGAACTGCTTCTTCTCCTCTGCCATCAGACTTCTGAATGCCCTCCTGTAAGCTAGTGAGTATTGCCGATCTTCCAACCTACCTCATTTTGAACATTGGTCTTTTTATCTGCACTGTAATGCGACAATGCTGAAAAACCATATTCTGCACTATGGTATTTCTCTCTCGGTTCTGCCTGTTGTACTTGTGTATGGCTTGAATGTATTCATGCGTAGTATTATCTGATTTAATTGGAAAGCATGCAAACAAAAGCTTTCCACTGTATCTCAGTATACGTGACACTAATAAACCAATACTTTGCTGGACTTTGTTTAAAATCCATTTAGATTTCTCTAATCATTTAAGTGGAGCCCAGAAATTAAGCTGTTCCACTTATGGGAAGTGCTCTACTAGCACCAACCCGATAACAAACTTTCTTCCAGATAAAGATAGCCAAACATTAGCTCTCGGGTTTGTCTGAAATACTGGCACCCAGTTAATAATTATCACAGAGAACAAGGGCAATTTTCAAGCCTTAGAATTGTAGCTATCCTGGAAACTGAGAAGAGCAACTGGTACATTTCTGACTTCTTTTCTGTCCTGATAGCAAAATGGAAATCCTTCCATCTACTAAGTTCTCCCTGTAAAGTATAATTAAAAGTTAACATTATGAAAATTCATTTCCAAAGTTGAGAAATAGTCTGCTTGACAAGTCTAGATTGTGTCATGTTTCCCCCATTAGGTTTGCCATTAATCTTCAGTACTAATTTAGAATCGAGAAAAACATCTGCATAATCTTTGCAGATTCCCTAAGTAAACATTTATATTTAAAACACTCATATTCTTAACATTTATCCGACTGAATAAACAGGATCTCTACATGATGAAAACTAAATTTTGTAAGAGATTCTCTAACATTTAACCAAAGCATTTTCATGCAGTCTATTTACATACAGAGGAAATGTTGTCATTTATCTGACATCAATCACTCAGGCAACCTGCAGAAACACACTTTCTGCAACTGAGTGGTGAAAATGTTGTTTAATGAAAATTACTTAATGTGCCATAGAATTAGTGTTCTTGTCCAGATGGGAAAAAACCCTCTCCTTCACTCCCCTCATGTCCATGATCATGACAAACTATTCTAGTTTCTTCACCTTTCTCTTCAGGGTGCGTATTGAGCCATACAACATTATATTCATGTGACAGGAGCAGCATTAGGCCATTCGGTCCATCAAGTCTACTCCGCCATTTAATCATGGCTGATCTATCTTTCCCTCTCAACCCCATTCTCCTGCCTTCTTCTCATAACCCCTGACACCCGTACTAATCAAAAATCTCTCAAACACTGCCTTAAAAATATCCATTGACTTGGCCTCCACAGCCTTCTGTGGCAATGAATTCCTCAGATTCACCACCCTCTGACTAAAGAAATTCTTCCTCATCTCCTTTCTAAGTGTACGTCCTTTTATTCTGATATTCTTTATTAAATAGAAAGTCAATAGTCTTCTGGTGGTTACAATTGATTCTATTTCTGCCATCTTTTCAGGCAGTGCATTTTAAACATAACCGCGTCCTTCCAACAACGGTGAAAATGAACATTGGTTTGTTTTTGCTCAATGTTGATAGGAGACATTGATCAGGAGACTTCAGGCCTGGCTTGGTGATCACAACCCCTCCAGGACCATCCTTAACTGGTTAGATGCAGGGAACCAATTTCAAAAGGCCTTTACAGTCTGGGAATCTAGCGTTGAGATCAAGACAGCAACTGAGCAATTGGGTCTAAAGAAGGGTCCTGACCCAAAACATCACCTATCCATGTTCTCCAGAGATGCTGCCTGACCACTGAGTTACTCCAATAAAATAACATGAAATTGTTTAATAGTCTAAGAAAATTTGCTGTTTGCACAAGTCCTTGAGTATTTTTAAAGCGGGTATTGATAGGTTCTTGATTAGTAAGGGTGTCAAAGATTACGGGGATAAGGCAAGAGAATGGCGAGAAAAATAGATCAGCCATGATCGAATTATGGAACAGACTTGCTGGGCCGAATGGCCTAATTCTGCTCCTATGTCTTATGGTCTTACAATATTATACATGAAAGTTTACCATATCTATTTTGTCAAGAGAAGTTGGTTCACCTATTAGTCCCTCAGTCTTAATTAGGGGAAAAAAACACAATCAATGGTGTTTCTTTGGGACTGGAATGACATTTAGTTCAGTGACATTTTGTGAATCCCAAGAAACAGGTACTGATCAGCACTTGATTCCAGAAACATGTTTAAGACATCCTTTTCTCTTGGCAGACATTTGTGCTCTGTCTAGGATATGAGCCAAAATCTGTCCACCTTTTAGATACCCAATTATTAAAAGTATTTTAATATCATTGAGACATAGAACTTACCATGGGAACATGCCCTTTGGCCCCAATGTCTGTACCGAGCATGATGCCAAGTTAAATTAATCTCCTCTGCCTGCACGTGATCCATTTTTCTCCATTCCTTGCATAACCATATGTTTATCTAAAAGTCTCTTAATCACCGTCTTCGTATCCACCTCTACCCCTGACTATGGAGTCCCCTAGCACTATGGCTCTGCCTAGACTGAGCAATACCCTGCTGTTCACCAAAGCCACCCATGGTGCCACTGTCATGGCTGCTGCTACGATTTGCCCTAGAGGGGCCATCACCAATAAGAGCATCCAAAGTTAGCAACATAAAGCTGGAGTAACTCAGCGGGTCAGACAGCATCTCAGTTTGGAGCCAGCGCTGCCGTCGCAGCTGCGGCTTGCCTGCAGTCCGTCTGTCTTTTGTGTTTTTTGTTGTTTTTGTATGAGTTGTAGTTTTAATATGGTGTAGTGTTTGTATGTTATGTGGGGGGGAGGGGATGGGAGGGAACGGGAACTGTAAAAAATTCTCTCTCCCGAACGGAGACGCGACCTTTGTTTCTGTGTCGTGTCTCCGTTCCCGTTGCGGCCTACCACCGGCCATGCACCTGGGACCACCTGGGGCTCTGGTTCGCAGAGCCCACGGCCCGGACTCACCACCTGCGGCGTTGGCTGCCTTCGGATGCTGCGGGAGCGGCTGCGACTTGTCTCCGGAGGCTCCGGCGCGGGCCGCGTGGATGTCGGAAGCCCGAAGGCCCCTGGGTGGGGGCCGACATCGGGAGCAGCGGCAGAGGCAGCGTGTTCGCCCGCCCCGAATCGCGGGGCTTGGGTCGGCCCGCCGTGGACCTTTCACTGTCCGGCGCGGCCTGGAATAGGCCGTGGACCTTTCACCGTCTGGCGCGGCGCTCCAATGTCGGGAGCCCCGACCGCCCCGACGTGGCAAGTTCAACAGCCTGACCTCGGGAGAAGACGGCAGGGAAGAGAAAATACATTTTGGCCTTCCATCACAGTGAGAAGGGACTGGAGGAGACTCACTGTGATGGATGTTTCTTTTGTTTGGTGTTAGTGTATGATTGTATGTGTTATTGCATTTTTATTGATTATTCTTATTGGTCTTAATGTTTCAACTGCGGGTAATGTTTCATTTCACTACACATTTATGTGTATGTGACAAATAAACGACTATTGACTATTGACTATTGACTGGAGAAAGGGAATAGTTGACGTTTCAGGTCGCAACCCTTCTTCAGACCCAAAACGTCACCTATTCCTTTTCTCCAGAGATGCTGCCTGACCCGCTGAGTTACTCCAGCTTTTTGTGTCTATCTTCGATTTAAACCAGCATCAACAGTTCCTTCCTACACACAGTATCCACAGTGATATACTTGTTTGAGAGGGAGAGAGCCACAGCAGAATCCTGTATTACATGCCGTTTTTACCTGCCTATTTCACCCATCTATCTGGCTGGTGTAATCACCTCCCTTAAACTACCGCCTATAACTCTCTCTGCCTCCTATGCTCTACTTACTCTGCCCACTGCTGCTCCAACAGGTCTGAGAGGAGCTGCTGCCGAACACACTTCCTGAGGCAGCTTCCACTGTTGGCATAAAATGGAAAAGGACATGCCTAATGTAGAATCCAACTCTATAAAATCGGAAGGTCCCAAGGTTTCTGTTAAATTAATTGATTTTGAGTCAGGAGCAATAGGAGCACAACAATGTATTTTAATACCCTGGGTAATGGAAGGAAAATAAAATTGGCTAGGTTTTCCACTTCAGATCACCAACATTAACAGAATTGGGCACAGCTGTGAAAAGCAAGTCACCACTAATTGTCTAACCTACCAGAAGGATTGCTACTTTTGCTTGTCCATACTGAGTAAAATGATGGCAATAAATATGGCAACAAATATTTTCAGTCTTAAATTGCTTATTCTATAGTGTATACATGTTGTTGGAGGATATTGTAAAACCTTTTAGGAACTGGTAATTCTTTTAAGACAAACTATCATAGTTAGATTATTCAGATTCAGATTCAGGTGATTGATCAATATTTACCCGAGATGTCCTTTCTGGGATGGGTTCGTCACGAAGTGTCTGAATGGCTTTCATAGCAGCATTGTGCCTCGCAGCTTGACGAGTCCGGCCTTCTCCAATAAACTCCGTATTACCCACAAGCAACTGGACATAAAATAATTTGGGAGTTGGGTAATGGTACCTGTGTTGAGCAAAAGTCAACAAACATATTTAGGCACAGAAGGACTCACCTTGAGTTTGTTAACAATGATCACTTTGTTGTACCCTGCAGTTCTTGTGAACTCTGAGACAATTAACAATTAAACAATAGTTGGTTGTTGCCAGCTGGTCTTGTACTTGTAACTGTAGATAAAACAGAACATTTATTTGGATGCCAGTGGGGAAGGCAAATGAAATCTTGGCAAACGTGTTGGCAAAGTATCCAGTGGAAGCTACCACACCCTCCCCCAAGAGGAAGATGAATTTTTAAAAATCTGATGTCGACATGCACATAAACAATTAGAGGCAGCATGTAAAGGAATGCCAACAATTTTTGTCAGTGGTACAGGTAATTTAATCCCTCACCCTATTAAAATGTTACATTGTTAATGTTCAAATATGTTAAAAATGCTTTCCTGCTAAATGCAAGTCATGTGTAACCGAAGAAAAACCTATATCAGTCAGAAATATCAAGATATTTAAATACGATAACGAAAACGCATTCATTATTTGGGTAAGGAAAAGAGCCAAGAATATAAAATTAAGAACTCTCAAAACCTTAGTTTCTCTCTTCCTGTGGTGAGAAACTAACTTCACGCTAAATGTAGCTTCAATTCAGCAGTTGCCCAAGCAGCAACTCTTCACATCCAAAGCCTTGATACTATTAATAGTTGATCTCAATGGTGACCACATTTAACAAACACAAGAAGGAAAAATGGACCACTCATTCGCTCAAGCCTATTTCAGTATTTAGGCTGACTAGCACCTCAGTTGCCATTTTGAGTATGGAAGTTGGGAGGTCATGTTGCAGTTGTATAAGACGTTGGTGAGGCCGCAGAGTATTGTGTTCAGTTCTGGGCACCACGTTACAGGAAAGATGTTGTCAAGCTGGGAAGGGTACAGAGAAGTTTTACGAGGATGTTGCCAGGACATGATGGTCTGAGCTAAAGGGAATGGTTGAGTAGGCTGGGACTCTATTCCTTGGAGCACGGAAGGATGAGAAGTGAAATTATAAAGGTGTATAAAATTATGAGAGGAATAGATTGAGTAGATGCACAGAGTCTCTTGCTCAAAGAAGGGGAATCGAGGACCAGAGGACATAGGTTTAAGGTGAAGGGGAAAAGATTTAAGGAATCTTTTAAACACAAAGGGTGGTGGGTGTATGGAACGAGCTGCCAGAAGAGGTAGTTGAGGCAGACACTATCACAATGTTTAAGAAACATTTGGACAGGTACATGCATAGGACAGGATTGGAGGGCTATGGGCCAAACGCAGGCAGGTGGGATTAGTGTAGCTGGAAGATGTCGGGCGATGTGGGCAAAATGGGCCGAAGGGCCTCTTTCTGCGCTGTAGGACTCTATACTGCCAATGTTCTGTCTTCCTACATCTGTAATGTTCATTTTTTTAAATTTACCACAGGCTCAAATGCATCAGGAAATCTCAGTATTCTGAAGAATAAGAACACCACACTCTGCCTAAGATCAAAATGAAGTGGAATTTTTTTATAAGCTATTGCACACAGGAATGCACTCTGAAGATCAAATACATTTAATGACTGTTCATCGTTCATTTATATTATTCTACTGAATCTCTGCAATTCGACCATATCATTAGCCAGTAAACAGAAGGTTGAGTTCCACTCATTTGCAATTCAGCAGACAAGCACTTGGATGGAACACTATACTGCCAGCGCTTTGATATATTAGAAATCTTTGCTCTGGTATGTTGCCAGAACAGGGTGACACTTCGAAGGAATGCAACAAAATGTTATCTTAGGCAGCTGAAAGGAGTCCAAATCCAATCACGGAGAGTATCAATCTTAGACAATCTTAAAGTTAGAGAGCTTTTAAAAAAATACATGCTTGCATCTATATTAAAATATATACATCTTGCACCAAGTGTATTTGACTCGGGAGGAAATAGGCCCTTTACATGTTGGATTTTTGTATATTTTCCTTTTGGAAACATTACAGAATTTAAGAGGATAATGTCCAAAAGACCTTTACAGGAGCCATCAATCAAATGTAATATTTATGAAACTACTTTTGTATCATAAATTATAACATTTCCGCAATATTTCCCTCTTAGTGGGGTCGTTCAATCGGCGCCTGAAGAATTCTGGTTCTTCCACTGCAAATGTTTTTAATGTATGCCGTGCATAATGAGCAATAACAATTCAAATGTGAAGGGAGACAAGATCAATTTTAAACTTCTGTTTTAGTCAATGATAACAAAACAAACTTATGGGGAACAAAAATAAGCAAGAATTCTACCAATGTTTCTCCTCTTATCCAAGTCTGTGGACGTACAGTTCAAAGAAACCAACTGCATTTCCCTAACCTCTTCCTTGACTTAAGAGAAAATTAAACTTGGTATGTATTCGAGTCTGTATGGTTTATTTTAAAGAAACACATTTGCACTAAAACTCTGATAATCTGCTAATTGACTAATTGGAAATCCTGATGGTTTGGCAAGAGGCTCACTGGGTGATGTTTCCCGCCCTCACCAGAACCTTGTTTTCCACACTCATTTTAAATTCACCAGGTCCCCGTTCCCCGTGCTCCTTTTAAATCCACTGGGGTCCAATTTCCCACTCTCACTGAAAACTCACCAGGGTCTTGTTTCTCCCCACTCCCTTTAAATTTCCAGAATTTGGTTTTCGGCATTTTCTTTAAACTCATCAGATTCAGTGGGGAGAAAAAAATTGGTGATACTGTTGTATAGCATCTAAAAAGTGAATTAAAAATGTCTTGGGTTATTACTAAAGTGGTATTCAATAGACTATATATAAAATCAATGTCCTGATAGTGCCAGATTACAGGGATAACTTGATTCTCTCATGCTTACTGACAGCAAAACTGTGGATCATAGAATCATAGAAACATGGAAAATAGGTGCAGGAGTAGGCCATTCGGCCCTTCGAGCCTGCACCGCCATTCAATATGATCATGGCTGATCATCCAGCTCAGTAACCTGTACCTGCCTTCTCTCCATATCCCCTGATCCCTTTAGCCACAAGGGCCACATCTAACTCCCTCTTAAATATAGCCAATGAACTGGCCTCAACTACCTTCTGTGGCAGAGAATTCCACAGACTCACCACTCTCTGTGTGAAGAAATGTTTTCTCATCTCGGTCCTAAAAGACTTCCCCCTTATCCTTAAGCTGTGACCCCTGGTTCTGGACTTCCCCAACATCGGGAACAATCTTCCCGCATCTAGCCTCTCCAACCCCTTAAGAATTTTATATGTTTCAATAAGATCCCCCCTCAGTCTTCTAAATTCCAGCAAGTATAAGCCTAGTCTATCCAGTCTTTCTTCATATGAAAGTCCTGCCATCCCAGGGATCAATCTGGTGAACCTTCTCTGTACTCCCTCTAAGGCTAGAATGTCTTTCCTCAGATTAGGAGACCAAAACTGTACACAATACTCCAGGTGCGGTCTCACCAAGGCCCTGTACAACTGCAGCAGAACCTCCCTGCTCCTATACTCAAATCCTCTTGCTATGAATGCTAACATACCATTCGCTTTCTTCACTGCCTGCTGCACCTGCACGCTTGCTTTCAATGACTGGATCACCATGACACCCAGGTCACGTTGCATCTCCCCTTTTCCTAATTGGCCACCATTCAGGTAATACTCTGCTTTCCTGTTCTTGCCGCCAAAGTACATAACATCTACACTGATGTTCCCTTTGACATCAGTTCTTACCAAAATCTATCTATTCATGTTTCACACCCAGCCCCGACCCCAAAGTTGAACAAAAATCCCCAAGTCTCACACTCTTTCCCACACCTGGGCCCCAGCTTCATTGCTCACTTCCATTTCACTTGGGACAGGGATCCTGCATTCACTTTCAACCTACCACAGCCCCATTCTGGTGTTCTCCTTAAATTAACTAGGACCCTGTTTCCTATGCTCCCTTTACACTTACTGCGTTTCCTGGATAATTTATTATAATACGCCGTAACATTAAAATAAAGTAAGAAAAACGTGTAGTTACAACATTGTTCACCATGTTATAGGAAAGATGTTGTCAAGCTGGAAAGGGTGCGGAAAAGATTTGCAAGGATGGTGCCAGGACTCGAGGGCTTGAGCTGAAGAGAGAGGTTGAGCAGGCTCGGACTTTATTCCATGGAGCGCAGGAGGACGAAGGGTGATCTTAGAGGTGTACAAAATCACGAGAGGAATAGATTGTGTAAATGCACAGAGACTTGTGCACCAGAGTAGGGCACTGAGAACTAGATAACACAGGTTTACAGTGAGGGAGAAAAGGTTTATTAGGAACCTGGGGGGTTACATTTTTCTTACACAAAGGTTGGTGGATGTATGGAACTAGCTGCTGGAGGAGGTAGTTGAGGCAGGTACTATCACAATGTTTAGAAGCATTTAGACAGGTACATGGACAGGATATGTTTAGAGGGATATGTGCCAAATGCAGGCAGGTGGGATTAGTGTCGATGGGACATGTTGGCCGGCCTGGGCAAGTTGGGCTGAAGGGCCTGTTTTCACGCTGTAGGACTCGTACTCTAGGAGACTGTAAATTCTGGAATCCTGAGCAAAAATATAAACTGCTGGACAAACCCAGGCAGCATCTGTGAATAAATTAGACAGAAAATGCCTCCGGTTGGGATTGTTCTTCAGTCTGAAGGAGGATCCTGATCAGAAACATCATCTGTCCATTTTCTTCCACAGATTCTGCCTAAACCGCTGAGGTCCTCCAGCAATTTGCTTTTAACTTAAAAGCTTGTTGGGGGTACTGAGAGAAAGGCATCTGGCAGTCTGATACAGAATCTGGCAGTCCAGCATCACCACAGCCGCAAAGTGTGCTGGATTATTGGACTTCTACTAGCAGAAATATACAATATTCCAAAATGCTTAACCTTTACCCACTGGGACACAGGAACTGTCATATGAACTATCTTGTAGATCCAATTAATGACAAATGCAAAATTAATTGAATGTACCAGATGACTAGATACAAAATGCAAGTTAGATGTGGGTTTGTGCTATTGCAGATATTGAAATTGCCAGAACTGACCTTATTGATTACTTGCAACATCTATGGTATTTTTATTTCTAGGTTGTGCTCCACCACAACCTGATGATTTACTTTATTCTGTAAGTTATTATTGCTTTTTATATCATGTACGATGTCACAAGGATAGTCAATCATCAATTGGCAGTGTAAACGTAATATATGCAGAAATACTCAAAATATGGCTGTTGACTGCATTCTTATTCATACTGCTGTTGATTTGCATGGGGCAGAACGGACAACATTTTGTTCCGATTCAACCATATCCATAACATCGCTCTTTATTTTCATCCATAAGCTCTCCAGTCTTAAAGTCCTCCATCACCATTTCTAAGATTCTTGCACAATCCTGATTTTCCTTGTTCCATCATCCTCTTGTTCCCAAAGTGCCGACTTCTTTTCCTCAACCTTGCCCCTCTACCTCGCTCTCCTGTTCTGATTTTTTTTTTAATGTATTCTTTAATCAAGTTTTATATTTGGCAATTACAATACACTGATTTTTTAACCTCTGAAAGTTATCAGCCTTTGGATAATCACTGAGTTAAGTTAGTTTCACATCTTTTATTCCTGATGAATTGCTAAAGAAATGTTGGGCTCACTCTTCAATTTGTTAGACCTTATCCAGTTAATTCAATAGTCAATCACATCGCAAATAATATTAGTTGTGACACTGGCAAGCACCTTTCATTGCATATCATGTTTTTCCACTTTTGACCATTTATGGTCCCAAAAAGAATTAAGCACGCTACTGGAGTTTTAACAGCATTGTGAGTTCCCCAGATGAAATGTGGCATCTCCAGGTGAAATCTCTGGCAAAGAAATTGGACAATCTATCAACTTCTTTTAATTAACAAGAAGGTCTAAATTTTTCAAACAGTGAGGATTGGCTTTTTGAAAATTCACAGCACACATGCCAAGGGGGTTGAGCTTTCAGAACCACAAAATCACAACAAGCAGGCAACACGTGTTACGGGACTGTGGGAAAATTATTCTTTCCTGGGTACGGTGACAAGATGCCAATAATATTTCTATCTAATAAGAAGCCTCACCACATGCAAAAGCTCTATGCAAGGATTATTATGCAAATTATGCAATTTACATCCATTGAAATATGTAAATGGTAGTTGAAAGACTTTCTAATACCTGTGTCAGAGATATCTTTAAATTAACTTGCATATATATGTGTACACACATATATAGACACGTATACACATGTACACACATATATATATATATACATACACATATATATATATATATATATATATATTACACCACACACAAAATATATATATCCATCCATTTGATATATATATATTGCTTATTGATTCTACTCTGAGAGAACTAGCATGTTAAACAATTTTATCTCGAGAACATACATTGTCGTTAAAACTCCAGCACTTTCTCTTACGCTCACTATAAGCAGAATGAAACAGTTTAATTGTACAAAAAAAATGTAATGCTTTAGTTTAGCTCATTTGTCTTCAATGAGAATGAGATGTTTCCAAGTCTTACTATGGTATTATGACTCCTGAGTTATGCTGTCTATCAGGTTGGTATAGGGCAATACGTATGATGCTTACATTATTTAAGGGTGTGGCTGATGTCATTGCATTTGTGAAAATATACACGGTCAGCCAGAATGTGAAACAGCATACTTTTTCTACATTTAACTTTCATGTCAACTGAAAATAATCCTTTACTTAACATAAAATCATCGTTTCACATTCCAAAGTCTTTTGTGTTCTGGTAATATTGACATAAGTAACAGCTCTAATATAATTGGTTGTCTTATCATTATGGTTTCATACAATTATTCGAACACACCGTGCCAAAATTAAAAAAATTATTTTGACAATAACTCCAAGCCAAAATATATATTCCAATCACATTCTGGTTATCATTTTACAATTAATATAGTTTAAAAAATTTTGAGTTAGCCCTAATCCATTTGTTTGGACATGCGAGCAGTGAAAACAACACTGGAGTTCCTGTGTTTGTCTCCTTTAAAAAAGGAGAGCAACTAATATTCCTAAATTGAACCCCATTTGGACCATTTGATTCAATCATATCTCATATCTGAATGCATTCAAGAGAGAGCTGGATAGAGCTCTTAAGGATAGCGAAGTCAGGGGGTATGGGGAGAAGGCAGGAACGGGGTACTGATTGAGAATGATCAGCCATGATCACATTGAATGGCGGTGCTGGCTCGAAGGGACGAATGGCCTCCTCCTGCACCTATTGTCTATTGTCTATATTTCTTACCCAAATCAATTGTGGATCACTAAGCTTCTTAAAATCTGGGTTTTGTTTATTTTCATCCTTGCATTCACTTATTTCAATACAGATTTTCAATAATTTCATTTAATGTGTAAATAACTAGCATTTAATTACACATTTGTACCAGAGATAGGTATTTAATTGAAGTTATATACCTAGTTACTGTACTTGCTTATTTTAATTGTCACTTAAACCAAAATAAAGTATATTTTACTTATTCTTTTCGGCTTAATAATGATGACACAGGAGACAATTTATCCATCACTTCATGCTGGCACGCACTAGAGCAATACTGGTAGTCCCATTCCACCACTGCTTATTTTCAGAGAGTTCTGCAATTTATCTTCCCCATTGATTCTTTTTGCCACTTCCTTAAACTTTGAGAGGGGTCCAGGGGAAAACCCACATTGTTGGGGGGAAGGCATGCAGACTCCACACAGACAGCATCCAAGGATCGGAATGCATCTGGGTTCTTGGAGCTGTGAAGCAGCAGCACTAACTGCTGCACTACCAACTTTTTATGCTCTCCTAGTATCTATTTCTGGCCTCTAAGTAACTACACCAAGTAGAATCTCAGCTTTTATTTTCGTCGAGCTTACTTAAAAAATAAAAATAAAAACGCATACAAAAAAGCAACAAAAAAAAACAGAATCTAGTTGGTTTCTCAATGTTTAAAATCCTTCTACAGTAATTAAAGATTTCAAGTAACAGTCTGCGCTACAAAAATAGCACATTTTGGTTTTCATCAGGATGTACAAATAAGTCATAAAATTGAACAAAAAACATGCAATCTGGAATCATTTGTTTTCTTTCAGTTACTATTTAAGTCTCACGTTCACCTTTTTTTGGGGGTTACTATTTCAGCATTTCGCTGCGATTTGTACTTTGTCTTGATGAATTTTGTCTGGAAAGAGCACCTTGAGCTAGGATGTGCAGGAAGGAACTACAGTTGCTGGTTTCAACCGAAGATAAGACACAAAATGCTGGAGCAAATCAGCGGGTCAGGCAGCATCTCTGGATAAAAGGAATAGGTTCAGGGTAGGACGTTAAAGGAATAGGCATTTCAGGTCGAAACCCTATTTCGGACTCAGGTGAGTTACTGGTGATTTTGTACATCGATTTCCAAATTTGATTGTGCTAAGAATAATGAAGTGGAATGTCTTGTTTCCATTTTCACAATGGAACAAAGAGGGTCAATAGACAATAGACAATAGGTGCAGGAGTAGGCCATTCAGCCCTTCGAGCCAGCACCGCCATTCAATGCGATCATGGCTGATCACTCAATCAGTACCCCGTTCCTGCCTTCTCCCCATACCCCCTCACTCCGCTATCCTCAAGAGCTCTATCCAGCTCTCTCTTGAAAGCATCCAACGAACTGGCCTCCACTGCCTTCTGAGGCAGAGAATTCCACACCTTCACCACCCTCTGACTGAAAAAGTTCTTCCTCATCTCCGTTCTAAATGGCCTACCCCTTATTCTCAAACTGTGGCCCCTTGTTCTGGACTCCCCTAACATTGGGAACATGTTATCTGCCTCTAATGTGTCCAATCCCCTAATTATCTTATATGTTTCAATAAGATCCCCCCTCATCCTTCTAAATTCCCGGCTTGGGGGGCCGCCGAGAACAAAGGGGGACCATTGGGGACTAAATGAAATGCTTGTGTAACTTTGCCGGCGCGTTAAGTGCCTGCAAAATTCCTACATTAAAACTAGCTCAACAGAGCCATTTTTGAGACTAAATTTCCTAATTTACTTCCAAATAGGATTGTTGCTGACGGCATGCATACTTGAGTAAATGCTGACGCAGAAGGAATAATTTAGGATTTTGGGAATCCAATTAAATCCACGAGAAGCTCTGGAGTACAACAGCATCGTGTAAGCGCAATGGCGACACTTTAGAACTGACCCAATTTGTTGACATGCATATCAAACAGATTGCAAGGAATTTTATTCATCCTGATAAGGTATTTTTGATTTGGATGAGATTTCAAAAATATCACTTAAAGTTGAAACATATCCACCTCAAAACATATTTTTGGTTTCAGGAGTTTAAGGCCCAACCTACAGGCAACCAATCTGCACCCTGGAGCTCATAGATGATAGGAGCAGAATTAGGCCATCCGGCCCATCAAGTCCACTCCGCTATGCAATCGTGGTTGACCCTTTTAACCCCATTCTCATATGATTATGATCCCATAATCAAGAATCTATCTATCTCTGCCTTAGAAATATCCATTGATTTGGCCTCCATGGCTTTCTGTGGCAATGAATGAATTAATGAATAAGTTTATTGGCCAAGTATATACACGCTCAAGGAATGTGCCTTGGTGCTCCGCTCGCAAGTAACAACACGAACATACATATGGATTTCATAGATTCATCACCCTCTGAGTAAAGAAATTCTCCCTCATTTTATTCTGAGGCTATGACCTCTCGTCCTAGACTCTTCCACCAGTGGAAACATCCTTTCCAAATCCACTCTGTCCAGCCCTTTCACCATTTGACTAATGAGGTGGACTGGTCAACTCAATATCTTAATTGAGTCAAGAAGGGTCCCAATCTGATATGTCACCTTCACCTTTCCATATTTCCAGACAAGTTACCTGACTCATAGAGTTACTCCAGCACCCTTTTTTCGTAAACTAGCATCTGCAGTTTCTTTCGCATCCATTGTAATGAGGCTGCTTGCCTTAAATGCAGCTCGTATTTAAAATTTAACCGGGCAGCTAAATGAGGACAAGATATTTTCCTTGCTGATGTAAATACCTATCCTGCAATTATTTGTGGTTAGGATGGGGGAAGAAAATTCCTTCCTACCATCTAAAGCCAGCCCTCTTTCCTCCCCACTATCCTATCAGAAGCATTTTATTTTTACGCACACATATCACCAACTTCCCCATTAACTTTGATTTTCAAGCCATTCTGAACACACTCCCTAATGATTCCCCCTTACCAGTAACCATCTAAAATTCTCTCAAGTTCTGCTGCAACATCCTACCACACACAAAGGAAACTAGATCTGAGAATCAGGTTGGCCTCCGCTGCCTCATAGATCCAGAGACAAGGGTTCAATCCTGACCACAGATGCTGTTTGTGTGGAGTTTGCACAATCTCCCTGTGACCACATGGGTTTCCTCCAGGGTCTCTGACTTCCAAAGAGGTGCGAGATGGTAGGTGAATTGGCTGCTGTGTATTGCCCCCAGTACGTGGATGATTAGTAGAATCTGTGGGGAACTGATGAGAATATGAGGAGAATAAAAAATGCATTAATGTGAATATGGGGGTGAGGGCAATCAGTTTTATTGTCAGAAGGGACTTGGTGGGCCAATGGGCCTGTTTCCATGCAATAACTCTCTTAAAACTCTAAAATGTGACTGCATTTTATTACTGGAATTGCCTACATTTATTTTATTTGCGGGCAAATCGACCCGCGAGGAAATAAAATCTATTAGTACAGTTTAAAAATAGCTTGAAAATATTTCAAATAATCCTTGGTCCTAGCAGGTCTGAGATGCATTTGGGTTACAAATAAATTTCAGGGTTACAGGAAATGAACAGGGCGATGGAAATGACTGGGTTGCTCTATCAAAAAATTGTGCCCACTGCATCAGGCCAGGAGGAACGAGTGCTGGTTAGTCCTGTATTGCAATCGATGCGCCTTTATTTGGAAGGCAGTGGTGGGGCAGTGGAATGGGCCAGGTTATCATCTACATTAGTTCCCTACAAGGATCACAGGTTTCATTGTAGTCCAAATAAATTATAGGAATATTGCTCCAACGTGGACAGTTTGGACACCGTCAAAGAGTGCTAGGCCTGTTCAAACGCAAGTGCACCTGAACTTCCAGTCAGAGTTAAGAAATGGAAAGAAACGAGCCACATCCACCGAGCTTTCAAACCTGGAACTGGAAACAGAATTTGGAGATGGACGCTTGGTTTCAATGGGAGGTGGCACCAGACATATTCAAAATGATCCACAAATTGCAGGATCACGTGTGGGACTTTGCTATTGGAGAGCAGTGTAGTTGTGCCGCCGACCTTAGTTTTGTGGATGTTTAGTGCAAGGTCCGTTCTCTCATAGGCTTCAGTAAATGCATGAGTGCCACTTGGAGCTCAAACTCCAATGCATGCATACACAAGCACGCTGCGTACTGTGAAAAGCCTTTTTGTTCCGTGCTATCCTGTCAGTGCAAAGACTACTTAATTACAATCAAGCCGTCCACATTATACAGATACATATATAAGAAAAGCTGCTAAAGCGTGACACTTTAGATACTGTTTGCAGCTTGAATTGTTATTACAAATCTATGTTCATTAATAGTTCCATATAATTAAAATACCAAATATGCAAGAAAAGGCAAAACCTTTTTGCATTCTTCACAGTCAAAAGCCAGTCTCATCAAAACAATTTCAAAGAAACCTCCGAAACTATTTTTCTCCAGCAGCTCTAATGTGCTCAGCCTAGACTTGCATCAGGGTCTTGCTGACACTTAACGTGACCTGAACTGCAGGTGCTGAAGTGGAAGAGGCACAAAGTAAATCAAGTTAACCAACCATAAAAAAATAACAGAATTGGCTTGGAATTTCAGGATGTTGCCCTTCATGCATGAAGAGCGTTAAAAGGAGCGTCTGCTGGGAAAACACCATACAGTCAAAATAAAATATATTAGTTCAGCTTCAGCGCAGCACCGAGGTCATAAGACTGTGATTTAGTGCCCAAAACTCTTGTGGCTGTTTCAAACACCATAGTACTCTAACATATGTGGAGGAAGAATATAATGTCGACAATAATTCTTTTCCTGGGGAGTTTGTAAATTAAAAATCAAGATACAAAGTGCAAGTGAGTATCTGTTTTGTATGAAAAAAAACTGGCAGATATTTTGGCACAGTTGAAAAATATAAAACAAGGTTAGAGGGCAGGCAAGAAAGTGCAATCTATGACATAGAATGCATGGAAACCTCCAAGTAGAATGGTGAAGGAAATAAATATCAGCATACTGATATTAAAACAGTAGTCAACATATGGTAGTACCATCAAACAGAACAGCATGCTTATGCTGGAGAGAAGGGATGGGTGACGTTTCGAGTCGAGACGCTTCCGTCACCCATTCCTTCTCTCCAGAGATGCTGCCTGCCCCACTGAGTTACTCCAGCATTTTGTGTCTATCTACGGTTTAAACAAGCATCTACAGTTCCTTCCTACACAGCATGCTTATACTGCAGTCTGGTGAATACAATAAACATTAAACTTGTAGGTTACCTCAGTTTTCACCACAGGTGGTGGACATTGCAATTATAATGTCACAAAATAAATGCAGTGGAACTTATTTACAAAGAGAAATAATCTCAAAAAATCTATTAAATGTGGGGTGGATATGGGGTGGATAATTGAATGGCTAGAAATTAATGAAGAATTGGAGAGAAACTATGGAAAACAGCAGGACACAGATTTCCAAAAATTTGTTGGAAATGTAACAGCACATGAAAAGAGAGAGGATTAAGCATAAAGCCACTAACCATAAATCCTACATAAGCTGTTTGTCAACTTTGGTGTAACATGTGGTATTGAAGTAAGAAGCATTTGGAATAATGCAGAGACTGACGGGAATAGATAGGGTAGATGCATAGAGTCTTTTAGCTACAGAAGGGGAACCAATAACCAGGGGACATAGGTTTAAGGTGAAAAGGAAAGATTTAATAGGAACCCGAGGGGGAACTATTTCCACACAGAGGGTGGTGGGAAAATGGAACGAGCCGCCAAAGGACATAGTTGAGGCAGCTACGAAAAGAACATTTAAAACACAATTGGACATGTACATGGATAGGAAAGGTTTGGAGGGATTTGGCCCAAACATGGGCAGGTAGTACTAATACAGATGGAGCATCTTGGTCAGCATGGGCAAGTTGGGCCGAAGGGCTTGTTTCCATGCTATATAACTGTACAACTACGATTCTACTCAGGACCTATCATTAAAGAAGTTGAAAGAAAGGTACATCTTTTGTCTACCCTGTTAGTTATTTAAATGAATAAAAGTGTAGTTTAAATGGACTTTCAAAACCACGTCACCTTAAAAAAAAATGTTAAGTGGCATATCACAAAATAGTGTGATTGTTTACTGAATATATAAAGGAATTGAGATAATAATGGTTAAAAAATCTCGGTGGAATTAAATTGAAGGATATGGATTACTGAACAGGAAAGATGAGAAAAAAAATCATATTAAAAGTGACACTATGGAAAAATAAATGTGAGATATTAAATTGTGTAGAAGGGCAGTGGGTGAATCTGGAATGTATTTTGCAAAATGGACAGCTTATCAAATAAAACAAAGATAGACACAAAATGCTGGAGTAACTCAGCGGGTCAGGCAGCATCTCTGGAGAGAAGGAATGGGTGACGTTTCGGGTTGAGACCCTTCTTCAGACTGATATCAGGGGAGAGGTACATAGATAAGGAAGTGTGAGGTGTGAAAATAGGACAAAGGGCATTGAGATTAAGGAAAAAGTAGATCATTGTTAGCTGGGAGTTAGCTGCTTTTTAAAAATTCCTGTTCAAAGCAGAGATAAAATGTAGTCAGAGACAGTAAGACTGGTCGGAGAACTGGGAAGAGGGAGGGATGGAGAGAGAGAGAAAGCAAGGGTTACTTGAAGTTACAGAAGTCAATTTTCATACTGCTGGGGTGTAAGCTGCCCAAGCAAAATATGAGGTGCTGTTCCTCCAATTTGCACTGGGCCTAACTCTGACAATGGAAGAGGCCCAGGCCAGAAAGGTCAGTGTGGGAATGGGAGGGGGGAGTTAAAGGAGTTAAACCAGGAGATCAGGTCGGTTTAGGCAGACTGAGCGGAGGTGTTCAGCGGAAAAGATCGCCGAGCCTGTGCTTGCCATATGCCTTTCTATACCAGCATACTCCATCATTCAACAAGATCACGACCCATTCTGTATCTCAATACAGGTGCTCCTCAACGTACCATGGGGTTACATTCCAAAAAAAACATTGGAAACCGAAAATATCGTAAGTTGAAATGCATTTAATACACCTGATCACGTGGCCGAAATCGAGCTGCGGCTCGCTACGGGCCGCTGCCGTTTGCACCATCGCAAAGTCAAAATATCGTAAGTCGGAGCATCGTAAGTGGGGGAGCATCTGTACCACTTTAGTGCCCAGACATTGTACCAGCAATTCCCTAAATATTGAAAACTCTTCACAAACTTGAACTTAGTCAATGACAGCATATCCACAACTAAATGATGGAGAATTTCAAAGATTTACAACCATCCGTGGAAATAAATTTCTCCTTATGCCAGTACCCGATGAATGATCCCAATTCTCCGTCAAGAGATGAAAGCTTCTCGGCCCCTGTTGATTTCTCAGAATTTTGCATATTCTAATGAAATCACCTGTTACTCCACTGAACGGTGAGTCTTATGCAACCTGTTCAATGACCAATAATGAAAGGGAAACAATTAATCAGCTATGTGAAAATAACAGGGACGTAACATTAATTGGATTCATCTTTCAAAGAGCGATATAGGTCCAATTTTAGTGCTTCGTCGTTCTACAGAAAGACAAACTACAAGGTTGTTCTTACATTTTGACTTGATCTTAATTAAGCCAAAAATAATGCATGGTGAACCCTCACGATAATGGACCACAGGCTTTCCCTGTGGCTATCAAACCAGCAGCCAACAAAAAGAACAAACAAGAAATCCGTACATGCATCAATCCGAGGGACCTGAATGCTGCACTGAAAAGGCCACCCCACCCCATGCGCACGGTGGAAGAAGTGGCTGCACACACGGCAAACGCAACGATATTTTCTGTGTTGGATGCCAAGAGCTCCTTCTGGCAGATTCCGCTGGACTATAAATCATCATTGCTAACCACTTCCAGCACTCCTTTTGGCCGCTACAGGGCTTTACGGATGCCGTTCGGACTCAACTCTGCCAGTGAGGTGTTCCAGCGTACCATGGAACAGATTTTCGAAGGGTATCCCTGCACGATCATCATTGACGACATCATCATTGCGGGTAAAAACGTTGAAGAACACAACGCAAATTTGAGACAGTGCTTAACCGTGCCAGTGAGGTGCATTTGAAGCTTAATCCTCTCAAGTGCAAGTTCCGGGTGAATCGGGTCAGCTATGTTGGGCACATTTTTACAAGTGAAGGCCTTAAAGCCGACCCTTCCAAAACGTCGGCGATCGGTGAGATGATGGCGCCAGCAGATGCCCCTGCATTGCAAAGGTTCTTGGGGGTGGTCAACAACCTCGGTAAATTTATTCTCTATTTCAGCCAGCTATCGGCTGCCCTGTGACAGCTCACCCATAAAGATACTGCCTGACGTGGCATGAGCAGCAGCAGCAGCAGCATGCCTTTGACGCACTGAAACGGCATCTGTCTTGCCCACCTGTTTTGTCTTACTATGATGTCAATAAGGCCGTCACACTTACCTGTGATGCTTCACAGTATGGCATTGGTGCAGCATGTTTGCAGGAAGGGAGGCCTTGTGCATAAGCTTCGTAGACTATGACTGAAACGAGGTATGCTCAAATTGAGAAAGAGTTGCTGGCGATGGTTTTTGCATGTGCCAAGTTCAACTCCTACATCTATGACTAGCCAGTGACCATAGAAACGGACTACTAGCCACTGGTCACCATTCTGTACAAGCCCACACATGCGGCACGAGCAAGACTTCAAAGGATGATGCTAAGACTGCAGAAGTACAGTATCACCCTTCTTTATAAATGTGGAAAATTCATGTACCTGGCAAACACGCTGTCACGGGCTCCCCAGGAAATCTACAGCCCAGCCGAGAAGGACAGCTTCGATGTTATGGTGGTCAATCACATTTCTTCGTCTTGCCTAGAGGAATTGAGGATGCACACGGCAGAGGACGTCACTCTACAGACACTCACCACCATCATCAAACATGCATGGCCCAGCAAAAAAACGCATGCTCCCGCATGCTATTCAGCCGTATTTCCCTTTCAGGGATGAATTAACCATTAAGATGGAGTTGTAATGAAGGGCCACAAAGCAGTTATCCCGGTCTCACTACAAAAAGAGTATGTCGGCATCATGCACAGGGGGCATCCTGGGGCAGAAACCACTGTAAGAAGAGTAAGGGACATGGTCTTCTGGCCTGCAGTGACAGATTATGTCAGTACAACAGTGCAACAGTACAAAACCACACCAACAGAGGGAACCACTTCTGCTGCATCCAGTTCCAGAGTTGCCCTGGTCCATGGTGGCAACTGATATCTTTGAGTGGCACAGTCAACAGTACCTGGTGCTAGTGGACTCACATTCCGGCTGATGTGAGATTGACCTGCTTCGCATCACTACTTCAACAGCAGTTATAACAAAGCTAAAGAGACACTTTTCGGTCCATGGAGCACCACATACTCTCTTGTCAGACAAGCCAGCAATTTAAAGACTTAGCTAAACAGTGGGACTTTATTCACGTCACCAGCAGCCCGGAGTATCCCCAATCGAATGGGTTAGCTGAACGGGCAGTCCGCAGTGCGAAACAAGTCATGGAAAAATCTTACAGAGACCGATTCTCGATCTCCTTAATCTCAGAGTGCCACGTGACGCAACGCTTGGATCTCCAGCACAAAGACTGATGTCAAGACAAACGCGCACTACTACCCTTCCAGTCTTAAAGAAACTGCTGGAACCACACATGTGTAAGCCTCAAGAGGTCCAAGCTCAACTTCTCAATAAAAGGCTGGCGCAGAAGGTGTGTTATGATCAATCAAGTCAACCACTCCAGCCTTTGGTGGAAGGGCAGGTTGTCTGATTACAGACCCCAGACGGCTACAATCGTATGGGCGTAGTAAATGAGACATGCCAAGAGCCCAGATCTTACATTGTACAATCAGAAGGGGGGTTCCACAGGAGGAATCAAAGACACCTTTTGCCCGTAGACGAGCCTGTGCCGACACAGCAAAGTCCATTAGATATTACTACTGATTACCCGGATACCGGAATGGGGACAGAAGATGAGAATGTTCTCATGGGTGATGGACAAGTAACAATGGACTCTGAGCAGCCTCAGGTTCAGGTGCCTGTGTCTGTGCCTGTGGTCAAACCGCCTGCAAACGATACCGTGGAGGGGTTTTATAGGACACGCGCAGGACGTGTTTGCAAACCTAATCCGAAATATAAAGACTGATCGTTTTCTTCATGCCAGTTATTGATTGGTGTTGCTTTGCTTTGTTGTAATTATTGTATATAATATGCCATTTTAATCATTTTGTATAAACTTTGCCATAGTTTAGTGTATGCATGTTTGCTGTTATTTCATGGGGCATTAGCTAAAGAAGGAGGAAGTAGATCGGTCACTATATTCCTGATCCATGTTGGGCTGTTCGTTTAGACTGTTCCTGGAGTATCTTATCTAGTGCATGTGTGCTATCCAGGGTCAGTCAGACAGGGAGTGTTCCGAAGGAATGTAGGGGCTTTCGTCTTTGTTCTGCAGCCTCGTGGTTAATAAAACGTATGAAAAACAAGTTAAACGACTTGTCGTTATTCACACAACTTCATACACCCCGGCCCCACACGTCAGAGATGGGTCCGGTCGGTACTCACGCCACCTTCGTGCTGCTCGCTCTCTCCGCTCCCGCGACGAAGTACGTCGCTTAGTGCCAGCTCGTTGGGTAACTGGCGGCAGTGAGGAGGGGGCGGTGCAACAGGAGCCTCGGCCCGCTATAACGGAAATCCGCAATACACTGGTCCTTTATTGCAAAGGTTTACTGTTTACACATTCACACAGGAAGGCACAAAGGATAAGAGGTACAAATTCGGGACACTTTTCATCAGAGTGGTGGACGCCTGGAACACGCTGTTCAGGGAGGTGGTGGAAGCAACAATATTGCAAAACCTATGAGGCATTTAAACAGGCAGACGGAAGGAACACATCAGTCTGAAGAAGGGTCTCATCCCGAAACGCCACCCATTCCTTCTCTCCAGAGATGCTGCCTGAGTTACTCCAGCATTTTGTGTCTATAAACAGGCACATAAATAGGAATGGGATAGACGGGTAAGTACCATGTGCAGCTGGGATTAGGTTGAACTGACGTCATGGTTGCCTCAGACATTGTGGGCCAAAGTGCCTGTTCCTGTGCTCCACTGTTCTACGCTCTATGTTCTAGTATGGTGAAAGTTAACTCAAAGACTTACTGCACAAATTCAAAATTATCAAGATATGTTAAGACTGTAAATATTTCTGTTACACTATCAAAAGAAATAAAAAATAACAAGTTTATGAATAATAACATTTAGGAATACAGAATTGTCTGCCTTATATTACCATGAGAGATGAATTCCTGAAAAACTGATATTTATTTGAATAAAAGGAATTCGAAAAAAATATTTAGGGATCGAGATTAGTGGAATTAGACTTCAAATGGAGTAAAATGTCAGCTCAGATATGGTAGGTCAATTTGCTTTTTTTTCTAATGTAACATTACAGCTGATAATTTATAATCAGCGGCGAGCTTGCGGCCTGGACCCATTTCTTGGGGCAAAGCATTGGACGTCAACAGGCCTTCTGTAACAGAGCAGGAGGCCAAGCTTGCCCACGAACATTAGACAAAAAAACAAGTCAGCCATGTCATGCCCCTTGACTTGCTGAACTGTCAAAAGTGTCAAAATACTCAAAGTGTTAACCTTCGAATATTACCAAACACTACTAAATTTATCAAAGAAAAATATTTTAAAGCTTATGAAAATGTAAAAAATTTCAAACGAATAACATATTACATTCAAAAACAATTTAAAAAATTTAAATTACCAAATAGATCCTCAGAGGACTTTCGCAGCTGTTTCCCCCCAATGAAATCAATGTAGTCATTACTCAGAATTGTTAGTGCTGAATTGGCACACTTTGGGTTCTCACGCTAGACTCACTGAGGACTGCACTGTATGAGGGTGTAGAGTAAAACAACCACAAACAACTAATTAATACTTCAGGACTTGAGGTTCATTCAGGAAACCTGTTGCTGATGGTTGTGAGAAATATTAGTAGTTACATTGGTAAATGCGGATAGCTTCAAGCAAAATCTATGTCAATATTATTCTATAAAGCACATTTTGTACTTGTTTAAAACAATCAAAATCATGAATCTCGTGTTAAAAAGGTTGAGAGAATTTGTAACCAATTCCTAATCTATCAATACTTTCATATGACTTATTTTCAAAAATGGACACAACGCCTTTTATTCACTTCACCCCACGACTAATGTGACTCCATGACTCCAAGAACTCTCCCAGAACACAATAGTGAAAAGTAAAAACCCAAATCTGCCCCACATTCCTTTTTCTGATTGTCTGATCGTTCAAAACGTTGAACAATGAAAGAGATGCCAAATCAAGCAGCTGGACTATTTTGCAGAATACACAGGACCAAGTTATAACAATTACTCCAGGGTTTTTAAAACATCTGGAGCACTTCCTATAATCATGAGATTAAATACCAAAAACACATCACGTTATCACCAATAATGGACATAGTATTCCTTCAAGCTGTGAACATTTAAATGACTCAATTCCTAGTTCAGGAAGCTCACTTTTCACAGCTTTGTTTTAAGTCCAGAGTTTTCCTCTCTTTTACGTTAATTCTGATCTTGGGAAGTAGAATATCATTACTATCCTGAAATCAATTCCTGCTAACATCAAAGTAAATACATTAGCTGATTGGGACAAATGTTTGTAAATGCCCAAGTTAACGGCCCTTGTTTGCTGCAGATGGGGTCAGATACCTAACCATGTTTATCTCTATCCTTAGTTTTGCTCCCCTATTAATGGATTTTTTTTTTTAAACTGTAGATGGTGGACGTCTGAAATAAAAACATAAAATGCTCTAAACCCTCACCATGTCAAACAGCATCTATGGAAAACGAAACTGAGCATAACGTGCAAGAAGGAACTGCAGATGCTGGTTTACACGCTTAGACTACTGCAACTCCCTATACACTGGGATCAGTCAATCATCCCTGTCCCGCCTACAATTGGTCCAAAACGCCGCAGCGAGACTCCTGACACGTACCCGTAAAAGGGAGCACATCACCCCGATCCTGGCCTCTCTCCACTGGCTCCCAGTAAGATACAGAATCAATTTCAAGCTCCTCCTATCACATATAAAGCCCTAAACGGGCTTGCCCCCCCTTATATCAAAAATCTTCTATCCCACCACTCTATCTCCAGGTCCCTCAGGTCAGCCGATATGGGGCTACTCACTATCCCGCGGTCTAGGCTTAAGCTCAGGGGTGACCGCGCTTTTGCGGTTGAAGCTCCAAGACTGTGGAACAGCATCCCTCTCCCCATCAGAGCTGCCCCCTCCATCGACTCCTTTAAGTCCAGGCTCAAAACCTATTTCTACTCCCTAGCGTTTGAGGCCCTCTGAGGGGGCGCTGTAAACTGTTTATGTGTGTGCTGTTATGTTTATGTGCCATTTAGTTGTTCGTTTATTAGTACCTGAACTGATGTACAGCACTTTGGTCAACGTGGGTTGTGTTTAAATGTGCTATACAAATAAAATTGACTTGACTTGACTTGACTTGAAGAAACTGAAGAAGGGACTCAACCCGAAACATCACCCATTCCTTCTCTCCAGAGAAGCTGCCTGTCACGTAGAGTTACTCCAGCATTTTGTGTCTTTCGTATCTGAGTCCATATTTCAGATTCATGGTTTCTGAATGTTCTGACAATTCTGACAATGGGTCTCTGACCTGAAATATTACCTGTTTCTCCTTCCACAGATGCTGACTGCCAAGATGACCCTTTATCGAATTTCAGTTTCTATTCCTGCTGCCCAATTATTGACTTGGTGAACATGAGTTTAACACAATTTTAACAATATTAACTATAGTATAGTTAGAAACTTTGGCCTAGAAATCCAAATATATGACAGGTGTACACTGAGTTGTATTTCAATGCTGAGAAATGCGAGAACAACTCTCTTTATTATTTCATGAACATTTCCTTTCCCATTCTCATATTTTTCACTTGGATTTTTTGTTTTGGGATAACATAGAAGGAATGCAGTTGATGGGGGACTAATCAAGGGTAGCAATCATATTTGGAACCAGAAAAATGCCAAGTGGTAACCACAGAAACAGGTGCACCACTTTTCGACACGAAGGCCTACAGTGGCTAAGTGACATTGAGATTTAATTTACCGAATTGGCTGCCCCATTTTGGAGTCAACTCGTGCAAAGTCGTTGATATTCCAAACTCAAGATATATTTATATTTTCTCCAAGTGACTGAAAAATATCAGTTAGCCAGACTTTCAGTGAGTGCTAAGTGTTTACATAGTTGTTACAGATCCACCAGTCTCAACTTGTTGTCAAATGTTAAACAGATCATAAGCGATACGGCCCGGCCTGGTGTCAGGACCTTGCACAAAGTAGTGCCTGGAGGAGCAGAACCTCCACCACGAAGAATGGTTGAAATAAAATCTGACAGTCAGGTAAGCAATACCCCAGGATTAGGCAGATGTCAAACTTGTCAAAGACTTGAAATTAAAAGGAAAATCTTTCCTCAAAGCAATACACGAAAACATTTCATTACATTCAAGTAATTAAAAGAAATGTACCGATGCATGTCTCTCATAGCGCGTTCTCTCGACTGAAGTGAAAGAATTTGCTGCTGGTGCTTTGTCATATATAATCTAGGAGAGATTCAACAAGCAGAATCTTCTGGATTCCTTGGAGACCAACATCTCAGTGCAGTTGCAAAAAGGCCAGAAAAGGACACCCTGCAAGTCTCTGGCTTCCATGTTTGCCCAGGAAACCACATCACTGTGCAACTTGCAGAAATCCTGGCAGCTTAATGTAGAACTTCTGACATTTATTAACATATATGTGAACAGATGGAGAAAACATTTAGAGCAAAATAAAAGCGCTGATCATTGTCTACTCAATCCCTGGGGGTTATGAAAATGAATAATAAAAAGCACTACAACAAGAAACATAAAGAGTTCCTCTGATGCTTAACACCTCTCCTACATTTTTCCTCGAGGAATACCTTATAAGAATTGTAATGTTCTTAGCGCACAAAATTGAATTTCTAAGCAAAACATCTAGTGAACACTAGCTTTGTTAGAAGTGCAAACTGCGACAGCTTCATCACAACAATTGTGTTATAATAATCGTTGTCTTTGCCCGTCAACCATCGCAAATCTGGCTGTCAGCTGTGATCCTGTCCTGAAATTTGTCATCAAGGCAGCCTCTTCAACACTCATGTGAAAAAGAAATAAAGAGAGAGAGAGAGAGAGAGAAAGAGAACGAGAGAAAGAGAGAGAGAGAAAGCATACCATTATTGTGGAGTCTCCAAACAGAATACTGAAAAAGAATAGAACAGATGTTTTCAACTTTCAAACTAAAGATTAAACGAATGCATTTCCCAGTTCATTATCGAATAAAATTCACTTCCTCGTCCAACACATGCCACACTGCCTGACCCACACACTAAAAAATCACCCTTCTGCGTCAGCAAAATATTGCCAAGATTCTCTTTGGCAATGTCATTGCAAAAAAATGTGACAGAAGTTTAATTAATTATAATTTGACTTGCACTGCAAAACAGCACCTGTTAAAATCTGCCAAGAGTCATTGATCCTAGAATCTGCAAAGTAAATGGAAGCAAATTCTCCCATTCTACATTAACAGAAAAAAATGATTTCCCCGAAGATGGTGAACCTCTGGAATTCTCCTACCTTCATGAGGTAGAGGAGGTCAAATCACGAAATGCATTCAAGAAGGAGGTAGATATATTTCTTAATGGGTTGCAGAGATAAGAGGTGGAAAAAAGATATTGGTGGATGATCAAACAATATCTCATTGAATGTGGAGCAGGCTAAAGGGCTGAATATACCATTGCCCTTCTATCCCACACTTTAAATCATTTCAAAGACAAAAGAACAAAGTGAGGCCAACTCCAGTTTCCTATCAGAATACATTTTTTAAAGTTTCTGCGTCTCCAAGTTCAAACGTTAACATGTATTCACAGGTATTACTTATTTCCAGGAAAGCAGAAACATGCATGACATTTTATCACAAAAATGGTAGAAATAGAGAAAAACAATACTACAAAGGAATATGGCTACTGTCCAATGATGCATAGCTACGCATTCCTGTTAAAAATCTATTGTCTGTTCAAAATTATTTGATTAACTTTTCATTTCTTTAACAATGTGCAGATGTGTGATGTATATTTTTATACACTTTTACAGTGTATACTTTTACAGGATATAGCAGTTGTCAAAGGCTGTATCGAGTAATGTAGCACAGATACATACCCTTCAGCCCGAAGATCGGACCTGACCTGAAATGCCACCTATTGATTTTTGCCAGAGATACTGCCTGACCAGCAGCATTACTCCAGCATTTTGTGTTACCACAACAGAAAGGGGAGGAGTTTCACAGTTTGATAACCACAGGGGAAAAAGGATCTCCTGTGGCGTTCTGTGCTGCATCTTGGTGGAACCAGTCTGTTGCTGAAGGTTCTCCTCAGGTTGACCAGTGTGTCATGGAGGGGATGAGCTGCATTGTCCAAGATGCTCCGCAGTTTGAGGAGCACCCTCCCCTCCAAGACCACCTCCCCTGAATCCAACTGGTAGTATAAACCACCATCTGCAGTTCCTTTTATTTCCTTCAGCCCACCATGTCCGCGTTCATAGAAACATAGAAACATAGAAAATAGGTGCAGGAGTAGGCCATTCGGCCCTTCGAGCCTGCACCACCATTCAATATGATCATGGCTGATCATCCAGCTCAGTAACCTGTACCTGCCTTCTCTCCATACCCCCTGATCCCTTTAGCCACAAGGGCCACATCTAACTCCCTCTTAAATATAGCCAATGAACTGGCCTCAACTACCTTCCGTGGCAGAGAATTCCACAGACTCACCACTCTCTGTGTGAAGAAATGTTTTCTCATCTCGGTCCTAAAAGACTTCCCCCTTATCCTTAAGCTGTGACCCCTGGTTCTGGACTTCCCCAACATCGGGAACAATCTTCCCGCATCTAGCCTCTCCAACCCCTTAAGAATTTTATATGTTTCAATAAGATCCCCCCTCAGTCTTCTAAATTCCAGCGAGTGTAAGCCAAGTCTATCCAGTCTTTCTTCATATGAAAGTCCTGCCATTCCAGGGATCAATCTGGTGAACCTTCTCTGTACTCCCTCTAAGGCTAGAATGTCTTTCCTCAGATTAAGAGACCAAAACTCATCATCAAGTGTCGACCATTCCTTCTTTCCAGAGAGGGTGCCTGTCTTGCTAAGTTACTCCAGCTTTTTGTACCTATCTCCAGAGATTTTGCCTGAGTCACTGAGTTACTGCAACAAATGTTGTCCTTTTGAACATTAACTTTAACTGATTTGTGTACGAGGTCACCTCTAAACATCAACACTTTTTAGTACAAGTGTTAGTGAGAGTCAGGGCCGTCTTAACGCATGGGCCTGATGGGCACTTGCCCGGGGCCCCACGAGCATAGGGGCCCCATGTTGATCTGTGTATGTTAAGTGACTTGCAATAAATAAATACTACTTTAAAAATGTAGGTTCAATAAGTGCTTTTTTCGCAACATTTTCGGTCACTAAGTGCTTCTCACAGCGATCTGTAAGTGCTTTTCGCAACAATGTAGCACCCTAAGTCCATCGCTAAGTGCTTTTCTGTAAGTGCTTTTCGCCGGCACGACAGGGGGGGGGGGGGCTGGTAGGGAAAGGGGGGTGGGGGAGAGAAACGGTGGGGGCCCCAGTACACTGCTTTGCCCGGGGGCCCATAATGCTGTAAAAACGGCCCTGGTGAGAGTGCCAGAAATTTCACCTTTCAGCACGTTCACTTATATTATTCTCACATTACTGCTATGATCACAATGTCCTTTTCTGGATGTCACCTTGGCTTGTGCTATCCACTGCAAAATATTTCACAAAGGGGGAAAAGGGGGATTCTGGATTGAAAGCGGGTCAGAATATTTACGAATAAATTTAGGACGTCGGTGCTACTCCAGAGCAAGTGTGCCTCCACATTGCTATGCATGATTGAAGTACAATCTTTAAAAAAGTCAATGTGCAGTGGAACCATGATATCAAACAATCCTTGCACTTTTAGATAACAAGCCAAAATTGTGGGTCTGCTTCAATCTGTTTATCCACTTCAAACTACCTGGCTTTTCCTCAGTGGCTTCTTCTGATAGAACCAGATGCAATTCCATCTTCAAAATGTCAGAATATTAAAAGTAGTTTAAAAAAAGAACTGCTGCCTTTTACAAATGTAATTATACTAATTTTCCAGGTGTTTTGAACTATCCTGTTACAGGTCGTCTGTTCTGTGCCTTCCTGACCTCTGGGTTGGTGATGATAGTCTCACAATGAGGATAGATGAAGAAATCCAAGACATTAAAGAAGTGACAATGTTTTACAAAAAAATGTGCAATTTGAAAGGAAACTTGCAGCTGAAGGGATTGCCGCAATATTGTTTCTCCAGTCCGTTGCCTTGGTAGGACTGCGGGGAAGGAACACACTATAAAAGTAACAATGTGACATTTTTGTCACAGTAAAGATGTCAATGAAGAGTACTTGCCGTGGCCACGAAGCCTCTTCAGACACACTCAACCAGAGAAGGGAATCTGCATTCCAGTACGTTCCTGACAAGCTTCATCGATGATGGAAGGGGGTCAGGAGGTGAGTCAATGATCACAGTGAATAAAGTCCTTTCCTTTGCTATTGTATCCAAGGTGACAAAACAGCTCAGTTAAGCTTTCATTCATTGGAGTCTCCCAGCAAATTACTGGCTGAGCTTCCTCACATTTGAGATGGTCATGACCTGACATTTATGCCTCGATGTTCTGATGCTGCACGTGTGCGTTTCCTGCTAGCACTGGCGCATACCACAGGAGATTTATAGGATAAATTATTTATTGCCATTAAAAGTGCGAGGTCTGCAGATTTGTTGCCAAGAAAGCAAAGGTGGTGAGAGCGAATAAGTCGTCGCTATGCTTTGCATGCTGCTGTGCTGAGGTACGCCAGGTTATTAAGTTATGCTTGTGTCATGATTAATACACTCAATGGTAACGGTTTGGCAACATTTGATCAAATTATCATTAACTTGGCATTCCCACAACTGAAAATTTCTTCCAGTGTATCCCACATTCCATCGGACTAGGATTCTTCCACTGCTTGAACAATAAAGTAAGTACCTATTTTGTGTAGGAAGGAACTACAGCTGCTGGTTTAAACCGAAGATAACCACAAACTCAGTGGTGCAGTCCTCATCTCTGGAGAGAAGGAATGGGAGACGTTTCGGGTCGAGACCCTTCTTCAGACCTATTTTGTGTGCATTTGGTGGATGGTAAAGACAAACAGGAAAGAGAACCTGTGCTTTCTCTCTCATTGTGGGTGCATTGCAATATCGTACACATTTCTGGACCAGCCGTCAATAATTGTTTAAAACACCAAATGATATATATTTTAAAAAATCTTATTGGATTCCTCAGGTTGCTATGAGTTTTCATGAGAATTATTTTTTTTATAGGCTCTGTATGTCAAATCCATCATTGGTTGACAGTTCTCATACTCAATCAAACCAAGCTGAATCTCATTGCAACAAGAAAATCGTTGTAAGAAATTTAAGGGAGGGGAAACTGAATGCTGTTAAAAAGTATTTTTATGGCCAAAGTGAAAGGAAATTTAGGCTCCTTGAACCAAAGTCCAATGTCTGCAATGGGATAGAGGTGAATCGAGCAATACCTTAGCATATGGAAGGACCATTCCGAAGCTCGATAACAAAGCTGTCCCCGAGACTGGTGGTGCACACTTTCAAACATTTGAACTTTCCGCTTGACGGGAGAGGGGGAGGAGGAGGGGGGATAAATGATTTGATTTATGTGGGCTGGTTTTAGTAGCAGGTTAAAGTGCAGATGGCGTCAACGGTGGGAAGTTAGGTCTGCGTGATAGACTGGGCTACATCTACAACTCTGCGATTTCTTACGATCTTGGGCAGAGGTGATCCCAATCCAAGCTGTCATGCAACCCAACAGTATCTATGGTACATCTGTAGAATTTAGAAGAATCATAGGAGGCATGCCATTTTCCTCAGAAGGAATTGGTGTGCCTACTTGGTTGTCGCTTCAATGTGGTTGGTCCACCTTTCGACATGCACCATACACGATGCATAAATTAGGAGCCCAAGGTATTTGAGGAAGTTTTAACGGACTGAAATATTGCTGTCACACAGGAAAACAACATGGAATGGGTTATTTTCAGCCTGGTGGGACGTTATTGGTGCAGTACGCCAGCGACCGAATCTTGGCCCACAATTATTTACTATTTATATTAACGATCTGGAGAAAGGAATGAAATGCAAGGTTTCCAAGTTTGCCAATTATATGACAAAAATGTAGACGGGCATGTTGTGATCAGGATGGTGTGACTCTGCAACAGGACACAGGTAGATTGAGTTTTGTGGGTAAAAACCTGACAAATGGAACCTAATGCGAGGCTCCAATGTTATGCAGGCTAGGGCAAATGAGTGAAGTTCAGAGGGACCTGGGAGTTCTAGTGCATTATTCATAAAAAGCCAAGAGGCACGTCCAACAAATAGTTAAGGCGGCAAACAGCATGTTGACTTATATTGCAAAAGGGTTGGAGTTTAAGAATGGAGAGGTTTAGCTGAAGTTGTACAAAGAATTAGCGGGGCCACACCTGGACTACTGTGCAGAGGTTTGGTTTCCTTAGCTTAATAAAAGGGCTATATTCACATTGGAGATTGTCCAAAGAAGAATAATGAGGCTAATTCCTGGAATGAGAGGTTGGCCTATTAAGACAAGATAGACATTTTGGTTCTGCATTCCTTTAAGATTAGAATGAGGGGGGAGGGTGGGGGGGAGGGGGGAATGACCTTACTCAATCATACAAGACCTAAGAGACCTTGACAGAGTAAAAGTTGGGATGTTCTCACCAGTGGAAGAGTCACAGTCAAGGGGACAAAGCTGCAGTATAAGGGGCAGTGAACCTTTGGAATTCCCTGCCCCGAGGATGATGGAGGACAAACATTTAAAGTGGAGAGAGATAAACATTTGAAAGGTCAAGAAATTGAATGTTATGGTGACCTGACAGAAGAGGAATTGAGGCCAGCATACATCAGCAGTGATCACATGGAATAGTCTGGCAGATCTGAGTCGTCTGGAGGCTACTCCTGCTCCTGCTCCTAATATTTAATCTGCATGCAACGCAATTAAAAATATTTAATGCACAATACAGATCATACCGAAGATACAGAATTCACAGAGGCGTACTCATTTTTAATTCTACATTCCTCTCGGAACATCCAAAAAATTGATCCCCTTTATTTTCTTCATGGTCCACGCCTCAACACACACACACACACACACACACACACACAAATTCCAGTTCTCTACTAAATGACTGCAAAAGCAAATGTTAGTTTGCTCTTCCCTCATTTGCAATCACCAAAGATAGGTTCTGTTATAATTTTTTTCTGTGTACTTCTGCCAGACTATTGGTTCTAAATGTGAGATTATCCACCCAAGTTCACAGGGTCAGCAAGTAACAGATGCAATTAATTTCCATGAACTCACACACAAAACCCATAAACCCAATGCTACCAGCTTGTCAGGTGGCAATAGAGGGGAATTAGGTAGTACCATTGATGGATGGTCATTGATGCACCACAAAGCTAAAATCTAAATACATACGATACGATCTAAACTGCCAACTCCCAGTTTTTACTGGCACAAGATGAAGCAGCCTAACCCAAGAATAAATGGAAGGATAGGATATATGTGGGCTTTGCATGTTCACCTTAAACCACTAGGAGTGGAATTCTCTGATCTGTTCAATGTTAGCTTTTGGAAAAAAAAGGTAGACATGCACTTTTTCAAAAAAAAATTGTTCAAAAAGCTTGATTGTGTGGTTTGCTACAATTCGATTTGAAGTCTTGACGAATATTAATCTTTCCTATGATTTCATTTTTGATGAGAGTTTAACTCCTTTTCTCTCTCCACATAAACTGCCTGATTCACTACGTACTCAATAATTTTCTGCTTTTAACTACAGATTTCAACTCAGTTTTTGTTTGCTTTCGGAATTAATATTTGGGGAGAAAATGATGCAAGAATAGTTTTCAACATTATTTGATTACGGTAACAGTAATTTACATTCACTGACTTATTCCTTCACAATTCCTGCTTCCAACCCAGGTGGTTTTCCATTTCAATGTTCTAAGAGCATAATCGCCATCCAGAGGTGCTATTTTTATAAATCCGTAGTGGACCTTGATTATAGGGATAACAGGGCAAAATTCAAAACATGCAATCTCAGAGATAGAACAAATAAATGGCATCAGTTGTAATGGTGGAACCATCATGAATACGCAGCTCACATGGAACATCTAGTGAAAGAAGCCCGGTACTGCACCACCACAAGAATCACTCCCAGTCTTGTGTACAACATGTTTATAACATTCAGTCGAAAACACAACACGACCTCTAAAATTGAAAGTGAGAAAACATGATCATCCTTTTAAAAACAGGTATATTGTTTAGCCAACTTTACGGGCCCCACATTAAAAGTGGCTACATGATTTCACAGAAATAAAACAATTAAAATAGGAGAGAAATTTAACATTTGCACAAAAGCTGGTAAAATTGAACACTAATCCCTCTGTCAATGGCAACACGTCAATTTTTTATTGAAGATTTCGAATTCAAGCATTTGATACAAGATTTTTGTATTCACTCTAATCATAGGCGAGGACCCAGATACTAGAGAGTTGCCAATATTGTGCCTTTGCTAGGAACAAACAGAGGGATAGTCAGGAAATTAAAGGGCAATAAGCCTCGCATCAGAGGTAGGAAAGCTATTTGACAGGATTCTTGGGATAGGAGTTAAACTCCCATTTGGAAGAGAATGAGCAAATTAGGGACAGTCAACATGACTTTGTGTAGGGCAGGTCATGTCTGATAGAAATGATTTGTCAAAAATGTAGATGGGTTGGCTGCTACTTTTACAGATGACTAAAAAATTGAAGTTACAGACAGTGAAGAAGACTCTCACAGGGTACAACAGGATATGGATTAGTTACATACGGCCAGACAAAGGCCTTTAATCTGGCAGATGGAAAGTGCTGCACTTTGGAAGGATACATACAAGGGGAAGGTATAGTTAGTAGCATGACTCTTAACTGCAATGAATGTGCAGAGAGATCATGGGGTCCAAGTCCATAGCCAGCTGAAATTGGAACACAAAGAAGCGAAACATGTGCATAAATGCCTCGAAATGTTATGCTACAATGCCGAGAACATGCTGCACTTGCATCTTGCCCTTTGCTCTACCTATTGCACATCTATTTGGCATGATTGTATTTATGTATTGTATTATCTGATTTGATAATATGCAGAACAAAGCTTTTCACTGTACTTTGGTACATGTGACAATAATAAACTTAAAGCTATGCTTTTCATTGTACCTCGTGTATGTGTGACAATAATAAACCTAAACCTATGTACTTACATGTACCTGTGCATACGACAATAAACTTGACTTGATCGGGTTCTCAGTCAATTCAATTCAAATCAGCTAAGAGCACTGAATACAGTAAAGGTTACATGATCAGAAACATCCTGGCTTTAGTACTGTAGAACTAACCATGTCTCCAGCCACCCGTCTCAGTAGAGATATACCACTGATGTGATGGACGTGTCGCCGATGGTGTTATCAAGCAATAATTCACCGATACCCATAGTTCTACATGGACTACAATCCAGTTAACAGCAGACAAGAAAGCAACAATTCACAAATAATCACATTGCTCATTTGCAAGAGCTTGCTCTGCACATATAGGGCACATTGGAGCCGTGACAACACTTCAAAAGGTACTTTGCGTCTTTTAAGCATTTTGAGGTGCATTGACAGCGACAAACACAAAATAAAGTCAAGCCTGTCGCATGTCCACTTTTCATACACAGGCTAAGATATGCAAGCCACTACAATCCAATAGAGGTCCCCGCACCCCCGACCCAATCCAGTTACACAGGGTTCCATTCCCAGGATCTGTTCATATCATGAACAGTTGGCGAGTCAGAAATGCACCTGTGCATTAGGTTCCCATGATGCAAAATATGCCCACAGCCCCACAACGGCCTGCAAATCCGTACCGATGATAGACACAAAAAGCTGCAGATTCTCAGTCTGAAGAAGGGTCTCGACCGGAAACGTCACCGATTCCTTTTCTCCGGAGGCGCTGGCTGACTCGCTGAGTTACTCCAGCTTTTTGTGTCCATCTTCAGTTTAAACCAGCATCTGCTGTTCCTTCCTATGAAAATCCATACTGTTGGTCTTGCAAATGCTGGTATGAACTGTACATAGGTCTGGCATTCATAAACAAGGTTGGACCTGTACCTTTTAATCTAATATCCAGAAACATTTTTTTAAGATAGGAGCACGAGGCAACAATTAAAAACAATGATCTGACCAATCTGTGGTGCCTTGACTCAGGAAATCAGATGTCAACAACAAAGATAACTGCTTAAAATCATACTGAAGATGGCACCTGAGAATTTCTGGTTGCTATAATTATGGTACCCCAACAGTGAGAATTAAAGGGAAAGAACAAATGGATTTGAGAACACTACCGACGGACAAATATTCTTCAACTGAGAACATTGGGAATGCCATAACAGGTATTGGCTCCAACTCTACAACATTAAACTGCAACTTGGCGCACCAAACATTTCATAACTGTGATTGCATATATTTTCTAAACAGGCAACATTAATGTACTTTGAAATTTATAGACATATCCCAAATCCTTCAAGCTCTGGTCCTTCTCACCCTTACCCATTACCCCTTACAAATGTACACATCTTTAAATGGGTATTCTAGTTCTATCAACAACTTTATTCCGTGTCTTAAAGATGGCAGTAAAATTGCTATTATAAAATATATTTACCCCTTAAGCTTACTTTATTTTAAATGCTGCCACAGTAATTGTACAAGTGCCAGACCAACTTCAATAAAGCTCAGTCACATAACAGCATTAACTCTTGAAACATAGACAAGGGAGAAACCAAAGCAAGCTTAAAGACAAATTAAATTAACTAATGCCTCAAAGATATTCTACTTTACCCAAGGAACACTAACAACATCTCAGTTAAGCAGCCTTTACAGCTTCTTGTTTTGCGATGAATAATGGCTCCAAGAAGATCTATCTTGAAAAATCTCAAAATCAATTTGGAGAAAACATGCTTCCATTAATCTTAAATAAGAGGAGTTGACGGCCTCTTGTTTGGGACATCTAGAGCTCCAAAACCGCGGAGCTCGATCGCCGGCTGTGGATGGTTCGACTCCCCCGACCACGGGAGGAAAGGAGGAAAGAAGATAAGACTTTATTGCCTTCCATCACAGCGGGGAATGTGGAGGAGCCGCTGATGGATGTTTATGTCAATTTCTATGTAGTAGTGTGTCTTGTTGCTTTTTTGGTATGACTGTATGGCAAACCAAATTCCTCGTATGTTGCAAAACATACTTGACTAATAAATTACGATTATGATTATTAATAATCACCAGTTGATTAATCGGTCCCACTGGTCATCCCTTAATTCAACAGCCACAGAGTTTAGTTTAGAGATAGAGTGCGGAAACAGGCCCTTCGGCCCACCAAGTCTGCGCCGACCAGCAATCCCTGCGCATTAACACACTCCTATACACACTAGGGACACGTACCAAGCCTATTAACCTACAAGCCTGTACATCTTTGAAGTGAGGGAGGAAACCGAGGATCTCAAAGAAAACCCACGCGGTCACGGAATGTACAAACTCCGTACAGGCAGCACCCATAGTCGGGATTGAACACAGGTCTCCGGCGCTGCATGCGCTGTAAGACAGCAACTCTACCGCTGCGCCACTGTGCCACCCAAGTTAGTAGAATGGAGAATTAGCTTCAGCAAGTAGTAGCTGAGGCAAGTTTGCATTCAAAGAGAGCTTGATAAGTATTTATTTCACAAAATGCTGGAGAAACTCAGCAGGTCAGGCAGCATCTCAGGAGAGAAGGAATGGGTGACGTTTCGGGTCACCCATTCCTTCTCTCCTGAGATGCTGCCTGACCTGCTGAGTTTCTCCAGCATTTCGTGAAATCTTGCCATTTATTGTATATTCTCTCATCAAGTTGCATTTCCCCCAAATGTGTGTTTCTCAAGCATACCAGACCTCCCAACATTTTTGATTTTACAAATTCAGAATTTTGATGTCCAAAATTCAGAATTTTACATCAAATTCATAATATGGCGCGTAAATTCAATTTTCAGCAAAAAATCGTATGCACGCCAAATGCGCGTACGCATTGCGCTACATTCATTTGTGAAAAACGACTATTATTTCCAACAGTCTGTAGTTCTTGGACTACATGTACAATGTCAAGCCTATCATGAGTATATTCTGCTATTTATAGAAAGGTTATTGAACATAAATAACTTTTACAACACAATTTTGTTTTTTCCTTACACAAAATGTATGATTAAGTTATGAAGAAAGAGTTTCATTTAAAACTGCACATCCCAAATTTAATTGAAGACATACTTGCTCCAGTGGTCTTCAACAGCACATCACAACAGTCCATGTCCCTCCCACCCCCCTCCCCCACAACCCTCCCCACCGCTCCCACTCTACCCCCACTCCAGAGTCCCCCCCTTTCCCCCCGACTCCGCCCCCCCCCACTCCCGACCACCCCCCCCACCCCCGCCTACCCCCTACTCCCCTCCCCCCTTTCAATCTAGGCTACAATAAATCCACTCATTTCATTAACCCACCTTGTTACCTCTGAAGAATTCAAATCAGAAGGTTCAGAAAAGACATCCCCTTAGCATATAGGTGGTGACTGCTCTTGATTATTCTGTCCTTTCTAAACAGGTTTTGTAAGCCCTCAAGACTGATTCATCGACCTTTATGAGGTTAAATTCATTAAACTATATCCCCTTTCTTATGTAATTGTTTCTACTTATCACATGGATAGCAAGAATAGTAGCAATAGAAACCACTCCAAGTAAACTACCAAATTATTTGACAATACATTAACAAATGGTATGGCATATCTTGTCTTTAAATTATTTGCTAGCCTGTAGGTAGGAATGGGAATGGATTAAAGGAAGCAGTGAGAAATGAGCAGTTGTGATATGACCTTTTCCCATGCACCTGTCAGTGCTAATTTCAATTGTCATTAAAGAATGACAAAATACTGCTTCTGGTATATGATATTCCTCCCATAAGTCGGCTGGGGGGATGCATTAGGGTTAGGGTTAGAACCCTAACCCTAACCCTAACCCTAACCCTAACCCTAACCCTCAGACCGCCATGCCCTGCTGGATCTCCCAGTTGCTAACCATTTTAACTCCCCTTCTCAATCTCATACCAACCTTTGTCCTGGGCCTCCTCCATTGCCAGAGTGGAAACTGGAAGATGAACACATCATATTCTGCTTGGGTAGCTTACAAGCCAATGTTATGAACATTGAATTCTCCAATTTTAGGTAAATAACCAAGTAAGAACAACCCTTCTTATTTTTATCCTCTTTTCCTTCCTTTCCCCTCTCTTCGCTGTGCCCAACCTGGACTCAAACCCGTCCCTTCTCTTCCATCAGTATTACTTCCTCTGGCTTCTCAATTCCCACCTCTTCTATCTCAGGCCTTTGTCCAATCATCTGCCTATAAAAACTCCCCCTCACTTGTATCCACTTATCACTCGGCAGACGTTGTCCTGACCATCTCTCTTCCAGCTTCCCAAACCCCTACCAATCAGTCTGAAGGGTCCCGGTCCAAAATGTCATTTATCCATATTCTCTAGTGCTGTTGCTTGACCTATTGAGTTACTCCAGCACTTTGTATTTTTTTTTGTAAATCAGCACCTGTAGTTCCTTATACCTCACTGCTTCATGTTGGGAGCTTGAGTGACATCAAGTATTTTTTTGCTGAAAGAAGACAAGACAATTTTGAAAGAAAAGACTATTTACCTAACTTGACAAATTTGGTGTCAAACAGGGCTAAGAAACCTTTTTCAAAATTAAGCAGCTGGAAGGAGAATGATTCTGATTAAAATACTTTTGGGTTTTTAAATGACCCATTAAAATCGTGCACATACAACCTACCAGTACAGCCCGGAAGCAGACCCTTTGGCCTTATAAATCCCTAGAATATATTCATGAGAAAAATGTAAAATAGAATTTTCCCTTAAAATTCTGACTCTGATCATTCCTCGACACAAAATGGAAATCAGATGTTAGGCAGATGGTTTTCAAAAAATCTTGAAATCTCATTTTATTCTAATCTTTTTTTTAGCTTTTGAGAAACCTCAAAACTAATCTGATTCAACTTCAAGTAAGCTATGTAGCTTTCCTGCAACTTAAAGGGGGCTTAAAGTAATTACTAAAATTGTTCATACCCACTGGTCTCGCTAATCAGATTCTCTGTTTCTGCATTTTCAGGCCTAAGGAAAAAAATATTTGCAGTTTTAATGATTAAAGGATTAAACCTCAAATACAAATTGGGACTACTTTAGGTACCTTAAATCATGCTTGAAATAGCAACAGGTCTGGAATTGCATTGAACCTTTCACTTTTGGCTATTGCAAGCTAGAAAAATTAGCCCTACAAATGGTATGGCATTGGAATATTTAATAGATTCATAGATTCTACATCAATGGTGCTAAACAGCAAATAGCTAAAATGCTTCAGGCACCAGAATCTGCCCTTCAGTGTTTTCTCCATTTCTTTCTCACAGAGACATTTATCCAATGGCCCCACAGCTGCTGGTAACTCTCTAATATCATAATGAACAACTAGTTGTTCATGACAGCAGGTAGCTGGTCACTAGGTGATTCAACTTTCAAAATCATAAACAGCTTTCCACCAAAAATATCCATAATTCTCTTGCTAGTCAGCACAATAGACAATAGACAATAGGTGCAGGAGTAGGCCATTCGGCCCTTCGAGCCAGCACCGCCATTCAATGTGATCATGGCTGATCATTCTCAATCAGTACCCCGTTCCTGCTTTCTCCCCATACCACCTGACTCCGCTATCCTTAAGAGCTCTATCTAGCTCTCTCTTGAATATATTCAGAGAATTGGCCTCCACTGCCCTCTGAGGCAGAGAATTCCACAGATTCACAACTCTCTGACTAAAAAAGTTTTTCCTCATCTCTGTTCTAAATGACCTACCCCTTATTCTTAAACTGTGGCCCCTGGTTCTGGACTCCCCCAACATTGGGAACATGTTTCCTGCCTCTAACATGTCCAACCCCTTAATAATCTTATACGTTTCGATAAGATCCCCTCTCATCCTTCTAAATTCCAGTGTATACAAACCTAGTCGCTCCAGTCTTTCAACATAGGACAGTCCCGCCATTCCGAGAATTAACCTAGTAAACCTACGCTGCACGCCCTCAATAGCAATAGCACAAATTGCTACCCACTTGGAGTGATGATACTAATGCTTTTTTTTTAAACTAAACTAATACCGAAACCCCCAACTGATATGGACAACACAAATAGATAGAGTGGCAAAGAATGCTTGGGTATGCTTACCTTCTTCTGTTGGGACTTTGAGTACAAGAGTCAGGATTCATGGTGCAACTCTATAGGACTTTGGCTAGGCTGCATTTGGAGAATGGTGTGCCGTTCCGGTTGCCCTATTGCAGGAAGGAAGTGGTGTCTTTGGTGTGGGTGAAGAAAAGGTTCACCATGATGCTGCCTGGATTAGAGGGTTTTAGGAGAGGTTGGACAGACTTGGTTTGTTTTCTCTGGAGGGATGAAGGCTGAAGAAAGACCTGATAGAATAATGAAAAGCATGGATACAGAGGACAAATCAGATCATTTTTCCACCATCGAAAAGATCTAAAGGAAGCATGGCCTCAATGCAGCAGCTTATATCAAAGACCCACACCATCCTGGCCATGCTCTCATATCATTGCTGCCATCCAGGTGGTGGTACAGAAGCCTGAGAACTGTTACCTCCAGGTTCAAGAATAACTTCTTCCCATCAACGTCATGCTCTTGGAACATACTGCATAAATCCGCTTGCATCAAAGTATAACGGACTCTGTATATGTCTGCACTACGTACTTCAGCTTGCACTATTATGGTCAAAACATCTGAAGCACAGTGCTATAGGTAGGGAATTAATGAGTTCTTCCATGTCCTGTCGAAAACTGTGGTAGACAACTGAGCAACCAATGGCAATTGGCAACTTCATAAATAACCTAATTCCTAATTGTGGGAGTGCACAATACAAGGTCCAAGTGGATGAATAGACTTGGCTTCTCCCACGATCCCCACCATCAAAGTAGTCTGGAAGCAAATGAATTAACTCCAAGTGACATCAAGAACCTGCCAAGCCCTCTAGATACAGAAAACGAAACGCACTTTAACAATATCCTGGCTGTGGTACGAAGAAACTCAGACAAGCAACTCAGTCATACTATGCAATTTTTTTTGCTTTATCTTACTTTTCTATAGAAATTGCACACTACTTCATTTACTGTTTTTCTATTAATTAATTACCGTGCACAAAAATCACATTAAGCTAATTTTCTGTCTGGGACATCAAATCTATCTCCTCTCAAGTGAATGTGTAAGATCAAATGTCACTATTTTGATAGAGATGGAGATTGTTATCTCTGATGTATGATCTATTATCTATCCCATACCATAACAAAACTGTTCCATATTTCATTAGTCTCTGTGGGCATATTGTTGCTGTGTTTTCCATATTACAACTGTGAGAACACTTACAAAAATAGCCATTTGTTACTGTGACTTGGAACAACCCATTCATTATAGTGCCCAGGAACAGCCAGTGTCTGTGTGACACAAAGAACATTGACTTTTCCATTAAAATCTTGACTTGTGCAGAAGGGGATCCCATGTCCAGGCAATTCCATTGAGCCAGTGAAGGGGAGAAGGTGCCGCTGGAAGTAAATTGTATTTGTATATTATTGTTAGGTAGACTGAAATACAGTGAAAAACATTGGATGCTATCCAACCATATCATACTATAGACACAAAAAGCTGGAGTAACTCAGCGGGACAGGCAGCATCTCTGGAGAGAAGGAACGGGTGAAGTTTCGGGTCGAGACCCTTCTTCAGAAGAGACCCTTCTTCAGAAGAAGGGTCAACCCGAAAAATCACCCATTCCTTCTCTCCAGAGATGCTGCCTGTCCCGCTGAGTTACTCCAGCTTTTTGTGTCTATCTTCTGTTTAAGCCAGCATCTGCAGCTCATTCCTACATATATCATATTATACATGAGTATAATCCAGCCAGACATAAGTAAGACAGGTAGTGTAACGAGAAAAATACCAAAGTGCAGAATATCGTGTTGCACCATAATAGCGTTAGAGAAAAAGCAGATAAAAATAAGTGCAAGGGGTGCAATGAGGTAGGTTGGGAGATGGAGACTATGCCCTTAGATAATGAGAGGACCATTCAGTAGTCTGATAAACGGAAGTGAAGAAGTCGTTTCTGAATCAAGTGGTACGTGCTTTCAAGCACTTGTATCTTCTGCCCGGATAAGAAAAGAATCATGCATGACCATCATTGTTGGTTCTTGGTTTTAAATTGTCCACGCCGACCAGCGATCACCCCGCACTATAACTCAGCCAGTAGAACTCCTATCTCTAAATCAGAAGGAGGATTGAGGTGCATCTTCCAACAGAAGACACAATCACAAAAATCAAGACTGAAGCTGAGAGAGTGCTGTGATTTTGGCAAAGCCATCTTTGGGAAAAGATGGTTATACTGAAGGTATTTTCTCAAAATGATGTGCAAACAAAATCCCAGTGAACTTTTTGAAGAGCATGGGAATTCTGAGATCCTGGCGAAATGTATTCCCTTATAGCAAACATTTAAAATAAAACACCTCTTTCCCATTATTGGGCTCCCAGTGTACTTTTTATATTCCTTGCAGGATCTGTGCATCGACAGCTAAGCCAGAATTTATCCCTAAATGCTTGAAAAATGGCACGTCATCATCTTGAATCGCTGGTGAAGGTACTCCTGAGTACTAGCTTGCGCCTACTCTTACTGTGTCATTAATGCCATGCGTTTGATATGTGCTGCTGAAGTAGACAAGGGAGAAAGTTCAGTGCATTTTGTTGATGACATACACTGAAGCTACTGTGTGTTAATGATGGAGTGAATGAACATTTCGAATGGTTAATGGGGGGTGCAAGCCAAATAAACAGTTTTGTGCTGTACGGTTTCAAGCTTCTTGAGAGTTGCTAGCTCTGCATTTTGTTCAGGGTCCTGCTAATTTGATTCACTCCTTGTGATGTCAAGAAATGGCTGAGATCATTACACATAGCAAAGGCCATGGGACAAGATAACATCCCAACTGTAGTACTTACTCCTACACTCCAAATTTAGCTGCACCTCTGGTTAAGCTGCTCCAGTACAGTTACAACACAGATATCTACTCGTAAATGTAGAAAGTTGTTCTCATTTGTTCCATTCACAAAAAGGTCAATCCAATCCGGTTAACCACTTTTCAAGGGAATTTTGTGTTTAACCTGTACCTGGCTTCACATGGGACACAGTTGCCTTCTTAATTGTGACTCACACAGGATCAGACATAAAGAACATCTCCTAGACCAGTCGTGATTTCTCAAACAAGTCAGTTTATTCAAGGCCTTAACAGCACGCACTGGAAAACACTACGTGTCCTTCAATAAACTGACTGGTTTGAGAAGCTCACCACTGCTTAGTTTAGTTTAGATACAGCACAGAAACAGGCCCTTCTGCCCACCGAGTCTGCACTGACTGGTGATTCCCCATACACTAGCACAATCCCACACACACTAGGAACAATTTTACCAAAGCCATTTAACCTATAAATCGGCATGTCTTTGGAGTGTGGGAGGAAACCGGAGCACCTGGAGAAAACCCATGTGGTCTCGTGGAAAACGTACAAACTCCATGCAAACAGCACCTATAAACAGGATCAAACCCATGTCTCTGTGGCCGTGGGGTAGCAACTTCACCAGTGCCAATGTTCTAGGAGTGGTTCTTTGTGTCTGTCCTTATCTGAGCCATAATTAAGAGGGCAACTGGGCCCTCGTGAAGCCAGATACAGGGTACAGTTTAAGCACAAAATTCCCTCCAACAATCGCCATCCAAGTCTCTCAATTGTGAGTAAAGTGATGCAAGGTTTCAACAATGACTTAGACGAAGGGATTAAAAGTACCATTAGCAAATTTGCAGATGATACTAAGCTGGGGGGTAGTGTGAATTGTGAGGAAGATGCAATAAGGCTGCAGGGTGACTTGGACAGGTTGTGTGAGTGGGCGGATACATGGCAGATGCAGTTTAATGTAGATAAGTGTGAGGTTATTCACTTTGGAAGTAAGAATAGAAAGGCAGATTATTATCTGAATGGTGTCAAGTTAGGAGGAGGGGGAGTTCAACGAGATCTGGGTGTCCTAGTGCATCAGTCAATGAAAGGAAGCATGCAGGTACAGCAGGCAGTGAAGAAAGCCAATGGAATGTTGGCCTTCGTAACAAGAGGAGTTGAGTATAGGAGCAAAGAGGTCCTGCTACAGTTGTACCGGGCCCTGGTGAGACCGCACCTGGAGTACTGTGTGCAGTTTTGGTCTCCAAATTTGAGGAAGGATATTCTTGCTATGGAGGGCGTGCAGCGTAGGTTCACTAGGTTAATTCCCGGAATGGCGGGACTGTCGTATGTTGAAAGGCTGGAGCGATTGGGCTTGTATACACTGGAATTTAGAAGGATGAGGGAGAATCTTATTGAAACATATAAGATAATTAGGGGATTGGACACATTAGAGGCAGGAAACATGTTCCCAATGTTGGGGGAGTCCAGAACAAGGGGCCACAGTTTAAGAATAAGGGGTAGGCCATTTAGAACGGAGATGAGGAAGAACTTTTTCAGTCAGAGAGTGGTGAAGGTGTGGAATTCTCTGCCTCAGAAGGCAGTGGAGGCCAGTTCGTTGGATGCTTTCAAGAGAGAGCTGGATAGAGCTCTTAAGGATAGCGGAGTGAGGGGGTATGGGGAGAAGGCAGGAACGGGGTACTGATTGAGAGTGATCAGCCATGATCGCATTGAATGGCGGTGCTGGCTCGAAGGGCTGAATGGCCTACTCCTGCACCTATTGTCTAACAACAATGCGCTCAAGTGGCGTTTACTCACCAATAACCTACTCGCCAAAACCTAATTGGATGTCACCCAGACCACTTGGGTCCTGACCTTAGCACAGCCTTGTGCAAATATGGGCGAAAGAGCTGAACTCTAGATATTAAGTGAGAGTGACAGTCCTTAACATCAACGTCACATTTGACCAAGCGTGGCATCAAGGAACCTGATTAAATTGAAGTCAACGTGCTTTAAAGGACAATTATAAGGAAAAATACTCCAATGACTCCCCAATACCTTTCACCAAGGAAGGTAATTTAAAAACAGGATTTTTTTTTTAAATTGCTGTCAGGCTTCGAAACTCTTTAGCGCCTATTCTGATATTTTAAACTCAAAAAGTCTGCTGGTTATTTTTCTGCTTCATGTGATGCTTAATAACAATAATTTATTAGAGTCATAGAGTGATACAGTGTGGAAACAGGTCCTTCGGCCCATCTTGCCCACACCGGCCAACATGTCCCAGCTACACTCGTCCCCAACTGCCCACGTTTGGTCCACATCCCTCCAAACCTGTCCTATCCATGTAACTGTCTAACGGTTTCTTAAATGTTCGGATAGTCCCTGCCTCGACTGCCTCCTCTGGCAGCTTGTTCCATACACCCACCAATTGTGGCAAAGGTATCTAATAGTGCATAAGGAAAGGGAGAATAGAGAAAGAAGCGGCACGCCGGCTGTGATTTCTCATAACACGACCCACAGAGCAGATGAATGCTCGAGATGCCTAAGTTAATAAGCGACAATGATTTATGGTAACTTGGAAAATTCCTGGAATGCAGAGTAAAATGTGTAGGCTGCAGGATGGTCCATGGGGAGAACATTGCAAATATTCATGACAAGAAAAGCATCCATGCATGGATGGAACTAATACAAATTTGACTGCAAGCCAAACCTTACAATTAGGGGAAATGACATGATTATAATTAAAGTCCTAAAGTCCTAAAACACTTGGATGATTATCGTGCATGTGGTAAACAAGCCACCGACTCAAGGAAATAAACACTTTGGAATACAACAACAAGCAGAGAAACCAAGAAACCAAGCATCGAGATGGTACATGATATATATTCAGAGAGAAACGCTTCAAAATATTATGCTACTGGAATCAATGCCATCAGAGCCAAAAATAATTTTCAGTGCCAAATACCTGGTGTGCTGTCTAAACTGTCATGTAATTATGCTGTAATAAGAATAAAATTATAATAGATTTTCAGTAAATCTAGAAAACTTAGCATTTTGTATTTGCTCGGAGCGTTACGCTATAAAACATTTTCACTTCAGATTATTCCAATTTTCCACTGATGAACATTTGATTATATTGAAAAATATTATTATTCCATCTACAAACTAAAGTGAAACAGTACAGTCCTCAGATATAAATAAACAAGACAGACAGACGTTTGGCAGCTGTGGCAGGGCTTGCACGCCATTACAACAGGGAATGCCATCTCACAATCTCTCCATTCTGCACTGGACCATTTGAACAATAAGAACTCGTACATCAAGCTGTTGTTCATTGTCTGTAGTTCATTGTTCAACACTATTATCCCCTCTAAACTTAAACCCAGGGAACTGGGTCTTTGTTCGTATCGATGCAAGTGGACCCTTGACTTCCTCGCCGTCAGACCACAATCATTATGAATCGGCAAGAACAGTATAAAGAGACATTTCGTCCTTAATGACTACCAACACAGGAGCACCTCAAGGCTGTGTGCTCTGTCCCCAGCTCAACTCTCTCTTTACCAATGACTTGCAGAAACACCTCCAACCGCCATCTTTAAATTTGCCGACAATACCGGCGTCATTGGATGAATAACTGGTAACAATGAGTCAGAGAACAGGAAAGAGATTGCTAATCTCATTGAATGGTGCCAGAGCAGCAATCGTACTCTCGACATTAGCAAGACTGACATTGTTGACTTCAGGAAGAGAAAGCCCAAGTTCCATAAACCTGTCTTCATCGGCAGGATGACAGTGGATAGAGTCAACCGCGTCAAGTTCCTGGGTGTCCCTACCTCCGAGATGTGTCCTGGGCCTAGCACAGTGATGCGCTTATTGAATGCTCATCAATGCCTCTATTTCCTTAGAAGATTCGGTCACAAAATACTCTGCAGAATCTCTACACGTGTATGGTAAGGAGACTACTAACTAGTTGTACCGCAGCCTGGCTCAGTAACTTGACTACTCAGAAATGAAGGAGGCTGCAGAAAATGGTCCACATTGCCTGGTCCACCATGGGAACGAACCTCCCCACTATTGAAGGGACCTGCAGGAGGTGCTGCCTCAAGGACGGCACGGTAGCGCAGCGGTAGAGTTGCTGCTTTACAGCGAATGCAGCGCCGGAGACTCAGGTTCGATCCTGACTACGGGTGCTGCACTGTAAGGAGTTTGTACGTTCTCCCCGTGACCTGCGTGGGTTTTCTCCGAGATCTTCGGTTTCCTCCCACACTCCAAAGACGTACAGGTATGTAGGTTAATTGGCTGGGTAAATGTAAAAAATTGTCCCTAGTGGGTGTAGGATAGTGTTAATGTACGGGGATCGCTGGGCGGCACGGACTTGGTGGGCCGAAAAAGGCCTGTTTCCGGCTGTATATATATATGATATGAAAAGGGGGCTAATATCAAAGACCCATACCACCCTGGCAACACTCTCATCTCAATAATACCATCAGGAAGAAGGATCAAGAATCCGAGAACCACGACCTCCAGGTTGATGACAATAGACAATAGACAATAGACAATAGGTGCAGGAGTAGGCCATTCAGCCCTTCGAGCCAGCACCGCCATTCAATGCGATCATGGCTGATCACTCTCAATCAGTACCCCGTTCCTGCCTTCTCCCCATACCCCCTCACTCCGCTATCCTTAAGAGCTCTATCCAGCTCTCTCTTGAAAGCATCCAACGAACTGGCCTCCACTGCCTTCTGAGGCAGAGAATTCCACACCTTCACCACCCTCTGACTGAAAAAGTTCTTCCTCATCTCCGTTCTAAATGGCCTACCCCTTATTCTCAAACTGTGGCCCCTTGTTCTGGACTCCCCCAACATTGGGAACATGTTATCTGCCTCTAATGTGTCCAATCCCCTAATTATCTTATATGTTTCAATAAGATCCCCCCTCATCCTTCTAAATTCCAGTGTATACAAGCCCAATCGCTCCAGCCTTTCAACATACGATGAACAGTTTCTTCCTAACAATAATCCGGTTCTTGAACAGTGCACAACACTAATCACAACCCTACCTCAGCAATGATTATCTACTATGGTCATTGTTTTGGTTATACTAAAGTTTCCCTTTTGTACTATTATGGTATGGTTACCTCATTAGTGATTATTAATTTACTGCATTACTGATTATTATATGCAGCTAGTGCAAATTACAACGTTCTATTTTGGACATACGCTCTTGACATTCACTAAATATATTAGTGAGGTGCAAAAGATTCAACCAGGATCAACATGAAGGGAACATCATGGGATTGCTATTTTTGTAAATATTCCTTAAATCTAATGAATTTTATGATATTCCTTCAGTTGCTAATGGACTACAATCACGTCAGTAGATCAACTTACAAATAATTTGCCAATAAATTGAAAAGCTCACCAGACTAACCTTTGATTGTACATGCCCTTAAAGTTATAATTAGCTCTGTAGTTGGGTAATGGTTTTGGTTCTAATGGTCTATAGATAGCAGGTTCACCCCTCTTCATTGCAAGACCATTCAGCTCTACCGTTGGCGTTATGCTGCCTGAAATACACACAAAAATAAATACAACAGCCTTTTAAAGCAAGACCAAACAATGCAACTTCGAATGCTGCAGATTATGCATGCACAATAATTTAAATATGCACTCTACAAGAAAAAACTATTTAGTAACTTGTCAACGTCCATAACTAAAATCAAAGGTACCACGATCACTGGCATACGTTGTATAATTACCCCTCAACATGAACTTGTATTTATATGTATTTAATGATAAAACCATGCGAAAGTGCTTTAGGATATTTTTAGGAAACTCTGGGCTGTGTGGGATTGAGGGCTGAGTAGGTGGTGTGGGCACAAGCAGGGCAGAGGAGGGAGAGAGAAACAGTGAGAATGAAAGAGAGAACATGAGGGAGAGAATGAGGAAGGAACACGTGATCGAGGGGGAAAGAGCTGGAGAGGTCGAAGGGTAAATCTCAGAAGTTTGAGTTTTGACAGCCAAGTACTCATTGTAGGGAATAATAATATCAAATCCTCAAGAGATCTTATGGAAGAGAGTTTCTCACTGCTGCGGGAATAGAGATTATTGAAAAAGGGACGAGGCACGATCACAGGCCATGTTTAAAATAAGGCTGTATTTTAAACAGTGAGCACAAGGACAACCTTTCGAAGGTATTTATTCACAAAATGCTGGAGTAACTCAGCAGGTTAGGCAGCATCTCAGGAGAGAAGGAATGGGCGACGTTTCAGGTCGAGACCCTTCTTCAGTCTGAAGAAGGGTCTTGACCAGAAACGTCGCCCATTCCTTCTGTCCTGAGATGCTGCCTGACCTGCTGAGTTACTCCAGCATTTTGTGAATAAATACTTTCGATTTGTACAAGCATCTGCAGTTATTTTCTTATACAAGGACAACCTTAGATGGAACTTTATTGTTGTAACATTTTGATTTGCTCCCTGGTTAAAGCAAAGTCAGGTTCCTATTAAATCTATCCCCCATCACCTTAAACCTTTGTCCTCTGGTTATCGATTTCCCTACTCTGGCCAAGAGACTCTGTACATTTAACTGATCTATTCCTCTCGTGATTTTGTGCACCTTTATAGGAACACCCCTCATCCTCCTGTGCTCCAAGGAATAGAGACCTAGCCTGCTCAACCTCTCCCGATAGCTCAGGCCCTCAGGTCCTGGCAACATCCTTGTAAATCTTCTCTACTCCCTTTCCAGCTCGACAACATCTTTCCGATAACATGTTGCTAATACTGAACACAATGCTCTAAATGTGGCCTCACAAACATCTTATCTAACTGCAACATGGCCTCCCAAATTCTATACTCAATACTCTTACTGATGAGGGCCATTTTATGACCTTTTTGACCACCCTCTCTACCTGTGATGCAACTTTTAAGGACCTGCATTCCACAACACTCCCCAGAGCCCTACCATTCACTGTGTAGGTCCTGTCCATGTTAAACTTCCCAAAAAGCAACGCTTCACATTTCTCTGTATTACATTCTATCAACCATTCCTCAGCGCACCAGGCCAAGATCCTGCTGCAATTGTTGAAAAAACTTTAATATACCAAATCTCATTGAAGAGAAATGTTACACAGGTGAATTACAAATACTTGAAGAACTTCCATCTTATAATGTATTTCATAAACCTCTATATGTATGCAAAAATCAGATGAGTTAAATAACCTGTGATTGGCTGCATCCTGGGCACCATTCTTTGGGTTCAGTCACACCAGAGAAAAGGCAAAATTCTGGACCTCCATAAGCAGAATGAGTTTTCAGTTCATTTTCTAGTTAAAGGGTTACCAGCCCTTTACTATTCCTGCGCACATTTTCCTATGTGTTACAGCTGCCTACATTTGTTGGGGGAGGTGGAAAGGACTCATCTCCTACTAACAGGTCATCAGTACCTGATGCATTGATAGAATGAGATGGAATCAGGGCAGGTACAGTTGCAGCATCTTATTGAATGGGCTATTGTGTACCTAGTATGTTTCTTTTTTTTTTCCTAATCAGATGTGCAGCACTTTGGTCAACGTGGGTTGTTTTTAAATGTGCTATACAAATAAAATTGACTTGACTTGACTTGACTAGTAATGTCTCAAGACACAAATGAGCAAACATTCATGTCTAGACATTTGGGTGGTTTCAGCCGGGATGCCGTGCACAGCTCCGTTCCAGGAAATCGATTCCTTTCACTAATTACTAAATGTAAATTTGCATGACCAAGATTCAAGATAGCTTTATTGTCATCCAAATTGGACGAAATTCAGTCACCCACAGTCCAACAACAAAAGCATCAAAATAGGCATTAAAATTACACAACCCCCAAAACACACAAAAGAAACATCCATCAAGAAAACATCCATCACAGTGAGTCTCCTCCAGTCCTCTCCTCACTGTGATGGAAGGCCACAATGTCTTTTCCCTTCTCCTGCTGTCCTCTCCCGCGGTCAGGTTGTTGTGGTTGCAGGCCGCGCCGGACGGTCCGCAGCGGGCTGAGCCTAAGGCGAGTCACAGCCGCTCCCGCAGCCTCCGAAGACGGCCGGCTCCGCCGATGATAAGTCCGATCCGGGGCGGGCGAACACGCTGCTGCTGCCGCTGTTGCTGCACGTCGGGGCGGTCGTGGCTCCCGACATTGAAGCCCCCGCCCAGCAGAGAAATATCCCGCGGCCTATCTTAGGTCGCGCCGGACGGTGAAATGTCCGCGACCCAAGCCCCGCGATCCGGGGCGGGCGAACACGCTGCCGCTGCCGGAGCTCCTGATGTCGGCATCCACGCGGCCCGAGCCTAAGGCGAGTCACAGCTGCTCCCGCAGCCTACGAAGACGGCTGGCTCCGGTGATGGTAAGACCGGTCCGCGGGCTCTGCGAACCGGAGCCCTGGAGGCCGACAGCTCCAGGAGTTGGGCCGATGGTAGGCCGCAGCAGGAACGGAGACACGGCCCAGAAAACAAAGGTCGGGTCTCCGTTCGGAAGGGACACCTATTTACAATTTTACAGTTCCCCCCCTCCCCCCCACATGCACACATAGTACACAAACACAAAAACACGACATCACAACTACAATTAAGACCAAAAAAAACAACAAAAACACAAAGACAAATGGACCGCAGGTAAGCCGCAGCTGCTATGGCAGCGCCGCCATTTGGAGACCAGCACAGTTCAGCTATGATCATACTGAATGGCAGAGGAGGGTTTAGTCGTCTGGAGGCCAAGCCCTGTTTCTTATGACCGATGTTGGGTAAAGGTCTGAGAGAGTGAGTGGGGGAGTGGGGCTCTGTGAGTGGAAAGCAGTCAAAATAAAAATCAGTTTGTTTATCCATAGAGTTATAGAGTCACAGTCACACGTCGTGGAAACAGGCCCTTTGGCCCAACTTTCCCATGCCAACCAACATGCGCCATCTACACTAGTCCCACCTGCCTGTGTTTGGCATAATCCCTCTAAACCTACCCTATGTGCCTGTCTAAACATTTCTTAACCCCCATGTTCTTCAAATCCATCCATGGTCTTCATATCCATCTTACAGAGCTTGCCCAAATCAATAGCCATTCAGAAGAACAGAAGTTCTAGCAACACAATAGACAATAGGTGCAGGAGTAGGCCATTCGGCCCTTCGAGCCAGCACCGCCATTCAATGTGATCATGGCTGATCATTCTCAATCAGTACCCCGTTCCTGCTTTCTCCCCATACCCCCTGACTCCGCTATCCTTAAGAGCTCTATCTAGCTCTCTCTTGAATGTATTCAGAGAATTAGCCTCCACTGCCCTCTGAGGCAGAGAATTCCACAGATTCACAACTCTCTGACTAAAAAAGTTTTTCCTCATCTCTGTTCTAAATGGCCTACCCCTTATTCTTAAACTGTGGCCCCTGGTTCTGGACTCCCCCAACATTGGGAACATGTTTCCTGCCTCTAACATGTCCAACCCCTTAATAATCTTATACGTTTCGATAAGATCCCCTCTCATCCTTCTAAATTCCAGTGTATACAAACCTAGTCGCTCCAGTCTTTCAACATATGACAGTCCCGCCATTCCGGGAATTAACCTAGTAAACCTACGCTGCACGCCCTCAATAGCAAGAATATCCTTCCTCAAATTTGGAGACCAAAACTGCACACAGTACTCCAGGTGCGGCCTCACTAGGGCCCTGTACAACTGCAGAAGGACCTCTTTGCTTCTATACTCAACTCTTGTTATGAAGGTCAACATTCCATTGGCTTTTTTCACTGCCTGTTGTACCTGCATACTTCCTTTCAGTGACTGATGCACCAAGACACCCAGATCACGTTGTACGTCCCCTTTTCCTAACTTGACACCATTCAAATAATAATCTGCCTTCCTATTCTTACCACCAAAGTGGATAACCTCACACTTATCCACATTAAACTGCATCTGCCATGCATCCGCCCACTCACACAACCTGTCCAAGTCACCCTGCAACCTCATAGCATCTTCCTCACAGTTCACACTGCCACCTAGCTTTGTATCATCGGCAAATTTGCTAATGGTACTTTTAATCCCTTCATCCAAGTCATTGATGTATATTGTAAATAGCTGCGGTCCCAACACCGAGCCTTGCGGTACCCCACTAGTCACTGCCTGCCATTCTGAAAGGGACCCATTTATCCCCACTCTTTGCTTTCTGTCTGTCAACCAACTTTCTATCCACGTCAGTACCCTACCTCCAATACCATGTGCTCTAATTTTGCCCACCAATCTCCTATGTGGGACCTTGTCGAAGGCGTTCTGAAAGTCGAGGTACACCACATCCACCGGCTCTCCCCTGTCAATTTTCCTAGTTACATCCTCAAAAAATTCCAGTAGATTAGTCAAGCACGATTTCCCCTTCGTAAATCCATGCTGACTCGGAACGATCCTGTTACTGCGATCCAAATGCTCCGCAATTTCGTCTTTTATAATTGACTCCAGCATCTTCCCCACCACTGATGTCAGACTAACTGGTCTATAATTTCCCGTTTTCTCTCTCCCTCCTTTCTTGAAAAGTGGGATAACATTAGCTACCCTCCAATCCACAGGAACTGACCCGGAATCTATAGAACATTGGAAAATAATTACTAATGCGTCCACAATTTCTAGAGCCACCTCCTTAAGCACCCTGGGATGCAGACCATCAGGCCCTGGGGATTTATCAGCCTTGAGTCCCATTAGTCTACCCAAAACTTTTTCCTGCCTAATGTGGATTTCCTCCAGTTCCTCTGTCACCCTAGGATCTCTGGCCACTAGAACATCTGGGAGATTTTTTGTATCCTCCTCAGTGAAGACAGATCCAAAGTACCGGTTCAACTCTTCTGCCATTTCCTTGTTCCCCATAATAAATTCCCCTGCTTCTGCCTTCAAGGGACCCACATTTGCCTTGACTATTTTTTTCCTCTTCACGTACCTAAAAAAGCTTTTACTATCCTCCTTTATATTATTGGCTAGTTTACCCTCGTACCTCATCTTTTCTCCCCGTATTGCCTTTTTAGTTATCTTCTGTTGCTCTTTAAAAGAGTCCCAATCCTCTGGCTTCCCACTCTTCTTTGCTATGTTATACTTCTTCCCTTTTATTTTTATGTTGTCCTTGACTTCCCTTGTCAGCCACGGGTGCCTCTTACTCCCCTTAGAATCTTTCCTCCTCTTTGGGATAAATTGATCCTGCAACTTCTGCATTATTCCCAGGAATACCTGCCATTGCTGTTCCACAGTCTTCCCTGCTAGGGCCTCCTTCCAGTCAATTTTGGCCAACTCCTGCCTCATGCCTCTGTAATCCCCTTTGCTATACAGCGTCATTTTAGCCATTCAAGGATCACTGCATAAAATACGTAGATCATTTTCAAGTTTCACTAAAATCCTACGTCCATTTATGTTTTCTAACAAAAAAAGGGGACAGTTGGCAAAAGCCAAGCTGGATTTTAAGGGTAAAATGTAAATACACAAGGGAGATAGAAAATGGTTTGTTGTAGATTTATATAAAGAGGGATGAACAAGGGTTGGTATCAGCGTAAAACAATTAGACAAAAAAGCCGTTTTATTAAAAATCATAAAAGAAAACAAGGTTTAAAACTAGGTATTCTATCAAAATAAATCAAAGATGGTTAGATAGCCATCTTGTTGGCTGTTTGGACCATTGTCTGGACTGATTTTCTCAGGGTCCTGCTCTTTATCCACATCCCTGCAATGTTTTTCACTCCAAGAACATATCCAATTCTCATGAAATGACCACTATTGAATACATGCTGGCCAGTCAGGTAGTGGATTCCAAATTCTAGTTATAACACCTCTGGTTCCCACACCAATCATCTTACATGTATTTGTTTGTTTTCCTGGCCATTCACTAATTCGTATTTTTTCCTTTCAGTCCTTATGATGTTTAAAACTATCAAATGACCTCTCAGCATCCTTGCTTCAAGAACCACAGCTTTTCTAATTGATTGAAAGATGGAAACAGGCCCTTTGGCCCCACCAAGTTTAAACCGCCCATCGTTCATCCATTCACACAATTTCTGCGCTATCCTACTTCCGCATCCACTCCCTGCACACCAGAACATGCAAACTCCACACAGGCAGCACCCAAGGTCAAGAGCAAACCCGGTTCTTTGGAGCTGTGAAGCAGTTGATCCATGAGCTGTGCCGTCTTGATCTACCCAGTTTATTGTCGTTCCTGAAATCATTCCATTAAAGCTCATAGGAAACAAATTATGATGAACAAATTATGATGAACAAATTATACCAGTACCTGGATTATTGTTCATAATTGCTTTTGTTGGCCGTGGGGAAGGTTCTGGGAGAGTGGTCTCATTCAAAGCTTTGGCTGCAGCAGCATGTTGAGCCTTTTTAATGCTACTTCCTTCTGCTTCCCAAGTTTGATCTCCAAGGGTCAACTGTACACTGAAGATCTGCATGTGAACAAAATCAAAATGCCAATACTGGATTTAGCTATTTTATCCAAAATATTTTAAATTATCCATAAATTCAGATTTTCATTTGCATTTCCAAAAAAATCACAAAGAATTAACCCATGTGACTTCAGGGATTAATTTCTTGTTTATAATCACAGTGTGATTTAGAGTTTTGGTTTACATAATCTGTGCATGTTTCTTTCAATCCCATTTCCTAAAAGACATGGATACTTCCAAGGCACATGTGAGTACACACTAGCATGAATTACTACCATAATTCATGCTATGGTCAAGGCAATGAAAACGAGTACCTAATCAAATTTATGAAACCAAAGCTTTCATTATTTCAGGTAACATCTGCCATTTCCCATAAAAAATGACCATCAATTATCATATGTTCTCACTACCCACAGTCTACATCAAATGGTCCTAGTAGCAAGTTCACTGCATCACAGTTAAATCTGCAATAAAATCCAATCATGAGTAACTTCATTCTAAAAGCACATTTAAGAACTTTCATTCTTAAAGTGAAAGTGGGACACACATGCAATATGTGTCTATAAGACAAACTGGCACAATTATTTTCATTCAGGCATGCATAGTTTGCTGGCACCCAAAAGGAAATTATTATTCAGTAACTGCTTGATATAGACAATAGACAATAGGTGCAGGAGTAGGCCATTCGGCGCGTTTGATGGCACTGTGCCTGTACTCGCTGGAGCTTAGAAGAATGAGGGGGGACTTCATTGAAACGTACCGAATAGTGAAAGGCTTGGATCGAGTGGATGTGGAGAGGGTGTTTCCACTAGTGGGAGAGTTTAGGACTGGAGGTCATAGCCTCAGAATTAAAGGACGTTCTTTTAGGAAGGAGATGAGGAGGAATTTCTTTAGTTAGAGGCTAGTGAATCTGCAGAATTCTTTGCCACTGAAGGCTGTGGAGGCAAAGTCAGTGGATATATTTAAGGCAGAGATAGATAGCTTCTTGATTAGTAGGGGTGCCAGAGGTTATGGGGAAAAGGCAGGAGAATGGGGATAGGAGGGAGCGATAGATCAGCCGTGATTGAATGGCCTAATTCTTCTCCTATTACTTATGATCTTATGATATTAGGCACTTTGTTTAATTTTAAATTTGATTTCAGGATGTGGGCAAGATTGCATTTCCTGCTCAATTCATTTCCAGTTATGTTGACAAGGTGGTGGCTCTAATTCTTTATGAACTATGGTAGCCTTCATTGTCCTCTCACTCTATTGACCAGCAAGGAAGTCACAAACTTTGGCCCAGCAACAAGCTACAAGTTTAAAATTACTCAACAAGTGAAAAGATTGTCACTGAAGAATGGGGTAAATTAATCTGACATTTTCTGTGAACTTGTATGCATTTAAAGAGTAAGACAGACTATAAATTGTTCATTCGGAAATGTTTGTAAGCGTCTAAAGATCCATACCCCAAAAATCAAATAAATATTGACAAATAATGATACATTTAAAACATCATATCTCACAGGTTAAAACATTCCTTTAAGAATGTTCGTTCATTTAAAAAAAATCAACCAAGTGTGTAAACAAATTAAAATAGAAAATACTGGAAACACTTTGCAGGGCAAACAGTGTCCATGGAACATTTGAGGTCAAAGACCCCTTGACGTTGGTGTGCTCACTGTTCCTTAAAAGTCAACAAATTGATTGAAAAGAAAAAAACAGGATGCTTTCCTTAATTAACTTAAATAAGCATGATCAGAAATTATGTGAATTCAGACCACATCTCAAGTACAGCATCTTCTTTAGAGGTTCCTTGTGACTGAGTATGTACTTGCTTTCACTTTTGTGGCTTCCCAAACAACCCGAGACCAAAATAGGAATTGAAGATTCTTCCATAATTGAGATAAGAAGTTCTGGGAACATGTGTAGTTTGTAAGGTGGTTGTTTCCTTGACTGTTTACACAGGGTGCCTGTGTGGTCCTTATGCAAGGACTCATGATTCTTCATACCATCCCAAGTTCTGCACTTTGAGCAGTCATGGACCAGGTGGGATGTTGCATTGTTCTTAAGGTGATTGTGGGAAGTGAGACTTAACCGAGATGTATAAAATTAAGTACAACCAAGATTCAATAAACGGGAAAGACCTTTTCCCCCTAAGAACAGGGTCATGAACCAAAGAGCATAGATTTAAAAGCCAGAGTAAAAGGATTAGAGGGGAAGGAAGAAAACATAATTCACCCAGTCTGGTAGGAGCCTGGAATACACTGGCAGGAGGCAAGAATGTTCATCCTGTGATGTATACATGCAACAATTTGGTAAAGCTGCACCTGCGCATTGCGAAAAATACACAGAGAGTTAAAATGGCGATCTTGTGTCCAGACGTGTCCTGTTTTGGTCTCCAGCTTAATGCGTGCTTTTGAGAATGATACTGAGTAGAACTTCTACAAAGCAAATGCCGGCTGAAATGCTGATGAAAAGGAAAATCCGCACCATTGGTGACAAACAATTCTCGCAAAAGTTGCACCACGATTCGCGCCCAGCTCGAGAATTTGAGGAGGGAGAGAGCGTGCTAGTGCGCAACTACGCGTGTGGGGATAAATGGGTACCAGGACGCATCGCAAAGAAGCTAGGTCCTGTCTCGTACCAGGTCGAGGTTCACGTCAACGGTGTAGAAATCTGGAAACGTCACGCAGACCAGACTCTGAAACGCGAAATCGACTCTCCCACAACCAACGAAACGGGAGATACGATAGATTTCGACATGGGTACGCCCACAGTGCGCGATGAAAGACGTCAACAAAAGACGCGCTGCACATGAAAACTTTGACGAAAGCAACCACGATGACACCGTCGAGGACGCGACATCAGAGCGCAAAGAAGAAAGCAATTCAGGGCGTAAGCAGTACCCAAAGCGAAATAGAAAGCGACTGGATTATTACGGATTCTGAAACCGGACAATTTTGACAACGGACTTGACTATGCGGACGGACTCAGTTATATGGCCCAATGTAAACGCAAAGAAAATGTGGTTATCATTAATGGAAAGGATTGTAGCATGAATACTCTTATTCGGCATTTTGGGCTGGTTAGGTTATTTGGTTGATAGAATTACATTGAAGATGATACTCACATTCAAAATAAGAATTGGATATGTAAACTTTGATGTGGATTGGATACAAAATGATGCATATTTTTAGACTTACTTAAATTGGGTTTTGTTATAGAAAAATACTTTGGAAACATAATGGATATAAAGATCATTATGATATTTGATTGTTTTATACGTATTAGTATGCTTTAGATGGAAGAAAAGTATCACAATTCTAAGGGGGGGCATATGTGATGCATACATGCAACAATATGGTAAAGCTGCGATGTGATGTATACATACAACAATATGGTAAAGCTGTGCCTGCGCATTGTGAAAAATACACACGAGAGTTAAAATGGCGATCTTGTGTCCAGACGTGTCCTGTTTCGATCTCCAGCTTAATGCGTGCATTTGAGAATGATACTGAGTAGAACGTAACACATCCCACTGAAAATGTACAGGGAGGTGTACTCCAACAGCTACGACCTATCAGGCTATGAACCAAGAACGAGAATTAGGTATTAAACAGAGAAATAGGCTGAATGGAATGAAATAGGCTAATAGTTCTATAACTTAAAGTTGTTTCACAGAAAAATGATTATGAGGCAATGGTGCCAAGATTGAGATTAACCTGTAAAACAAGAAACCCTCGATGAAATGAATATTGCTTTCTAAATCAACATGTAAAAAAATTCAAAAATCTACAAATATTTTAAAGCTACTATTACCTTGGCATGGGCTGGTCCTCTTTCATTTAGAAGTTTGTACTGGGGCTGAACTCTGTTGAAACGGGCTAACTCATTCACCAGACACATTGGAGTTTTCTCTTTGGGGTTTGCCATGTTATCCTGGAAAGAAACTACAACCAACATATTTTAGAAAACCTACAAATGTAAAAATCCCGCAGCTCTGGAGAATATAAATGTTTATAATGAAAATAAAAATGATGCGTTTCATATTCTTTCAATCTGGCCAGCATTGGTTTTTGGTTTCACTTGGTTTTCGCTTCGTGCATTTCACGTCAAGTAAGTGACCATGAAGATTTTCCAAAGTCAACTTCAAGGATACCCTAACCTTCCCATCTGTGACAAGAAAATAAGCAAACAAGAGCAGGAGGAGACCACTCATCCCCTCTGGTCCATCCTGTCTTTAAATATCTTGGCTGAACTACCCCAGCCTACTGGACGTGTGCCAGCTGCCCACAACCATCCATTGCTCAATCATTGAGTAATGTCCAAACTCCACTGCTTTGTCATCAAAATGCCATTTGCCTTCTTAACTGCTTACTGCATGTATCTGCTAACCTGTTATAATCCATGAACAAGAACACCTCGATCCCTTTACACCAGTCATCCCCAGCCTCTTTCCCGCTAGTTAATAACCTAGTGTTTGTCTCCTCTTAGTGAAGTCATGGACTCTCACTTTCCCACACAGAACTCCATTTACAAGGTTTTCACCCACTTTATCTATGCCCCATTACAGACTCCAAGTATCCTCATCATCACATGGCCTTTCACCTATTTTTCTGTCATCAGCAACCTTGGCTATATTCCTTTCTAACCCTTCCTCAATTATTTATATTGTAAATACGTGGAATAGGTACATGGGGTACTACACTAGTTACATCATCCCAATCTGAAAAAGATCATTTCTATATGATACCTGTTTTTGAGACAACACATTTCCTCCAATATCAAAAGCTCCTTATTTTTGCACCAACCTCTTAGTTGTTATCTTGTCAAATGCTCGTTGAGAGTCCATATGTTTCACATCAACACGGGTGGCATAGTGGCACACCAGCAGAGTTGCTGCCTTACTGCACCAGAGAGCAAACTAAGGGCCGTCTGTATGGAGTTTCTACGTTCTCCCTGTAACCACGTGGGTTTTCTCCGGGTACTTCGGTTTTCTCCCACATTCCAAAGACATGCAGGTTTGCAGGTTAATTGGCTTCTGTAAATTGGTCCTAGGGTGCAGGATAGAACTAGTTCTAGTGATCGCTGGTTGGCATGGACTCGGTGGGCCGAATGGCCCGTTTCCACACTGTCTCTAAACTAATCGACTGGCACCCATCTTTCTGCTCTGCTTGTCAATCCTCAAAAAACGAGGAAATCATGATTTGCCTTTCATTAAACCACCTTGGTTTGATCAGGTCAAAATTATTCGTTATTTTTTCTTTGATTATTGACTCGAACATCTTGCCATCAACTAACCATTTTTCTTTTCCTCCCTTCCTGTATAATTGAGTCATATTCATGGTTTTCCAATCCACTGGTACCCTCTGGGAATTTGAGAGTTTTGAAAGTTTCAACCAGTGGGTTTATTTTTTTTGTAGCCACTTGCAAAAAACTTGTTTCCAGTTCTATGCCATGTACTTGGCACTTAATGTCAACCAGGATAGGTAATTAATTTCTTTGGGAGTATTTCTCATACCTCAAGTCTAAAATCGTATGAAAAATATTTGCTAAATACTTTTAATTCATTTTAAAAGCTGGATCCATGAGCAGAATTTGAAAATGGAAATGAAACCAGCATGTTGTCAGGAAAAAATAAATAAATTGTAACCATTAACAATACCTTTTCTCTTGTAATGGATGACTGCATTTTTAGCTTTCAAATGAGATAGTGTTGTACCGTCACCTAGCACAGAGATCTATAAATTCTCTCAATATGACCACATGCAGATTGCTACGCCCAAATTCGAATAAATGTCCAATTCCTACGGTCAAAAGTCACTTTACTACTTCTTCTGGTCCAAGTGTGATTTAAAACAAAGGTCTGTTCATGCCTACTTAACCAACCAACCATCATGACATTTTGTATGTGTGACAACTCAGAATATTATGTTCTTCGCCGAACCCCCCCCCACACACACACACACACACACACACACACAGACACACACAATGCAAGTCCCCCAAATTCTTTCCAAAACTGAAACATGGAACGATAAGCCTGGCAGAAGCTATAAATAATTATTTGCAGTAGGTTCTGAACCATGACAGGAGTACAGTCTAGCCAGAAAGCATTGTTTCTTCACAAGGCACATTGCAATAGTCACCAGATGCCAATGCAACTGTAACAATGTTGTTTGCACTTGTTCCGAATAGTGCACGTTTGAATTCAGTGGCAACGTTTGCCACAAGGCAAATTGATACTCTGATGAATGTGCATGAAATCCATTATTAGCAGTGAGATAGATATCTGCAGCATATGTGGTCTTCCAAGGCAGACTCCTCCAGTCCCAAATCACACTGCAATCAATAGCACCTTCTGTCCAAGAAGCATTCTTCACAAGGTTGGTTGTTGTTCCTTTGCTCTTCTGCCACAGCTAATGTACCAACAGAAATCATAACTGTTTGGCCACCTACATGATCACAAGAACTATAAAATTTCTTCTAAATTCTAAATCAAAAATAAACTTGTGAGATAAAAAACATCTATACCTGAGCCAACAACCAAAGCACAAGGGTCATGACACATCAGGACAATGAGCTGCTGAGAATTTTTTTAATTTGTCTGCACTATTTCATGTTACAGGCCATATACGAGTTGAACAAAGCAGTTCATCTACTGTATCAGAGGAAGCATCTGACAGTTAAGAATTTAAATGCTCTGCTATTTCAATAATGAAAGGAATGCATAGGTTTCCTGGTAAACCCTGTGAACTGATGCATTGTTCCTGTAATGGTACCTACTAGGATATTGGCATATTATCGTTACGTGTACCAAGATACAGTGAAAAGCTTTGTTTGCATGCTAACCAGTCAAATCGTACCATACATTTACTCAGAATCTGAAAGGCAACATTTTCACATATATGGATATATGGAATGACCTGCCAGAGGACGTTGTTAAGACATGTACGATAACAACATTTAAAAAACATTTGGGCAGGTACATGGATAGAAAAGAATAGTGGGATTATAGGCCAAAAACAGATTAGTAGCATCTTGGTCGGCATGAACATGATGGGCTGTATGACCCTGATTCTATACATGTGAAGTCAGGTCATACACGAGTACAACGGAAACAAAGCGACAGCAACCAGAAAAATACCAGAATAAAGTGGTGCAATGTTATAGCGTCAGAGAAAGTGATGTTAAAATGTGCAAGAGCCGAAATGGGGTAGGTTGGGAGATCGGGAAGACATCCTCAGATTATGAGAAGTCCGCTCAGTATTCTAATAACAATGGAGAAGAAGTTGTTCATGAATTTGGTAGTTCATGCTTTCAAGCTTTTGTATCTTCTGCTCGACAGAAGAGAGAAGAGGAAATGACCAAAGTGAAATTGGTCATTGACGCAATAATCAAGGTGTAAATGGTCCTTGAATGTATTCCAGGAATATTATATTGCTCCTGAGTAGTTATACCCACAGGTGCCCTTCACAACATTGCCAGCTGTCCAACAGGAACCAGAAGTAGGTTATTCAGCACCAGTGTCTGTGAACCATTCAATAAAATGGACAACTGAATCATTTCCTCAGCACCACTTTCTTACACCCATCCCAAATTCCTTGATTACCCCAAATATCCAAAATAAATTGATTTCTCTCTTGTAAATACTCAGCTACTGAGCATGCGTGCTTTCCTGGGAGAATAATTCAAAAGTGAAATAATGCCCACTTGATGAAGAAATCTCGTGACAAGTCAGCACTGAATGACTGAGGCATGTTTTGAGACTTTAACCCAGATCACAAATACCCAAAGAGGAGAAACATCAACACTACATCTGTCCTGTCAAATCTCTAAAGAGATTTTGTACCTTTCAATTGGGTTATCTCCCATGCCATCTCAACCCAAGATTGAGTATAGGACCAACTGCTCAATCTCTCTTCATTGCAACAAATTCACTATGCCAGGAACCAGTCTGGTGATCCTTTGCACCATTCCCTCCATTCCAGTTATATCCTTTCTCTGAAAGGGAAGCCAGACCTGCACATAATGTTCCAGAAGTAGTCTCAGCAGGCATTAATTGAAGAAAGATGTCTCCACTTATGTACTCAAATTCCTTTAGGATAAAAGCCAATATATCGTTTACCTTCCCAACTGCTTAATAAACCTGCGCATTAACCTCGTGATGAGTGACAATAGACAATAGGTGCAGGAGGAGGCCATTCAGCCCTTCGAGCCAGCACCGCCATTCAATGTGATCATGGCTGATCTTTCTCAATCAGTGCCCCGTTCCTGCCTTCTCCCCATACCCCCTGACTCCGCTATCCTTAAGAGCTCTATCTAGCTCTCTCTTGAATGCATTCAGAGAATTGGCCTCCACTGCCTTCTGAGGCAGAGAATTCCACAGATTCACAACTCTCTGAGTGTATAAGGATACCAGATCCTCTAATCAGCAACACCTTTCAGTCTGCCACCATTTAAAAAGAAAAACTCTACTTTTCTATTTTTCAAAAAAAAGATGTTTCTCTTTTAATCCCTCCAAGAGGGTGCATCAAATCACAAAGACAGACTTTCCAAGTTGAGAAAAGCAAATGTTAAAGTAATTTACACTTGCATGAATTAACAAAACATTCTCAGGTGACCTTTGGCTCAAATTGACATTTAGCATGACAAAGTATCATTTAATCATGTCATTGTCCATTTTCACTACAGAAACGACCCATGAAAGTCCAGCTTCACATTTTGTCAGAAAGACTGAATAATTCCTCCATCAGATGATATAATCACTCAACCATTACTGTGTGAAAATGCCAGTTTTTCCTGATCTTATATGTTGACAGTCATTCAAATGCCTCAAATATGAAATACTTTATTTAAAATTGCAAGATGCAAAAGGTTTTCTCTACAAAAATGTAACGTTTCCTACTTCCATGATACCAGTAGGTGGCACTGTGCTGTCAGCTTTCCCCGACATTTGATACCCAGTATTTTAGGAAGGGTCAACCCATAAAGTGGTTGATAACTTCAGCCTTTTTTTTAAAAGAAACTATTAAACCCAAAGTCGCTACCAACTGAAAAGGACAAGGGCAGCAGGGACATTGGGATGTTGCCACCCATGTCTCTATTCATATTTCCTGAGGGAAATATACCAAAGAACATTGAACAGCACATCACAGGATCCTTCAGCACACAATGTTTATGGTGAGCATGGTATTAAGTTAAACTGATCTCATCTGCCTGTACATGATCCATATCTCTATAGTCACTACATTTTCATGTGTTTATCTAAAAACCTCTTAAACACCACTTTCATATCTTAATGACAGGACTGGTATCCCCGAACCAGTCTTGGCAGGACTCAATTGGAGGGAGTCAAAAGCCATTTGGCCACAAAGAATCAAAAGAATGGCTCATCATATTCTGAAGGCCAAGAGGAATAGGTATTCATGGTAGACAATATCCCGGCGAAGGTAGAGAAATAATTCTACTGTAAGTTTTATACCAGAATTATAGTCATACAGCACAGAAACAAACCCTTCAGCCCATCCATGCCGACCACGATATCTATCAGAACTAGTCCCATGTACCTGCAATTGCCCCATATCCCTCCAAAACCTTTTCTATCCACATACCTGTACAAATGTCTTTTAAACATTGTAATTGTACCTGCTTCCGCAGCTTCCTCAGGTCCCTTTTAAATCTTTCCCTCTCTCATCCTAAATCTATGCTCTCTAAAGAACTGCAACCATCCCCCTTACCTACCTCTCATGATTTTATATACCTCTCCAAGGTCACCGCTCAGCCTCCTCCAAGGTAAAAGGTCCCAGGCTATCTATCTTCTTCAGGTGTTCAAGTCCTCCAGTACAGGTAACATCCTTGTGAATCTTTTTTACACTCATTCCAGTTTAATTACATCATCCTATAGAACTGTGCACAGTACTAGATTGTGGTCTCGCCAACGACTAGTACAGTTGCAACATAATGTCCCAGCTTCTGTACTAAATGCTCTCTCAAATGAAAATAAGCATGCCCAATGTCTTTTTTCACCACTTTCAGGGAGTACCAACCCGTATCCCGAAGTCTCTCTGTTCTACAGAACTCTCCAGTGCAAGTTCTGCCCTAGTTTAATTTACAAAAAGGCAGCACCACACCATCATCAGAGTTAAATTCCATCTGCTGTTTCTTTGCTCATTTCCCCGGTTCATGTTGTGATCTTACATAGCCTTCTTCACTGTCCACTACACCACCAATTTTGGTGTCAATTGCAAACTTACTGACAATAGACAATAGGTGCAGGAGTAGGCCATTCGGCCCTTTGAGCCAGCACCGCCATTCAATGTGATCATGGCTGATCATTCTCAATCAGTACCCCGTTCCTGCCTTCTCCCCAAACCACCTGACTCCGCTATCCTTAAGAGCCCTATCTAGCGCATGTCATCCAGAGCATTAATACAGATGACAGCAGTGGACCCAGCACTGATCACTGCACACCAATGGTCATGGGCCTCCAATCCAAATAATAACCCACCATTACAACCCTCTAACTCCTCCCACCAAGCTGATTGGTATCCAAATAGCCAGCTCACCCTGGATCCCATTTGAGCTATCTTTCCAGCCTAGCCTACCTTGCTAAAATCCATGCAGAGAATGTCCATTGCCCTGCCCTCATCAATCCTCTTCATCACCTCTTCAAACAAAAGTCAAATTTGTGAGGTACAATAGCTGTCTGACCCGCTGGGTTACTCCAGCTTTTTGTGTCAATCTTCCCACTGACAAAGCCATGCTGACAATCCCTAATCAGTCCCTGCCTTTCCAAATGCAGGTAGATCCTGTTTCTCAGAGTCCCCTCCAGTACCTTTCCCATCACCGATGTCAGGCTCACTGACCTGGAGTTCTCTGGCTAGTCCTTGCATCAATAAAGGCACAACAGTAGCCACCATCCAATCTTCTGGTACTTATTATAGAGATGATTAGATCTACCATTTAAAAATTATTTTCCAAATACTTTGAATAAAACTGGTCTGTCTTGAATTAGAAAATTATCTTCACACGATGCAGGTTTTTGAATCATCTTCAACAAATATTACAAGAGATTGTGGGCGGCACAGCGGTACAGTTGCTGCCTTACAGCCAGAGGCCTGAGTTCGATCTTGACCTTGGGTGCTGTCTGTACGGAGTTTGTACATTTTCCCCTTGGTGTCCCGGGTGCTCCGGTTTCCTCCAACTTTCCAAAGACGTGCAGGTTTGTAGGTTGATGGACTTCGGCAAAAACTATAAATTGTCCCTAGTTTGTAGGATAGCGTTAGTGTACCGCTGGTCGGTGCGGACTCGGTGGGCTAAAGGGCCTGTTTCTGCGCTGTATCTCTAAAACTAAAAACCTAAAGATTTCAGACAATTGTTTCCAGATGACTAAGAGCTACAGAGTTTCTTTCACCTTACATTAATTCTCCAAAATCATTCAACTGGATACCAGTAAGAAAGCTAGCTTTCGAATTAGGAAATACATATAACAATTATTTACTGTGCATAAATTGAATGATGATACTTTTAGGAGAGCTTGTATATGTGAACAGAATCTAATTAATGATGTGAATAATGAGGAATTTTTCATAGCATGGTACTGTAATAAAAAAATCCTTGGGTTGGAACTATTCTTTCAAGCAATATAGAACTTAATTTAACAACTGTAACCTTACAATAATTAATCAAGGCCTCAGTACCCTACAGAGATAGACATAGTCCATGGAACTGTGCATGTTATAAAACTTGGGTGTCTCTACAGCTCTCCAGAACATTAGGAATATATATACCATGACACGACAAACTAAATTCCAAAATCAAAGCTCGTGCCAACTAAGAGAAGAAAATTAAAGGGCAATTTAATTGAAAGTTATATAAATGATTTGAAATGCTGATTTCCTTGTATGCATTAAACCGCTAAAATTGTTTACTTGAATGCACAAATTACATCCGCCAAATCATAGGTAAAATGCAAACTGATGCAAATTATTGAATTCATTTTAGAAATTATAGTGTCTCTCACAGGTAAGAGTAAATGCAATAAAACATTTACTCTTACCTGTGAGAGACACTATAGTCTCTAATCGTTGATAAATGCATTATCAAAATCACAAAACACATTTCATTGCTTTCATTGATCGCATGGTATCAAATGGTCAGTTGAGAGCTTCACATTTAATAAGAAGACTCACCTGGTGAGTTACTAATTGAAGCAGTAGAATCCACAAACCCAGCGGCTGGGCTGGTACAGCTGGAACTTGCGACTGGGACTGACCCATTCAGAGAAGACTGCAGAACCAGAGGAACAGTACTAGCTACAGATGATGACTGCATCGTGACACCCAGTGTAGATCCAGATAGGTTTACTGCAGTCTGAACTTTAACTTGCGCCATTCTCTTTCACTGTAAGAAAGAAATGTTCGTGAGTCATAAAGGATCTAAAATAGAAAAAGCACTAAAATGAATTATGACTTTCAATAGGCAATAGACAATAGGTGCAGGAGTAGGCCATTTGGCCCTTCGAGCCAGCACCGCCATTCACTGAGATAATGGCTGATCATCCACAATCAGTACCCTGTTCTTGCCTTCTCCCCATTTCCCTTGACTCCGCTATCTTTAATAATAATAATATATTCCTTTATTTGTCCCGCACCGGGGAAATTTACAGTGTTACAGCAGCAAAGTGGGTAGCAAGAGATCATTCATTATAAATAAAAGTAAAGACAAGGATAAATTGTAATCAGTTTACTGTGTATTCCTTAACTGTTACTGTTGACTCGTCTGCTGGGAGCAGTGCTGGTTGTGCAGTCTCACAGCAGCGGGAAGGAAGGACCTCCTATATCTCTCCTTCACGCACTTGGGGCGAAAGAGTCTATCACTGAAGGACCTACTCAGTGCAGTGACAGTGTCCTGCATGGGGTGGGAGTCGTTGTCCAGCAGCGATGTTAACTTTGCCATCATCCTCCTCTCTCCCACCGCCTGCACTGAGTCGAGGGGGAAACTCAGGACAGAGCTGGCCTTCCTGACCAGCTTGTCAAGTCTCTTCCCCTCCGCCGCTGAGATGCTGCTGCTCCAGCAGACCACTCCATGTTGTAGAAGGTCCTTAGGAGTGCCCCCTGTTGTACACCGTGTTGTAGAAGGTCCTTAGGAGTGCCCCCTGCACTCCAAAGGACCTGAGTTTCCTCAGCAGATAAAGTCTGCTCTGGCCCTTTTTGTATAGCGCATTGGTGTTTTCGGTCCAGTCCAATTTGAGCTCTATCTAACTCTCTCTTAAAAGCATCCAGAGAATTGGCCTCCACTACCTACTGAGGCAGATTATTCCCCAGATTCACAAGTCTCTGGGTGAAAATGTTTTTCCTCATCTCCGTTCTTAATGGCCTACCCCTTATTCTTAAACTGTGGCCCCTGGTTCTGGACTCCGCCCAACATCGGGAACATGTCTCCTGCTTCTAGCATGTCCAATCCCTTAATAATCCCTTAATAATCTCATATGTTTCAATAAGATCCCCTCTCGTCCTTCTAAATTCCAGTGTGTACAAGCCCAGTCACTCTATTCTTGATGACAGTCCCGCCATGCCAGGAATTAACCTCGTGAACCTACGCTGCACTCCCTCGATAGCAAGAATGTCCTTCCTTAAATTTGGAGACCAAAATTGCACACAGCACTCCAGGGTCCTGTACAACTGCAGAAGGACCTCTTTGCTCCTATACTCAACTCCTCTTGATATGAGCTTTCTTCACTGCCTGTTTTACCTGCATGCTTACTTTCAGTGACTGATGTACAAGGACACCCAGATCTCGTTGTACTTCCCCTTTTCCTAACTTGACACCATTCAGATAATAATCTGCCTTCCCGTTCTTGCCACCAAAGTGGATAACCTCAAATTTACTCACATTAAACTGCATCTGCCATGCATCTGCCCACTCACCCAACCTGTCCAAGTCATCCTTCATCCTCATAGCATCCTCCTCACAGTTCACACTGCCATCCAGCCTTCTGTCATCTGCAAATTTGCTAATGTTACTTTTAATCCCTTCATCTAAAACATTAATGTACATTGTAAATAGCTGCGATCCCAGCACCGAGCCTTGCGATACCCCACTAGTCACTGCCTGCTATTCTGAAAGGGACCCATTCATCCCTACTCTTTGTTTCCTGTCTGCCAACCTATTTTTTATCCATGTCAATACCGTTACCCCCAATACCATGTGTTCTAATTTTGTCCACTAATCTCCTATGTGGGACCTTATCAAAGGCTTTCTGAAAGTCCAGATACACTACATCCACTGGCTCTCCCTTATCCATTTTCCTAGTTACATCCTCAAAAAATTCCAGAAGATTAGTCAAGCATGATTTCCCCTTCGTAAATCCATGCTGACTCGGAACAATCCTGTTACTGCTATCCAAATGTGACGCTATTTCATCTTTTATAATTGACTCCAGCATCTTCCCCACCACCGATGCCAGGCTAACTGGTCTATAATTTCCTGTTTTCTCTCTCCCTCCTTTCTTAAAAAGTGGGATAACATTAGCTACCTTCCAATCCACAGAAACTGACCTTGAATCTACAGAACATTGGAAAATGATCACCAGTGTGTCCACAATTTATAGACCCACCTCCTTAAGTACCCTGTGATGCAGACCATCAGGCCCTGGGAATTTATCAGCCTTCAGTCCCTTCAGTCTACCCAACATAATTTCCTGCCTAACGTGAATTTCCTTCAGTTCCTCCGCACCCTAGATCCTCTGTCCCCTAATACATCTGGGAGATTGTTTGTGTCTTCCTTAGTGAAGACAGATCCAAAGTACCTGTTCAACTCGTCTGCCATTTCCCTGCTCCCCATAATAAATTCACCTGTTCATGTCTTCAAGGGGCCCACATTTGTCTTAACTAATTTTTTCCTCTCCACATACCTAAAGAAGCTTTAGCTATCCTCCTTTATATTTTGGGCTAGCTTACCTTCGTACATCATCTTTTCTCCCTGTGTTGCCTTTTTAGTTATCTTCTGTTGCTCTTTAAAAGTTTCCCAATCCTCTGGCTTCCTGCTCATCTTTGCTATGTTATACTTCTTTCCAGTCAAATTTGGCCAGCTCCCCACTTGGTCCTTGGTCCTTGGTCCTCCAAAATATTCCAAATGGAATTTAAACTGGAGGTGCCTCCATAGTCCCCTTTGCTCAACTGTAATACTGACACTTCTGATTTTCCCTTCTCCCTCTCAAATTGTAGATTAAAACCTATCGTATTATCGTCACTACCTCTTAATGGCTCCTTTACCTTGAGTTCCCTTATCAGATCAGGTTCATTACACAACACTAAATCCAGAATTGCCTTCTCCCTGGTAGGCTCCAGTACAAGCTGCTCTGAGAATCCATCTCGGAGGCACTCTACAAACTCCCTTTCTTGGGGTCCAGTACCAACCTGATTTTCACAGTCTACCTGCATTTTTAAATCTCCCATAACCACCGAAGCATTACCTTTCATAGCACAAAGGCACATACAAAGACATAACAATGTAAAAATAGAAATGTGCAATAATTACCAGCTCTAGCTGTACACATTTGCAACAAATGCATTGTTTAGTTTTAGTCTAGAGATACAGCGCGGAAACAGGCCATTCGGCCCACCGAGTCCCCGCCGACCAACGAGCCCTGCACATTAACACTATCCTAAACACACTGGGGACGGTTTACAATGTTACCAAGCCAATTATTCTACAAACCTGTATGTCTTTGGAGTGTGGGAGGAAACTAGAGCTCCCAGAGAAAACCTACCTAGGTCACGGGGAGAACGTACAAACTCCATACAGACAGCACCCGTAGTCAGGATCGAACCCAGGTCTCTGGTGCTGCATGATTACCCCTGCACCACCATTGACTTTAAGTAGTTATTTTAAGTAGGTTGAGATGGAAAATTTAACATTACCCCTTCTTAATCTGGATTTGCCGGAGGAACTGGCTTTTCTGTCCACCGTATTCCTTTTGTTTTATACCAAATATTCTTTCAATATATCTGACAATAGACAATAGACAATAGGTGCAGGAGGAGGCCATTCGGCCCTTCGAGCCAGCACTGCCATGCAATGTGATCATGGCTGATCATTCTCAATCAGTACCCCGTTCCTGCCTTCTCCCCATTATGGGGGTATGCCCATATTCCCCATAGCCCCATAGCCTGAAACACTGCCTATTCTCATTTTATTCCATCTCATTGCTGTCATTTGTTTTATCTCTTCATAATTTGCCTGATATTTAAATAACGCCAAGGAACAAAGAAAATTACCGAGAGTGGCAGACACTGCCACAAAGGTATTGAGCAACCCAAAATCAAGGGGATCTACAGGAAACGCCGTCCCAAAGATGCTGCCAGTAACAAAGACCCACTTCACCCTCGCCACACTCTCATTTCATTAATATCATCAGGGAGAAGGTACGAGTCTGAAAAAAGTGACCACACAATTAAAGAACAGCTTCTTCCCAAGAACCATCAGGCTCTTAAAACAAGATACAACCCTAATTTTAAATATGAACTATGCACTGTCTTTGGTTGTATAAGAAAATAACTGCAGATGCTGGTAAAAATCGAAGGTATTTATTCACTAAGTGCTGGAGTAACTCAGCAGGTCGGGCAGCATCTTGGGAGAGAAGGAATGGGTGACGTTTCGGGTCAAGACCCTTGTTCAGACAGTCCGAAGAAGGGTCTCGACCCGAAACGTCACCCATTCCTTCTCTCCCGAGATGCTGCCCGACCTGCTGAGTTACTCCAGCACTTTGTGAATAACTGTCTTTGGTTGCATTGGGGGCTTTGGAGTTTTATTTTTCTACTCATTTATTGACCTTTTGTGTGTTACATATTATCTGTGTGTTTTATATTTGCAGTCCCCTTATGCTGCTAGAAATGAGAATTTTATTGTTCCAGTGTCAGTATAGATGGCAATGAAACACTCTTAATTATTGTCTAAATTGAAAAAACACTCACTTTTCACTATTCCGCACAACTATCAAATCGCATCATATTCTGACTATCAATTACTTGATGACCTGGGCTTGTCTGAGACATTGTTAATCAATGCTAGTTAATTATCATTATTAAATGTAACATGGCTTCATGATCTCCTGTTCCAAATCATAATGAGCTGGAAATTCCTGATCATGCGTTTGGTGCTGATCTCCAAGGCATTTGACATTTGCCTTTCACAAATGTCAATATGCTGGTAACTGCCAATGTGATCAAAGGCTGCAACCAGTAAACCACAGCTTCACTCGTCGTCCATGGACACAAAGTGCTGGGGCAACTCAGTGGGTCAGGCAGCATCTCTGGAGAAAACGAATGGGTGACGTTTCGGGTCAGAACCCTTCTTCAGACTTAATTTTTTTTCTTTTGAAAGGTCTAAAGAGGATAGAAGGCTGTCCGGGGGAGTCCAAGAGGAGGACCACCACTGGAGACGAGAGAAGGGAGACAGGGTCATCACTGGCTGGTGAGGACACCTTCCCACAGAAAAAGGCACAGAGGCGGAGGAGACGGAAGAAAAGCTCAGCGTCATGGCAGGCCCAGAACCGTTGAGGTGGGAGTGGAGGGTAACAATGGTGAGGCTCCTGTGGAGGACAGACCATTCTGTAATGGAAAGGGGGAGGCTGGGAGGTATGGTGAAAACATGATGATGGTGAGGGCTAGGGTCAGTAGGGGCAGGGAAGTGGACGGAGATTTAGGCGAGGTACCTTTGGGGGATGATGGGGGTTCAGAGAGGACGGGAGTGCTTTCCTGCACATGGAAACAGTCCATTTGGTTCACTACATCCACGCTAACCTGTGAGCACACATCCACATTAACCCCATCTCCTAGCATTTAGCCCATGGCCAGCTACGCCTAGACAATGTAAGTGCACATCTAGACACTTACAATTTATAGAGGTGGCAGCGGCAGGCACAGGTAAAGAGCGGACTTGGGCTCACCTCACACGCCCTGGGTGGCACTCTGGGTTTGCTGAGGTAGGCCGTGGGAGGCCCCGCAGGGCACAGAAGCCGAGTGGTGGCCACGTGAGGCGAGGGATAGCTCATTCGCGGTCAATGTGGCTGGATCGAGCTGTTGGTGGAGTGGGCCGCTGGATGCCCTGCAGAAGCCTGGGGTGTGAGAGGATCGGATGCATTTCCAACAGCAGGTGGATCGACCGTGGCCTGCAGCAGACAGAGTGGCAGAGCAGTGGTGGAGGACAACACCGCCACCGTCTGGCCAAGCTAATCACTGCAACTACAACCACAGCACAGTGGCGTAGCCAAAGAACTGCTGCCTTTCAGCACCAGAGGCCCACGTTCGATCCTGACTATGGGTGCTGTCTGAACGTAGTTTGTACATTCTCCCTATGATTGCGTGGGTTTTCTCTGGGTGCTCTGGTTTCTTCCCACACTCCAAAGATGTACGCTATTTGTATGTTATTTGGCCTCGGTAAAATTGTAAATTGTCCCTGGAGTGCAGGATAGTGCTAGTGTGCGGTGTGATCACAGGTCAGCGTGGACTCGGTGGGCCAAAGGGCCTGTTTCCACACTGTATCTCTAAAATTTAAAACCCAGTGCTGCCACCAGGGCAACAGCCCTTTATTTTTAACGACTTTGCACCTGATGGATACAAGATGGCACTGAAAATGTGGTGACTCTCTGTACTCCCTCAGTGTAATCCACTATTCCTACACTCTTGTACTTCAGTATGACTGTGCTCATCTATAGCAACATTTTTACTGAACTGTATGCAAAAAAATGAATTTCACTTCAATTCTGGAAATCTTACCTCGAAGTGACAGTAAAGTACTATTGAACCACTTCTTAAATGTTGTCCGCGACTCTGCTTCTACTACATCTCATGTATTCACTCTCTGGGTGAAAAACATCCTCCTCAGATCCCCTCTAATTTTCATATTCTTTATCCCAAGTCTAAGTCCTCTAGTTCTACCTATATCTGATACGGGGGGGAAAAAAATCCTGCGGTTTTACCTTATCTGTGCACAAATTTATACACCTCAATCATGTCTGCTCTTAACCCCTTCTCCTCCAGAGAAAACAAACCCCACCTTGCCAGTCTCTACTCAGAAGTAAAATGCTCACCAGTCCACATCCTGGTGAAGTTCTTCTGCAGTACCTCAGCACCATCACACCTTTCCAGCAGTGCAGTGACAATAGGTGCTTGCAGTAAGTACTCCAGCTGAGGCCTCACCAATGTTTTAATGAAGTTGGAACATAACCTCCCACCTAGTATGCAATGCTCTGTCTGTATCCCATATGGCCAGTATCCCATATGCCTTACTTCCATTATCGACCTATGATGCCATTTTCAAGGATCTTTGGACTGAAACACAAAGGTCCCTCTGTTCCACAATTATTCCCGACCATTTGTGGTGCATGTTCTAGCATCATCAGTACACCCAAAATGCAGCACCTCGTTTTCATTTGGATTAAACTCCATCTGTCATGTTGCGCCCTATTTCATTAACACATGGATATCACTCTGTAGCCTAAGACTGCTATCCACACTATCAATATAACTCCAGCAATCTTTGTGGCAGTTGTAAACATATTGGGCACACCAGCACATCCACATCCAAATCATTCAAGTATATTACAAACAACAAGAATGCTAACATTGGTCCAGTCATCCAAATCACTAAAACAACAATCAGTCCGAAGGGTTCCGACCTGAAACGCCACCTATCATCGTTCTGCAGAGATGCTGCTTGACCCACTCAATTATTCCAGCACTTTTCAGTTCATTTTAATTTATTGTCACATGTACCAAAGTACAGTGAAAGCTTTTATTGCGTGCTAACCAGTCAGCAGAAAGACCATACATGATTACAATCGAGCCATTCACAGTGTACAGATACATTATAACGGTATAACGTTTAGTGCAAGATAAAGCCAGTAAGGTTTGATCAAAGATAGTCCGAGGGACACCAATGAGGTAGATAGTGGTTGAGGACAACTCGCTATTTGCATAGCATGGTGGGAAAAACTGTCCCTGAATCTGGAGATGTGCATTTTCACACTTTTATACCTTTTGACTGAGGGGAGAGGGGAGACGAGGGAGTGACCAGGGAGCGACTCATCCTTGATTATGCAGCTGGCCTTATCGAGGCAGCGCGAGATATAAATGAAATCAATGGAAGGGAGGTTTGTTTGTGTGATGGTCTGGACAGCGTCCACAATTTGCTGCAATGTCTTGTGGTCTTGGATGGAACTGTTCCCAAACCAAGCTGTGCATCTTTAGAAGTTGGTGAGAGTTTTTGGGGTCATACCAAATTTCTTAAGCCTTCTAAGGAAGTAGAGGTGTTGGTGTGCTTTCTAGGTTGTTGCTTCAATATGGGTGGTCCAGGAGAAGTTGTTGGTGATATTTACTCCAAGGAATTTGAAGTTTTCAACCATCTCAACCTCGGTGCGGTCAATGCAAACTGGGGTATGTGTGCCGCCGCGCTTCGCTTCCTGAAGTCGATCACTATCTCCTTTGTCTTGCTGACATCAACCAGCATTCAACAACTCTCTGTATCGGATCCTCCTGTTTCAATTTTTGTTTGTGGGCAAGGAGTAGAAGCACAGCTAGGTGATCAGATTTCTCGAATGTGGCTGAGGGGCCCAGCGGTAGGCATTTTTTATTGGTGTGTCGCAGTTGGTTCTGGCCCCATGTGGGACAAGAGGCAATGACATGCTGGTATTATTGTGGTAGTAACGCTCCTGAAGTTTGCTTGATTGAAGTCTCCGGCTACAACGACCAGGTGTTTTGGCTCAAGGCTATTGATAGTGGAGGACAGTTCATTCAGAGCAAGCTTGATGTCTGCCTGGGGGGGGGGGGGGGGGGGGGGTGGGGAACGACAGGGCAAGTTGGTAAATTAGATGCAAAATTGGCTTCGCAAAAGGAGTCAGTGGTATATGTAGACTGCTGTTTGTGACTATACCACTGACTCCTTTTGCTAAGCCAATTTTGCATCTAATTTACCAACTTGCCCTGGATCCCATCACCCCTAGACTTTTGAATCAGTCTTCTATGTGGGATCTTATTTTATGACAACAATCTGAAAAAAACTGGAAACAGACGAGGACAATCCAGGTAGAAGACGGGACAGAATAGTTCGTACAAAAAACTGCAGGTGCAGGAAATCCAAAACAAAGGCAGAAAATACTGGAAGTATTCTACAGATCAGGAGACAGGTCTCATGAGTAAGGCTAATTTCGAAAGCATGGCAGAAATAAGAACAAGAAGAGGAAAAAATGCAAGGTTGGGGTTACAGTTGCAGAAATTTGGCTTGATAATTATCAAAATAAAGTTATTTAACTCGCAGGTGTTATCAGGCAACGGAACCACTCTATCAACAACTCGCGGGCAGTCCTGAACTACTATCAACCACATTGAAGATGCTCGGACTATCTTTAATCAGACTTTACTGGCTTTTATCTTGCACTGAACGTTATTACCTTTATCATGTATCTGTACACTGTGGATGGCTCAATTATGGATTGTCAATTGTGGATGGCTCAATCCGCTAACTGGTAATTGTGGATGGCTAACACAACAAAAGCTTTTCACTGTACCTCAGTACACGTGAAAATAAACTAAACTAAACTAGAATCATTGAAAAATACATGTTTTCACTAAAATGGTGGCAGATTCAATTGCAACATTCAAATATGAATTGGATATATGTGTGTAACAAAATTGAAGAGTTGTGGAGAAGGATCAGAGATATGGGACTAATTTAATACAATACGATAGAACATTGCTTATCCCAGGAGGGGAATTGATCTACCAACAGACATAAAACACAAAATACATGGAACATAAAATTAAATTGACGAGTGGAAAGTTATTGGGGATGTGCAATGATTAGGGAGGTGGGAGGGGGGGGGGAATCAGTCACCCCACGACAGAAGGGGGAGGAATTGTACAGATTGATAGACACAGGGAAGAAGGATCTCCTGTGGCGTTCGTACTGCATCTTGGTGGAACCAGTCTGTTGCTGAAGGTACTCCTCAGGTTGACCAGTGTGTCACGGAGGGGGTGCGCTGTATTGTCAATAAGAGTTAAATGAAATGGTGGGTAGAAAACTTCGGCAAATGTATCCAGACATAGGGAGAACCCCAATATCACACGCAATTACAATTAACCTTGAATTTCTTGCAAACCAGCACCATTGCAAAGGTAGGGCCTGCTTAAATCTGAAAAAGTGTCAATATAGGCAAACCATTAATATGTTGAAAGACTGGAGCGACTAGGCTTGTATACACTGGAATTTAGAAGGATGAGAGGGGATCTTATCGAAACGTATAAGATTATTAAGGGGTTGGACACGTTAGAGGCAGGAAACATGTTCCCAATGTTGGGGGAGTCCAGAACAAGGGGACACAGTTTAAGAATAAGGGGTAGGCCATTTAGAATGGAGATGAGGAAAACCTTTTTCAGTCAGAGAGTTGTAAATCTGTGGAATTCTCTGTCTCAGAAGGCAATGGAGGCCAATTCTCTGAATGCATTCAAGTGAGAGCTAGATAGAGCTCTTAAGGATATGGGGAGAAGGCAGGAATGGGGTACTGATTGAGAATGATCAGCCATGATCACATTGAATGGCGGTGCTGGCTCGAAGGGCCGAATGGCCTACTCCTGCACCTATTGTCTATTAATCATTCCCATCATTACTCATATGGAGTCATAGAGAAAAACAGTGTGGAAACAGGCCCTTCGGCTCAACTTGCCCACACCGACCAACATGTCCCAGCTGCAAAGTGTTCTATATATTTGTGAGTTTCCATGCTCACCTCTAAAATTGTGGTTACTATTAAGGCCAATGTTGAATGTCATTGTCCTGAAATGAAGTTACTTTTTTATTGCTATCACTTATTTTTTAAGAAATGCTTTGGTGAGATATGAACTGCTACTTTCAGTTCAGCTGGTAAAAAACGAAATCTATTTTCAGTAGTTCAATTAAGCTTGGATGTTCCATTAAGTTCTTCAAACAGAAATATGCAGTGCACATTGTATCATTACCATAAAACAAATATCAGTCCTTGTCGCATTAAACACACCTATCTAAATAAAGCATGATAGGTCAGTATGAGCATGAATCAGTCTGAAGAAGGATCTCGACCCGAAACGTCACCCATTCCTTCTCTCCTGAGATGCTGCCTGACCCGCTGAGTTACTCCAGCATTTTGTGATACCTTCGAGCATGAATCCATGGTTACATTTAATCTTAATTTATTAAATAAGAGCAAGAGGACTTCTTCAAAAAAAGTTATTTCCTGCAAGGTTCAAATATGTTCATACAGACAGTGTTCACAGGCTCAATTCAAAACATGCAAATGAATACCCCTCAAAGGAAAAATATTGAAAGTAAACATCATTAAGCTGGGAAAAAAGGTACAAAGTGCTGGAGTAACTCAGGGTCAGGCAGCACCTCTGGAGACCAGGGATAGGCATTGTTGTCAGTCGGGACCTTTCTGCTGACTGATTGTAGCAGTGGAGGGAAAGCTGGGGGAGAGGTGGGGCAGGACAAAATTTGGCGAGTGATAGGTGGATACAGTGGGGGGCAGGTGGGGATGATGGCAGATGGTTGGACAAAGGCCAGAGATGATAAGATAAATAGTGTGAGATGAAGAGACAAGGATAGAACAGGCATGAAACATTAAACCAAAGAAAGGAATATAGGTGGAAGGAGAGAAAAGGGAATTGGGGATAATGGGGTGCATCCAGGTGGGGCATGGGAGGAGAGGGGGGGGGGAGAGAGAAAAAAGGAAATGCACAACCAAACCTTTAAATAAAGCTTTCATGTAACCCTCCCGCAGTAATCAAACAATTACATTGTCTTTAAGAGCACAGGTGCTGCCTCACAACAGCATGCCACTTCAGATATTTGCATTGGAAACTGACAAGGCAATCTCGACTGTTGACACCTGTAAAATATTTAATCGTGGAATATAACATCCATTGATGTTTTAAGGCCATTGAAACTAGCCAATGGATGTGGGACATTCTGATTCTGTACCATTGTAACTACACAGGAGAAGAAAAATAAGAAAATGTTTAACCCTCATTGGGTTTAATTAACCCTCATTGCAGAAGAATCGGTTAATAGCAAGTTCCCAGAAACTGAACCCTTGCAGAACCCAGGGACAACTGTATTTACTTTAGAAGCTGGATAATTAACGGTGTGTCACATCATAATTAGAGAGCAACTGCTACAGACCTGAGAATACAGCATGCAGTAAATTCTAGGCCATTACCTCAAAACAAATCTTTGTACAACGCAGCAATTCCACAAACAGTTACATGTTCTTCTCACAAAAGACTATAATTTCAGAGCGTGTTGACTGCAATGATACAACTCTGTACAAGTGAAGGTAGTCTCAAAAATGGGATAAAATAATAAGGGGTAGAGGTTGCAAGCAAATAACACAATATCTATATACTAAAACTCTTGTTTGTTTGTTCCTGAACTACAGCCAAAACGGTACACGATAGCGCAACAATTTTAGGCCCACCTTACTCACCGACGTCCCTTTGGTGCTAATGGAAGAAGTTTCATTGAAATCAGTGTTATATTTTTTAAGTTATTCACATTTTAAAGTTGAAATCTATCTCCTAGGGAGGGAGGGGGAAGGGAGGGAGTATAAGGGGGGTTGAGGGGGATGGAGTGGGGGGGAGGGGGAGTAGAGGGAGGGAGGGAGGGAGGGAGGAAGGGAGGGAGGGAGGGAGGGAGGGAGGGAGGGAGGTAGGGAGGAAGGGGGGAGGAGGGGGGGAGGAGGGGGGGAGGAGGAAGGGGAGGAGGAAGGGGGAGGGGGAGAGGGGGAGGGGGATGGGGAGAGGGGAGGGGGAGGGGGAGGAGGAGGAAGGGAGGAGGAGGCAGGGAGGAGGAGGAGGAAGGGGGGAGGAGGGGGAGAGAGATGCGGGAGGGGGGAGGGGGAGATGGGAGGGGAAGGGGGAGTGGGGAGCGGAGGGGGGGAGGGGAGGGTGCTGCATCAATGCAGGAGAGGTTTGGGCCCAACGGGTCCACTTGGTTTAGAAACTTCTAAAATGCAAAGAAATAATGCAATTTTTAAAACTAGTCATTTTACGCATTTAAAATTTCCACCCTGACATTGTGGTTGCTTTGGATACAAAATGCTGGAGTAACTCAGTGGGTCAGACAGCCTCTCTGGAGAAAAGGAATAGGTGACGTTTCCGATCGAGACTCTTCTTCGACCCGAAATGTCACCTATTCCTTTTCTCCAGAGATGCTGTCTGACCCGCTGAGTTACCCCAGCTTTTTGTGTCCATCTTCGGTTTAAACCAGCATCTGCAGTTCCTTCCTACACATTGTGGTTGCTTTAGTGAGTAATCTCACTAAATGCCCACTCTTCTCAATATGTAATAGCACTTTTTTGTAATGGTTTAAATGCTTTGTCCCACATGTAAAATGAATCCAAGGTAATAAAATAAAAGAGATAATTATAGCAGCAGGCAGTTGGATTTCAGAGTTCGGAATGACAGGGAACTAAAAGTAGCATTTTATACGGATAAGGAATAATTGGTTTAATTAAAAACTGTATTCTGTTCAATACCATTTATAGCCGGAAGCCTTGTATGATGTTTGGCAGGTAGAATAATGAATGCATTAAAAAAATCGTATGATTTCAAATGAAGCAAAACTGTCAAAAGGATGCCCTCAGCAGGTGAGAAGACGACAGATCCACAAGACTCCAGCAGAGCTAGCTGAAGGTTTGGATCCATTTTCAAAACAAACTTCCATGGGGCACCACTCTACACTGAAAAAATTCCCCAAGTAATTTTTTTTTTCTGTTCCATCCAATTATATAATCCTCATTTATGATTTATCATCAGAAACATTTGGAGCTCTCTGTATACCAAATACACTTCAGATTCCACCATATCCACCATGTCCTCGCTTAACCGAACAGTTTGTCAGATTATTTTCCCAATTCAGCACTGGCAGTATGTAATCATGTTCCATTCATCTGGATATTTAATTATTTCATATTCAGTTCAAAATTCCAGACTGTAAACAAAATTCATGTTTTGAGTGAACACAGCCTCAACCAATTTCATTGATAATTCAGTATTACAGCTTTGCGTTCATTTGGACTATTTCCAGATGTTTTGGCACATACAAGTACAGTATTTCATCCTTTATTTAAAGGATCAATCCATTTCACTGAGGAAGACTTAGGGTACAAATCAATAATAAAGGAATGAAGGACCCATTCCTTGTCTCCAGAGATGCTGCCTGTCCCGCGCTGAGTTACTCCAGCATTTTGTGTCTATCTTCGATTTAAACCAGCATCTGCAGGGTTTTTTTAGATTTAGATTTAGAGATACAGTGCGGAAACAGGCCCTTCGGCCCACCGAGTCCGCGCCGCCCAGCGACCCCCGCACAGTAACACTAGGGACAATTTTAAAAAAACATTTACCCAGTCAATTAACCTACATACCTGTACGTCTTTGGAGTGTGGGAGGAAACTGAAGATCTTGGAGAAAACCCACACAGGTTACGGGGAGAACGTACAAACTCCGTACAGAAGGCGCCCATAGTCAGGATCGAACCTGAGTCTCCGGTGCTGCATTCGCTGTAAGGCAGCAACTCTACCGCTGTGCCACCTTTTCTTTCCTATACAAACCAATAATAAATGTTGATTGTCCAGAATGCCTGAAAAAAAGGGACAATGACTACATTCAGCAATGCATTCCGAAAGGCAATGCTTGGTGCAGTGGGGGCATGGAAAGATGCTGATCTTCCAAACTTAAAAGAACTTGCTGCCCAACATCAAGGGTCCTAAAGTGAGTTGGGAGAAGTTGAAAGGACAAAGACTTAAACTTCCTTGATTTTGCCTAGGGCTCCATTAGATCGGGTGCTGCTCTAAATGACCAAGTGCATGGAACCATGGAGGGCATCTGCAGGGCAATTGAAACATCTAGATTAAAAACCAGCATAAAAATTTGCCAAACTTGGAAATTTAAATTGAAGTGGTTAAATAAAAAATCTGGAATAAAAACTACCAAGAATAACGCTGACCATTAAATTATCAGACTGTTTTGCAGTGTAGGAAATCCATCATTCGTACCGATTAAGAATCACAGTGGTTGAATCTTAACTACCCTCAGAAAAGCCCAAGGAGCAACTCAATGGAGAATAAGCACTAGCCTTGTCCACCACCACAGTGCATAAAAGGTGAATAACTTCCCTGCATCATTGACAATTATGCTAGATGGCATTAACACTTATACTTAAGCACATGCCAGAAATCTAATGTTTTGCAGATTCAATAACAAATTATTGCCCAAGATCACAAGGAAGCCTCATTCTGTTCTGTTGAAGTAACTTTGCTTTGGACAGAAAGCTTTTCAATCAATTATCATTTGTTTCTAAACTACCAGTCAATGAATGATGTGGCACGGAAACAGGCCCTTCAGCCCACCGGCATCCATGCTGACCAATGACCCATCTGCGGTAATAGTATTCACTAGCACTTGGTCCATGGCCTTTTACACCTTGCAAATCATGAAATCATTCAGATACTATAAGTACTTTGAGAGAAGCTGCTTGATCACTCCACTCCGGTGTCCAATCATGGTGTTGAGTTGCCCCTTAAATAAATCCAGGATCATCTGCTCAGCAACATTTCTGTCCTGCATTTATGGCTTTCTTTGATGAGAAATTCCAGTGTCAATCATAATATTTCCTTCACAACTTAAATATATACACTCTTGTCCCAACTGGCAAAATCAAAAAACGCTCCTTGTCACCTTTATCTTTGTAAAGTTATTGTAGGAGCCATTTGTGTTTATTAGCTGTCTTAGCATATTATATCATTTTGAATCTTGCTGTATTATTTTTGGACACTTAGAGGTTGTCGTGAGATGAATACATATATGGGCATGTGGGCATGTATGGACTGGGAGGAGCCAGAATGATGAGTATAATTGGGAATGCAGTGATGTGATGCATCAGACACGAAGGAGCCGTGTCTTAACAAATCTATGATGGGTGAAATACTTATCTGTTTGTATTACTACTTCAATAAACGACTAATTAAACTGAAACGATCTCTCTGTTGTTGTTTGCGTCCTGAATGATCACTCCACTCCTCCGTGAAGTGGTGACTAGAGGAGACTCAATGGGAAGGATCGAAGTTGCCATTATAGTTATCATTAGCTCTTCCTCAAAAAAGATCAGTTGTGTTGCTCTTTGCACAACATCTTCCGTACCTTTGATAGACACAAAATGCTGGAATAACCACAGCAGCCACAGAGTACTCGAAAAACTTGCTGTAGTTTTAATGTGGCTTCTGGAAATTGTCTGGTTTGGCAACGTGACCAGTCATTCTGTTCACTTTCTTTTTAATTACCTCAATATTGTTATTTGTATAATATTGTTAAGTATACTGAGATAATGAAATAAATGTTTTGCGTGCTATCCAGGCAAAAACAAATGAGCACGCAATACCACACAGTGCAGAATATAGTATTACAGCTACAGGGAAAGTGCAGACTACAAGAAAAGCGCAAGTGGCACACAGAGATAGATTGGGAGATCGGGACTCTATCTTCAGCATATGAGATGTCCATGCAAGAGTCCGATAACATTGGGAAAGAAGCTGTTCTTGAATCAGGTGATACAAGTTTTTGTATCTGCTGCCCAATGGGAGAGGGGAGGAGAGAGATGGATCAGGGCGCAAGTGGTCCTTGAATATATTGCCTGTTTTCCCTGAGGCAGTTGCCATAACAAGCTGTGATGCATCTCAATAGCATGCTTAATACAGGGCCCTCCATAATGTTTGGGACAAAGACCCATCATTTATTTATTTGCCTCTGTACTCCACAATTTGAGATTTGTAATAGAACAAAATACATGTGGTTAAAGTGCACATTGTCCGATTTTATTAAAGCCCATTTTTATACATTTTGGTTTCACCATGTAGAAATTACAGCTGTGTTTATACATAGTCCCCCCCCCATTTTAGGGCACCATAATGTTTGGGACACATGGCTTCACAGGTGTTTGTAATTGCTCAGGTGTGTTTAATTGCCTCCTTAATGCAGATATAAGAGAGCTCTCAGCACCTAGTCTTTCCTCCAGTCTTTCCTTCACCTTTGGAAACTTTTATTGCTGTTTATCAACATGAGGATCAAACATGGAAGCTCATTAAGAAGAGAGCGAGCACTGGTGAGCTTACTAACCACAAAGGGACTGGCAGGCCAAGGAGGACCTCCACAGCTGAAGACAGAAGAATTCTCCCTATAATAAAGAAAAATCCTCAAACACCTGTCCGACAAATCAAAAACATTCTTCAGGAGTCAGGCATGGATTTGTTAATGACCACTGTGCCCGCCACGGACCTTTCACCGTCCGGCGCGGCATGAAATAGGCCGTTGACCTTTCACCGCCCAGCGGGGGCTTCAATATCGGGAGCCCCGACCGCCCCCGACGTGGCAAATCCAACAGCCTGACCGCGGGACAAGACGGCAGGGAAGAGAAAAATACATTTTGGCCTTCCATCACAGTGAGGAGGGACTGGAGGAGACTCACTGTGATGGATGTTTCTTTTTGTTGGTGTTAGTTGTGATTGTATGTGTTATTGCATTTTTATTGATTAATCTTATTGGTCTTATTGTTCAACTGCGGGTAATGTTTCATTTTACTACACATTTATGTGTATGTAACAAATAAACGACTATTGACTATTGACTATTGAAGACTTCATGAACAGAAATACAGAAGCTACATTGCAAGATGCAAACCACTAGTTAGCTGCAAAAATAGGATGGCCAGGTTACAGTTTGCCAAGAAGTACTTAAAAGAGCAACCACAGTTTTGGAGAAAAGGTCTTGTGGACAGATGAGACAAAGATTAACTTATATCAGAGTGATGGCAAGAGCAAAGTATGGAGGAGAGAAAGAACTGCCCAAGATCCAAAGCATACTACCTCACCTGTGAAACAAGGTGGTGGGGGTGTTATGGCCTGGGCATGTATGGCTGCTGAAGGTACTGTCTCACTTATCTTCATTGAAGATACAACTGCTGATGGTAATGGCATAATGAATTCTGAAGTGTATAGACACATCCTATCTGCTCAACTTCAAACAAATGCCTCAAACTCATTAGCCGGCGGTTCATTCTACAGTAAGACAATGATCTCAAACATACTGCTAAAGCAACAAAGGAGTTTTCAAAGCTAAAAAATGGTCAATTCTTGAGTGGCCAAGTCAATCCCCCGAACTGAACCCAATTGAGCTTCCTTTTATATGCTGAAGAGAAAACTGAAGGGGACTAGCCCCCAAAACAAGCATAAGTTAAAGATGGCTGCAATACAGGCCTGGCAAAGCATCACCAGAGAAACCCCCCAGCAACTGGTGATGTCCATGAATCGCAGACTTCAAGCAGTCATTGCATGCAAAGGATATGCAACAAAATACTAAACATGACTACTTTCATTTACATGACATTGCTGTGTCCCAAACATTATGGTGCCTTGAAATGGGGGGACTATGTATAAACACTGCTGTAATTTCTACATGGTGAAACCAAAATGTATAAAAATGGCCTTTATTATAATCTGACAATGTGCACTTTAACCACGTGATTTTTTTTTTTCTATTCTAAATCTCACATTGTGGAGTACAGAGACAGAATTAACGTCTACAGAACTCTTTTCCCTAGTCTTAGCAGGTTTCCACATTGTTAGAGTGTGCGTGCCCCCATGACAAACATCACCTACAAACTAAACTTGACTTGTCCAAGCATAGCTCTATTTATTTAGAAACATAGAAAATAGGTGCAGGAAGAGGCCATTTGTCCCTTCGAGCCAGCACCACC